>NC_135969.1:33179875-33486980 GCF_053455715.1 Rhinoraja longicauda
CACTATAACATGGCCTCCCATATTTGCCAACTCTGCTGACGTTGCAAATTCTTTGCTCCAATGCACTGCAGTAACTCTCATCAGCCTTTCTACTGAATGGATCTTCTTTGTTTCGAAGGATGTTTTAAAGTTTGGGAAGTTCACAGCAAATTCACCACATAAATATATTTCCTGTTCTCCATTTTCCTCGTTTAGTTTAGTTTAGAGATAGAGTGTGGAAAGAGGCCCTTCAGCCCACTGAGTCCGCACCAACTGGCGACCCCCGCACATTAACACCAACCTACACACACTAGGGACAATTTTACATTTATAACAAGCCAATTAACCTACAAACCTGTACGTCTTTGGAGTGTGGGAGGAAACAAAGTTCTCGGAGAAAACCCAAGCAGGTCACGGGGAGAACGTACAAACATCGTAAAGACAAGCACCCGGAATCAGGATCGAACCGGGATCTCTGGCGCTGTAAGGCAGTAGCTCTACCACTACGTCACTGTGCCGCTTGAAGTATTTATATTCTTCCTTTTATTTTCTCCTCCCACAAACTTACTGAAAGAAATTGACATTTCTCTTTACTCCACACAGAAGTAACTAGTTACCCTTGGCACATCACAGTGGTAATCACTTTTCATATGAATGTCAGCAAGCTATGCAACTGATTAAGTATTATAAGCAAGCTCCAGTCCTTCACTGATTTATTAGAGCAAAATGTTCCCTCCACAGCATTCTCCATACAAAGTCCATACATACTTCACAACCAATGACACTTGTGTCCAACATGTGAGTTACCTCATAAAGATCCAACCAGACACGAGATATTTGCAGGAAAATAATTGCAGATGCTGGTTCAAATCGAAGGTAGACACAAAATGTTGGAGTAACTCAGCGGGCCAGGCAGGATCTCAGGAGAGAAGGAATGGGTGACGTTTCGGGTCGAGAACTCAGTCTGAAGAAGAGTCTCGACTTGAAACATCACCCATTCCTTCTCTCCTGAGATGCTGCCTGACACGCTGAGTTACTCCAGCATTTTGTGTCTACCTGAGATATTTGCATGCACCTTCACAAATGCCCTTTATCCTGGGAATTTCCTGCAATCAGCACACTTGTATAACCCTCTTGCAAACATGCTCACCTCCACATGACTACTCAGCAATCCCCCATCAACACACACCCATCAAAACCTTACAAAACCCCCTTAATATGTAGATCTTGCTCCATATTCCACATACAAAAAAAACCTCAGATGCACTTCACACAAATGCACATTGATATTGTAGCCTCCACACACACTTACACTAGTCTTCCAAGCACATACTTTGTGTACCCCAAACAAACACGCAATATCACACCCCTTCGTCACAACTTACATATGCAGCTCCTGAAGGGACGTGTGGTGGAGTTGGAGAGGCAGTTGGATGACCTCAGGGCCATCCGGGAATGCGAGAGTTTCCTCGACAGGACCTATTGTGAGGCTGTCACGCCAAGGGTCCAGGTCGAGCGAAGGTGGGAGACTGTTTCCGGGGGGAGTGGACGTGGACTACAGGAGACCCCAGTGGCTGTGCCTATTGCAAATAGGTATACCCTCTTGGGAACTGTCGGGGCAGAAGACGTTTCCAGTCCGAGTGGCGGACCTGTTGGCAAGGATACACGACAGGGGAGACCGAAGTCTGGAAGAGCCGTAGTGGTCGGTGACTCCATAGTCCGAGGGACGGATAGAAGATTCTGTGGCAGCAGGAGGGACTTGAGGATGGTCTGTTGCCTCCCTGGTGCCAGGGTTCAACACATCACGGACCGGCTTCAGAAAATCCTAGCGAGGGAAGGCGATCAACCTGAAGTCGTTGTGCACGTGGGCACGAATGACGTCGGGCGGAAGAGGAAGGAGGTGCTACAGCGGGAGTTTAGAGAGTTGGGAAAAACGCTGAGAAGTAGGACGTCGAAGGTAGTTATCTCTGGACTGCTACCGGTACCTCGTGCTGGTGAGGCCAGGAACAGAGAGATAGAGGGTATGAATTTATGGCTGAGGGACTGGTGCAGAGAGCAGGGATTTAGATTTCTGGACCACTGGGATCTCTTCTGGGCTAGGGGTGACTTGTACAAAAGGGACGGGTTGCATCTTAACAGCAGGGGGACAAACATTCTGGCAGGCAGGTTTGCTAGTGTGACACCTGTGGCTTTAAACTAAGTAGTGGGGGGGAGGGGTTAACAAATTGTGAATATGAAGATGAGGTAAAAGGGAATACAGGAGATATTGCAAAAGACTCTCGGAAGAATGGGAACAGAAGTTCTAGAGCGGAAAAGAAATTAAGGGCAGGGCCAATTGTGAACGATGTGAGAGGGGAGGTAAATACAGAAGTTAAAGTGTTGTACTTAAATGCGCGTAGTATAAAAAATAAAGTGGATGAGCTTGAGGCTCAGTTAGTCATGGGCAAGTATGATGTTGTAGGGATCACTGAGACATGGCTACAAGAGGACCAGGGCTGGGAACTGAATATTCAGGGGTACACAACGTATAGAAAAGACAGACAGGTGGGCAGAGGGGGTGGGGTTGCTCTGATGGTAAGGAATGATATTCATTCCCTTGCAAGGGGTGACATAGAATCAGGAGATGTTGAATCAGTATGGATAGAAATGAGAAATTGTAAGGGTAAAAAGACCCTAATGGGAGTTATCTATAGGCCCCCAAACAGTAGCCTCGACTTAGGGTGCAAGTTAAATCAGGAGATAAAATTGGCGTGTCAAAAATGTAATGCTACGGTGGTTATGGGAGATTTCAACATGCAGGTAGACTGGGAAAATCAGGTTGGAAATGGACCCCAGGAAAGAGAGTTTGTAGAGTGCCTTCGAGATGGATTCTTAGAACAGCTTGTACTGGAGCCTACCAGGGAGAAGGCAATTCTGGATTTAGTGTTGTGTAATGATCCTGATCTGATAAGGGGACTAGAGCAGTGGTTCCCAACCTTTCAAATATAGCGACCCATTTTAGAACAAGCAATCATGAAGCGACCCCAACCCTTAAAATATCTTATATATACATTCGGTTTTTGTACAACAAACTGCCATATATTGCGATTATTGAATTATAGATTATTTATTCATAAAAAATTCCAAAGCTCCTACAAACATTAATTAATTGCAAATCAATTCAAAATTGTTCGAACACACAAATTTCCACCGTTATGTAAAATATGTTTATGAACTGACTTTAATGAGACGGCTGGTATTGCAGTTTTTTAGCTAGCAATTCTATCCTGGGCTCCGTTGTCGATATGGCACACCTCAAGTGGTCTTCCAGATTTAATTTATTTCGGTATTTGTTTTTAAGGATGAGAAGTTGGGAGAATGCTGCTTCACATAAGTAAGTTGTTGGGAAGGGCAATAAATTCCTTATCGCGATTTCTGATATTACTGGGAATTTTTGGAAACTTTTTGCCCAAAATTCTTGTAGTTGCAATTCACCAAACCATGATTTAGCTTCAAAATTGTTTTTTAAGTCGATGAACTCTTCTTCTGCTGCTTCAGGGATATTAGATACATTGGCATTGAATGGGTTGATTGTAAGGGAGAAAGATTTGCAACATTCATCAGGAAAATAACTTCTTAATCGAACAGTAAGAATTTCCAAATGCTCTTGTATCAAGCTATATAAGTCATCGATGTTAATTTCATTTGCCGCTTCTTCAACAAATTGGACAAGTGTTGGGAACATGTATAATTTCTTATGGTTAATTTTGGTGATCCAGAGTTCCAATTTCATTTTGAAAGACGATATGTTTTCAGACAAAGATATTATCGTACTTTCCTTACCCTGTAATCCTGTATTAACACTATTAAATATCTCAAAAATGTCGACCAGGTATGCCAATTTGCACAACGTAAATTCATCCGTCAACAATGATTCATATTCGCTTGCATTTTGAGAATCGAGAAATATTTGAAGCTCTCCTCTTAATTCAAAAAATCTCTTCAACGCCTTTCCTTTCGAGAGCCATCTTACCTCTGTGTGAAACAATAGTGCTTCATGCGTTGATCCCAAATCCTCACATAAAACTTTGAAGAGCCGTGTTGCAAGTGGCCTTGATTTAACGACATTTACTGCTTTAATCACTCGGTTAAGCACTTCTTTCAATGGTTCAGGTAACGTCTTGGTAGCTAATACTTGTCGATGAATCATGCAGTGAGTCCCAATTACTTCTGGAGTCACTTTTTTAACCAACGATTGGAAGCCAGACTTACAGCCGAGCATTGCAGGTGCCCCGTCAGTACAAACTCCGCATAATTTCTTCCATTCAATTGAATGTTCATTAAAGAAATCATCAATTAAATCAAAAATATCAGCAGCAGTAGTTGAAGTTTGCAGAGGCTTACAACACAAGAATTCTTCTTTAATTTTTTCATTTTTATAATAACGAACATACACAAGAAGTTGTGCAAAGTTTGTCACATCAGTAGTTTCATCAAGCTGTATGCTGAACAGCCCAGTTGGAGTTTCTTTTAATTCTTGAATAATTTGGCATAAAATATCCTCGGACATATCTGTTATCCTTCGTTTTACCGTATTGTTTGACACGGATAGAAGCGATAATTTATTTACCGCTTCAGGACCGATCATGAGACGTACAATATCTTTGGTGCATGGAAAAATAAGATTCTCAGCTATTGTGTGTGGCTTTTTAGCACGTGCTATTCTTAATGCAACCGTGTATGAAGCTTCAATGGCGGCTACATTTTTGTTTTGAAATAATCCACTGCTATCAAGCCGGCGGCTTTTGACACCAACAACTTTTGCTTTAAAAAAGTCAATACTTTTATCTTTCAAATCAGGGTGCTTAGTTTCGAGATGTCTTTGAAGTTTAGCTGGTTTCATAGACTCATGAGCAAGAACTTCCAAACATACTACACACTGTGGTCTTTCCACACCTGCATTAACTATGTCAGTGAATCCCCATTTCAAGAAATCATCACTGTACTTTCTCTTTCTTACACTCATTTTTAAAGGGTTAAGAATCACTCGAACAAAACTAACTACGTGTCACTGCAAGCGCGCGTACAACACTAGGTAAGTGGGAGGAGCGACAGCGGTGGCGCGACCAAGACAAAACAGAAACCAAACATGTTCAATACTGGCTTGAGTGACAACACGTTGTGTTGAGTGACTTAGGGAACTGTTACATTTAGTTTCATAGTATGAATTTATATAACTATCTTAATATGCATTTCACCGTGTTTTATATAATACTAGACCGAGTGGGCCCGTTGGGCCCGTCCTCGTAGGGTTTCCATTGTAACTGGGAGGATGGGAGGGAGGGAAGAGGGAGGGAGGGAGGAGGGAGGTGTGGAGGGAGCAGGGGAGGGGGAGGGAGGGGGGAGGGGAGGGTGGAGTGGAGGGGGGAAGGGGGGGAGGGAGGGGGACCTCCCCTTTTCCCAGTACCCCTCTTTCCCCGTTGGGCCCGTCCCCGTAGGGTTTCCATTGTAACGGGGAGGGGGGAGGGGAGGGAGGGGGTAGGGGGGAGGGGGAGGGAGGGGGAGGGAGAGGGGAGCGGGGATGGGAGGGGGAAGGGGGGAGGGAGGGGGACCTCCCCTTTTCCCAGTACTCCTCTTTCCCCGTTGGGCCCGCCCTCGTAGGGTTTCCATTGTAACCGGGAGGGGGGGAGGGAGGGAGGAGGGAGGTGTGGAGGGAGGTGTGGAGGGAGGAGGGGAGGGGGAGGGAGGGGGGGAGGGGAGGGGGAGGGGGAAGAGGGGTAGGGGGGAGGGGAGGGAGGAGGGGAGGGAGGGGGAACTCCCCTTTTCCCAGTGCCCCTCTTTCCCCATTGGGCCCGTCCCCGTAGGGTTTCCATTGTAACCGGGAGGGGGGGAGGGAGGGTGGAAGGAGGGGGGAGGGGGAGAGGGGTGGAAGGGTGGAGGGAGGGGGGGAGGGAGTGGGGGAGGGTCGGATGGAGGGAAGGAGGGAGGGGTGAGTTAGGGGCTGAGTGGTGATGGAGGTTGGGATTGAGGGGGGAGAGAGTGGGGATGGAGGTGGGAAGGAGGGGGGAGGAAGAGGTTGAGGGGGAATTGGGACCTCCCCTTTTCCCAGTACCCCTCTTTCTCCCACCACCAAGCCCCCACCGCAACGACCCCTGTTGTCCCCCTCCCCAGTCCCCATTCAGAGACCCCCCCCCATTCTCTTGGAATAAAAAAAAAGCTTTAAAAAAAGAAGTGCTTTTTAATTGCTTGTTTTGAAACATTCGCGGTTAAGTGCTTTTTAAAAAAACATTCGCGGTTAAGTGCTGGTTTTGAAACATTCGCGGCTACTTAGTGCTTCTGTCAGTTGCTTTTCGAGGGAGGGAGTAGGGAGGTGTGGAGGGGGGAGGGGAGGGGGAGGGAGGGGGGGAGGGGAGGGGGGAAGGGGGGGAGGGAGAGGGGAGGGAAGGGGGTAGGGGGAGGGAGAGGGAGGGGGAAGGGGAGGGAGGGGGGAAGGGGAGGGGGAGGGATGGGGGGGAGGGAGAAGGGAGGGAGGGGGGAGTGAGGGGGGAGGGAGGGGAACCTCCCATTTTCCCAGTACCCCTCTTTCCCCATTGGGCCCGTCCTCGTAGGGTTTCCATTGTAACCGGGAGGAGGGAAGGAGTGGGGAGGAAGGGGTTGAGGGGGGAAGGGGGGGGAGGGAGGGAATAGGGGCCCCATGCTGATCTGTGTATGTTAAGTGACTGGCACCACTTTAAAAAACTGGCAGTTGCTTTTCGCAACATTGTTGCAACTATCTCACACAAGCATTGTGACGTCACAAGCTGAAGACCTTGAAAAAAAAGGTCAGAAAAAAAATTATGTAAATTTAAAGTAGTAAACACCCAATAGCAGCTGCTTGTCCATCGCGAGCTGATCTCTCATTGGTGCACTGGGGGCCATTGTGACATCACGCGCTGAAGCCCCTTCAAGAAAAGGGTTAGAAATGAGAAATTTCAACTTTAATATCTCTCTAGCTTTAAAAAGGTAGCTTCAATTTGAACGAAAGTGCTTACAATAGTTGCCCATGTTAATGGTGAATATGGCGGTACAAAAATCGTAGCGCTTTGGTGTACCGTCTGGGAGGAGTAGGGTTTGTAAGTTATGGACAGAAATCTTCGGAATCTTCCGTACAAACATACGGAATCTTCCGTATATACATACGGAATGTTGGACCGCAGAGTTTTAGTAGTATACTAGACCGAGTGGGCCCGTTGGGCCCGTCCTCGTAGGGTTTCCATTGTAACCGGGAGGGGAGGAAAGGGGGAGGGTTGGGGGAGGGAAGGGGGAGGGAGGAGGGGAGGGAGGGGGGAGGGGAGGGGGGGGGAGGGAGAGGGGAGGGAGGGGGGTAGGGGGGAGGGAGGGGGGAGAGGGGGGGATGGGAGGGGGGAGGGGTGAAGGGAGGAGGGAAGGGGGGGAGGGAGAGGGGAGGGAGGTGGGTAGGGGGGAGGGAGGGAGGGGGACCTCCCCTTTTCCCAGTACCCCTCTTTCCCCGTTGGGCCCGTCCTCGTAGGGTTTCCATTGTAACCGGGAGGAGGGGAGGGCGGGAAGGGGGAGGGAGGGAGGAGGGAGGTGTGGAGGGAGGAGGGGAGGGGAGGGAGGGGGGAGGGGGGGAGGGGGAGGGAGAGGGGAGGGAGGAGGGGATTGAGGGGGACCTCCCCTTTTCCCAGTACTCCTCTTTCCCCGTTGGGCCCGTCCTCGTAGGGTTTCAATTGTAACCGGGAGGGGGGGAGGGAGGGTGGAAGGAGGGGGGAGAGGGATGGAAGGGTGGAGGGAGGGGGGGAGGGATTGGGGAGGGAGGGATGGAGGGAAGGAGGGAGGGGGGAGTTAGGGGGGAGGGGGGAGGGAGGGGGAGGGAGTTGGGGAGGGGGAGGAGGGGGGGAGGGAGTGGGGATGGAGGTGGGAAGGAGGGGGGATGAAGGGGTTGAGGGGGGAAGGAGGACCTCCCCTTTTCCCAGTACCCCTCTTTCCCCGTTGAGCCCGTCCTCATAGGGTTTCCATTGTAACCGGGAGGGGGGGAGGGAGGGAGGAGGGAGGTGTGGAGGGAGGAGGGGAGGGGGAGGGAGGGGGGGAGGGGAGGGGGGAAGGGGAGGGGGAAGGGGGGAGGGGGGAGGGGAGGGAGGGGGTTAGGGGGGAGGGGGAGGGAGGGGGAGGGAGAGGGGAGGGGGGAGGGGAAGGGGGGAGGGAGGGGGACCTCCCCTTTTCCCAGTACTCCTCTTTCCCCGTTGGGCCCGTCCTCGTAGGGTTTCAATTGTAACCGGGAGGGGGGGAGGGAGGGTGGAAGGAGGGGGGAGAGGGATGGAAGGGTGGAGGGAGCGGGGGAGGGATTGGGGAGGGAGGGAAGGAGGGAGGGGGGAGTTAGGGGGTAGGGGGAGGGAGTTGGGGAGGGAGGGGGAGGAGGGGGGGAGGGAGTGGGGATGGAGGTGGGAAGGAGGGGGGATGAAGGGGTTGAGGGGGGAAGGGGGACCTCCCCTTTTCCCAGTACCCCTCTTTCCCCATTGGGCCTGTCCTCATAGGGTTTCCATTGTAACCGGGAGGGGGGGAGGGAGGGAGGAGGGAGGTGTGGAGGGAGGAGGGGATGGGGAGGGAGGGGGGAAGGGGGTAGGGGGAGGGGAGGGAGGGGGATCTCCCCTTTTCCCAGTACCCCTCTTTCCCCGTTGGGCTCGTCCCCGTAGGGTTTCCATTGTAACCGGGAGGGGGGGAGGGGGGGTGGAAGGAGGTGGGAGGGGGAGAGGGATGGAAGGGTGGAGGGAGGGGGCAGGGAGTGGGGGAGGGTGGGATGGAGGGAAGGAGGGAGGGGGGGAGTTAGGGGCTGAGTGGTGATGGAGGTTGGGATTGAGGGGGGAGGGAGGGGGGGAGCGAGTGGGGATGGAGGTGGGAAGGAGGGGGGAGGAAGGGGTTGAGGGGGGAAGTGGAACCTCCCCTTTTCCCAGTACCCCTCTTTCCCCCACCACCAAGCCCCCTCCGCAACGACCCCTGTTGTCCCCCTCCCCAGTCCCCATTCTCAGACCCCCCCCCCCATTCTCTCTCTCCCCCAGACACACTCTCAGTGCTTTTTTCGAAACACTTGCCCCGGTGGCCCACGAGCATAGGGGCCCAATGCTGATCTGTGTATGTTAAGTGACTTGCAATAAAAAAAAATATTTAAAAAAATATAAGTGCTTTTTAAGTGCTTGTTTTGAAACATTCGCGGTCACATAGGGCTTCTCACTGCGATCTGTTAGTGGTGCTTTTCGAAACAATGTAGCACCCATCTCAAACAAGCATTGGGAGGATGGGAGGGAGGGAAGGGGAGGGAGGGAGGAGAGAGGTGTGGAGGGAGGGGGGAAGGGGAGGGGGAACGGGGGGAAGGGGGAGGGAGAGGGGAGGGAGGGGGGATGGGATGGGGGAAGGGATGGGGGAAGGGGGGAGGGAGGGGGACCTCCCCTTTTCCCAGTACCCCTCTTTCCCCGTTGGGCCCGTCCTCGTAGGGTTTCCATTGTAACCGGGAGGAGGGGAGGGAGGGAGGAGGGAGGTGTGGAGGGAGGAGGGGAGGGGGGGAGGGGAGGGGGGAAGGGGGAGGGAGAGGGTTAGGGGGGAGGGGGAGGGGGGAGGGGAGGGGGGAAGGGGAGGGAGGGGTACCTCCCCTTTTCCCAGTACCCCTCTTTCCCCGTTGGGCCCGTCCCCGTAGGGTTTCCTTTGTAACCAGAAGGGGGGGAGGGAGGGTGGAAGGAGGGGGGAGGGGGAGAGGGATGGAAGGGTGGAGGGAGGGGGGGGAGGATGGAGGGAAGGAGGGAGGGGGGGGAGTTAGGGGAGGAGGGGTGAGGGAGGTGGGGAGGGAGTTGGGGAGGAGGGGGGGAGGGAGTGGGGATGGAGCTGGGAAGGAGTGGGGAGGAAGGGGTTGAGGGGGGAAGGGGGGAGGGAGGGAATAGGGGCCCCATGCTGATCTGTGTATGTTAAGTGACTTGCACAACTTTAAAAAACTGGCAGTTGCTTTTCGCAACAATGTTGCAACAATCTCACACAAGCATTGTGACGTCACAAGCTGAAGATGTAAATTTAAAACCGAGCTGATCTCTCATTGGTGCACGGGTGCCATTGTGACATCACGCGCTGAAGCCCCTTCAAGAAAAGGGTTAGAAATGAAAATTTAAACTTTAATATCTCTCTAGCTTTAAAAAGGTAGCTTCAATTTGAACGAAAGTACTTACAATAGTTGCCCACGTTAATGGTGAATATGGCGGTACAAAAATCGTAGCGCTTTGGTGTACCGTCTGGGAGGAGTAGGGTTTGTAAGTTATGGACAGAAACTCTTCGGAATCTTCCGTACATACACATATACATACATACATACGGAATGTTGGACCGCAGAGTTTTAGTAGTATACTAGACCGAGTGGGCCCGTTGGGCCCGTCCTCGTAGGGTTTCCATTGTAACCGGGAGGGGAGGAAAGGGGGAGGGTTAGGGGAGGGAAGGGGGAGGGAGGAGGGGAGGGAGGGGAGGGGGGAGGGGGGAAGGGGGGAGGGAGAGGGGAGGGAGGGGGGTAGGGGGGAGGGAGGGGGGAGAGGGGGGGATGGGAGGGGGGAGGGGGGAAGGGAGGAGGGAAGGGGGGAGGGAGAGGGGAGGGAGGTGGGTAGGGGGGAGGGAGGGAGGGGGACCTCCCCTTTTCCCAGTACCCCTCTTTCCCCGTTGGGCCCGTCCTCGTAGGGTTTCCATTGTAACCGGGAGGACGGGAGGGCGGGAAGGGGGAGGGAGGGAGGAGGGAGGTGTGGAGGGAGGAGGGGAGGGGAGGGAGGGGGGAGGGGAGGGAGGGGGGTAGGGGGGAGGGGGAGGGAGAGGGGAGGGGGGAGGGGAGCGGGAAGGGGGGAGGGAGGGGGACCTCCCCTTTTCCCAGTACTCCTCTTTCCCCGTTGGGCCCGTCCTCGTAGGGTTTCCATTGTAACCGGGAGGGGGGAGGGAGGGAGGAGGGAGGTGTGGAGGGAGGAGGGGAGGGTGAGGGAGGGGAGGGGGAGGGGGGAAGAGGGGTAGGGGGGAGGGGAGGGAGGAGGGGAGGGAGGGGGAACTCCCCTTTTCCCAGTACCCCTCTTTCACCGTTGGGCCCGTCCCCGTAGGGTTTCCATTGTAACCGGGAGGGGGGGAGGGAGGGTGGAAGGAGGGGGAGAGGGGTGGAAGGGTGGAGGGAGGGGGGGAGGGAGTGGGGGAGGGTCGGATGGAGGGAAGGAGGGAGGGGTGAGTTAGGGGCTGAGTGGTGATGGAGGTTGGGATTGAGGGGGGAGAGAGTCGGGATGGAGGTGGGAAGGAGGGGGGAGGAAGAGGTTGAGGGGGAAGTGGGACCTCCCCTTTTCCCAGTACCCCTCTTTCCCCCACCACCAAGCCCCCACCGCAACGACCCCTGTTGTCCCCCTACCCAGTCCCCATTCTCAGACCCCCCCCCCATTCTCTTGGAATAAAAAAAAATACTTTTTTAAAAAAAGTGCTTTTTAATTGCTTGTTTTGAAACATTCGCGGTTAAGTGCTTTTTAAAAAAACATTCGCGGTTAAGTGCTGGTTTTGAAACATTCGCGGCTACTTAGTGCTTCTGTCAGTTGCTTTTCGAGGGAGGGAGTAGGGAGGTGTGGAGGGGGGAGGGGAGGGGGAGGGGAGGGGGAGGGGAGGGGGGAAGGGAGGAGGGAGAGGGGAGGGAAGGGGGTAGGGGGGAGGGGTAGGGAGGGGGGAGGGGGGAAGGGGAGGGAGGGGGGAAGGGGAGGGGGAGGGAGGGGGGGAGGGAGAAGGGAGGGAGGGGGGAGGGAGGGGAACCTCCCATTTTCCCAGTACCCCTCTTTCCCCGTTGGGCCCGTCCCCGTAGGGTTTCCATTGTAACCGGGAGGGGGGAGGGAGGGTGGAAGGAGGGGGGAGGGGGAGAGGGATGGAATGGTGGAGGGAGGGGGGAGGGAGTGGGGGAGGGTGGGATGGAGGGAAGGAGGGAGCGGGGGAGTTAGGGGCTGAGTGGTGATGGAGGTTGGGATTGAGGGGGGAGGGAGGGGGGAGGGAGTGGGGATTGAGGTGGGAAGGAGGGGGGAGGAAGGGGTTGAGGGGGGAAGTGGGACCTCCCCTTTTCCCAGTACCCCTCTTTCCCCGTTGGGCCCGTCCCCGTATAGTTTCCATTGTAACCGGGAGGGGGGGAGGGAGGGTGGAAGGAGGGGGGAGGGGGAGAGGGATGGAATGGTGGAGGGAGGGGGGAGGGAGTGGGGGAGGGTGGGATGGAGGGAAGGAGGGAGGGGGGGAGTTAGGGGCTGAGTGGTGATGGAGGTTGGGATTGAGGGGGGAGGGAGGGGGGGAGGGAGTGGGGATGGAGGTGGGAAGGAGTGGGGAGGAAGGGGTTGAGGGGAGAAGGGGGGGGGAGGGAGGGAATAGGGGCCCCATGCTGATCTGTGTATGTTAAGTGACTTGCACAACTTTAAAAAACTGGCAGTTGCCTTTCGCAACAATGTTGCAACAATCTCACACAAGCATTGTGACGTCACAAGCTGAAGATGTAAATTTAAAACCGAGCTGATCTCTGATTGGTGCACGGGTGCCATTGTGACATCACGCGCTGAAGCCCCTTCAAGAAAAGGGTTAGAAATGAAAATTTAAACTTTAATATCTCTCTAGCTTTAAAAAGGTAACTTCAATTTGAACGAAAGTACTTACAATAGTTGCCCACGTTAATGGTGAATATGGCGGTACAAAAATCGTAGCGCTTTGGTGTACCTTCAGGGAGGAGTAGGGTTTGTAAGTTATGGACAGAAATTCTTCGGAATCTTCCGTACATACACATATACATACATACATACGGAATGTTGGACCGCAGAGTTTTAGTAGTATATAGATAGATTCATATCAGCTCAAAATCATTTAACGACCCCATGGCATTGGTGTCGCGACCCCGTTTGGGGTCGCGACCCACAGGTTGGGAACCACTGGACTAGAGGTAAAAGAGCCATTAGGAGGCAGTGATCACAACATGATAAGTTTTACTCTGCAAATGGAAAGGCAGAAGGGAAAATCGGAAGTGTCGGTATTACAGTATAGCAAAGGGGATTACAGAGGCATGAGGCGGGAGCTGGCCAAAATTGATTGGAAGGAGGCCCTAGCAGGGAAGACGGTAGAACAGCAATGGCAGGTATTCCTGGGAATAATGCAGAGGTTGCAGGATCAATTTATTCCAAAGAAGTGGAAAGACTCTAAGGGGAGTAAGAGACACCTGTGGCTGACAAGGGAAGTCAGGGACAGCATAAAAATTAAGGAGAGGAAGTATAACATAGCAAAGAAGAGTGGGAAGACAGAGGATTGGGACTCTTTTAAAGAGCAACAAAAGTTAACTAAAAAGGCAATACGAGGAGAAAAGATGAGGTACGAGGGTAAACTAGCCAATAATATAAAGGAGGATAGCAAAAGTTTTTTTAGGTACGTGAAGAGGAAAAAAATAGTCAAGGCAAATGTGGGTCCCTTGAAGACAGAAGCAGGGGAATTTATTATGGGGAACAAAGAAATGGCAGACGAGTTAAACCGTTACTTTGGATCTGTCTTCACTGAGGAAGATACACACAATCTCCCAAATGTTCTAGGGGCTGGAGAACCTAGGGTGATGGAGGAACTGAAGGAAATCCACATTAGGCAGGAAATGGTTTTGGGTAGACTGATGGGACTGAAGGCTGATAAATCCCCAGGGCCTGATGGTCTGCATCCCAGAGTACTTAAGGAGGTGGCTCTAGAAATAGTGGAAGCATTGGAGATCATTTTTCAATGTTCTATAGATTCAGGATCAGTTCCTGTGGATTGGAGAATAGCAAATGTTATCCCACTTTTTAAGAAAGGAGGGAGAGAGAAAACGGGTAATTATAGACCAGTTAGTCTGACATCAGTGGTGGGGAAAATGCTGGAGTCAATTATAAAAGACGAAATTGCTGAGCATTTGGATAGCAGTAACGGGATCGTTCCGAGTCAGCATGGATTTACGAAGGGGAAATCATGCTTGACAAATCTACTGGAATTTTTTGAGGATGTAACTAGGAAAATTGACAAGGGAGAGTCGGTGGATGTGGTGTACCTCGACTTTCAGAAAGCCTTCGACAAGGTCCCACATAGGAGATTAGTGGGCAAAATTAGGGCACATGGTATTGGGGGTAGGGTACTGACATGGATAGAAAATTGGTTAACAGACAGAAAGCAAAGAGTGGGGATAAATGGGTCCCTTTCGGAATGGCAGGCAGTGACCAGTGGGGTACCGCAAGGTTCGGTGCTGGGACCCCAGCTATTTACGATATACATTAATGACTTAGACGAAGGGATTAAAAGTACCATTAGCAAATTTGCAGATGATACTAAGTTGGGGGGTAGTGTGAATTGTGAGGAAGATGCAATAAGGCTGCAGGGTGACCTGGACAGGTTGTGTGAGTGGGCGGATACATGGCAGATGCAGTTTAATGTAGATAAGTGTGAGGTTATTCACTTTGGAAGTAAGAATAGAAAGGCAGATTATTATCTGAATGGTGTCAAGTTAGGAGGAGGGGGAGTTCAACGAGATCTGGGTGTCCTAGTGCATCAGTCAATGAAAGGAAGCATGCAGGTTCAGCAGGCAGTGAAGAAAGCCAATGGAATGTTGGCCTTCGTAACAAGAGGAGTTGAGTATAGGAGCAAAGAGGTCCTTCTACAGTTGTACCGGGCCCTGGTGAGACCGCACCTGGAGTACTGTGTGCAGTTTTGGTCTCCAAATTTGAGGAAGGATATTCTTGCTATGGAGGGCGTGCAGCGTAGGTTCACTAGATTAATTCCCGGAATGGCGGGACTGTCGTATGTTGAAAGGCTGGAGCGATTGGGCTTGTATACACTGGAATTTAGAAGGATGAGGGGGGATCTTATTGAAACATATAAGATAATTAGGGGATTGGACACATTAGAGGCAGATAACATGTTCCCAATGTTGGGGGAGTCCAGAACAAGGGGCCACAGTTTGAGAATAAGGGGTAGGCCATTTAGAACGGAGATGAGGAAGAACTTTTTCAGTCAGAGGGTGGTGAAGGTGTGGAATTCTCTGCCTCAGAAGGCAGTGGAGGCCAGTTCGTTGGATGCTTTCAAGAGAGAGCTGGATAGAGCTCTTAAGGATAGCGGAGTGAGGGGGTATGGGGAGAAGGCAGGAACGGGGTACTGATTGATAGTGATCAGCCATGATCGCATTGAATGGCGGTGCTGGCTCGAAGGGCTGAATGGCCTACTCCTGCACCTATTGTCTATTGTCTATTGTCTATGTTTCATAGAATTGAATAAATTTGACTTGAATAAATTCTATTAGCCAAATATATATACATACAAGGAATTTGCCTTGGTAGAACAGTAGATTAACTCCACCAGATGGATCTGCCTTCCCTTCCACATTGTCACACTCAACCAGCTCATATGTCCACATACACCTAGCCTGCCGCATTAGTCCGACCTCTCTATTGAACTCTGCCAGCCATGTGCTTGCACCCTTGTCATTAAGCCACCATTCTCATGTCTTCTTCTGACAAGCAACCACTTCCCATGCTCTCACCGTACTCCCTAACCCCCACTTGCACAAACATGTGCACATTTTCAAGGGAATGTGCATTACAAACTCAAAGCTCAACACAAGCTCTGGCATGTCCCAAGCTCAGAGGCAGTTCAACTAAGCTAGTTATTGCCAGATTTTGGAAAGGGTCTATAACTTTAGTTGATTAATTCCCAAAATCCAGTGAAGAGTAGCTTGTTCTTTGTAATTAAGTCTGGGCAGTGACTGTCAGAAGGCTAATTAATTGTGAGACGTTTCACAACTGAGCCAGGTATTAATTCACCCAGTGTCCCCATCTGCAATCGGTCATATTGTGATCAGATCCAAGGACTATGTTTGATTTCTTTCATTTAGTTCCATTGTTTTTTAACATGTTTAAGTCTAGGATAGTTTGGATTTGTTTTAACTCTCTTATTATCAATCTGACTGCAATCAGGTAGCTTGATCCAGAATGGAATCAATACGGATATTTATTTTCCTGGTGTATTTAATTCAAAATACAATCTGCCTGAATTATCTCCTGAGTGACAATGGGTGAAAAAAACAGGAAATTTCATGGACAAGTATTGCTCTGAATAACGATTGTACTAACCAATGTGTCTTTTTGTTATGTTAGCACTTGGCTTTAATTTAAATCAGGTTAAAAAGACAGAGATAAAGTGGATGACTAAAGCAGAATGTGGGAATCTAATTTGAAGAGCTTTCACATATGTATTTAGTCTAAAATACAATTTGAACAACTTGATTTTGATCAGTCTTTTGTTCATCTGCATTATGTGGCACTATAGACTAGTTTTTTCTTCTTATTTTCTACATCATTAGTTAAATCAGAAACATTTGATAATATTTTTTACCCTCATAACCACTTATTTAACTTAACTGCAATTGCATTCAAGCTGATAAGGATTCTGATTTGAATGATTGAAGTTTACGCTGCCTTTGAGCATTATATAAGACAGGTTATAGGTTATTAGAAGGCATTTCATATTATTTGTGACAGTAAGAAACTTTTGATGCCTGGAAGAAATCAGTCTGAAATTGTTTGTAGGTTGGCATCATAGTCTATAATATCAACCCGCAATTTGAAATTACATTCTTAAAGATGAAAATTATAATCGTACTGAAAGTGCAAAGCCTCTAATGTTTTCAAGTAGTATAATGCATCCTGCAGTGCCTGAATGGACCTCGTTCAATTATGTATAATGTAACATGTATATCTGGAATAGACTACACAATAATAGATCATGTCTCTCGGACACCTACTGAAAGTGTGGGGAGTGAGTTCTGCTTCCCAACATTATGCAGCGGATGGGGAAAGATCTTTGCTTAATGGAGATCAGTTCAGACGGCCATGCTGGTGATTTGACAGAGTGTGGACCTGTGTTTTACATGTGTTTCTGTCTCCTGAATTCCCAGATACCATTGCTAAGTTATGCTCCTGACTGCATGGGTCCGATAATGTTTTGTATAGGAAGGAACTGCACTGAAGATAAACATAAAATGCTGGAGTAACTCCGCGGGACAGGCAGCATCTCTGGAGAGAAGAATGGGTGACGTTTCCGGTCGAGACCCTTCTTCGATAATGTTTTGTTGTGCAGTTTGGAAACAGTCTTCACAATCAAAATGTTGGATCTGTGCTTTTACAGACGAGGTACGGCGGGAGAAGATGAACCTTCTGAAATATAAGCTGTTTGAAAGGGCTTGAGCAAATTAAAGAGAATTTCAAACAATCCACTTGCATAGGATCAAACATTAACACACTTTTATTTTCAACAGAATTGTCTCTAACCGTGTTCTATTTTGAAGGAATACAAAAGAACTTTGGAAACATATAAAATTATAAAAGGATTGGACAAGCTAGATGCAGGAAAAATGTTTCCAATGTTGTGGGAGTCCAGAACCAGGGGCCACAGTCTAAGAATGAAGGGGGAGGCCATTTAAAATTGAGATGAGAATAAACTTTTTCACCCAGAGAGTTGTGAATTTGGGGAATTCTCTACCACAGAAGGCAGTGGAGGCCAATTCAGTGGATGAATTTAAGAGAGAGTTAGACAATAGACAATAGGTGCAGGAGTAGGCTATTCAGCCCTTTGAGCCAGCACCACCATTCAATGTGATCATGGCTGATCATTCTCAATCAGTACCCCGTTCATGCCTTCTCCCCATACCCCCTGACTCTGCTATCCTTGAGAGCTCTATCTAGCTCTCTCTTGAATGCATTCAGAGAATTGGCCTCCACTGCCTTCTGAGGCAGAGAATTCCACAGATTTTCAACTCTCTGACTGAAAAGGTTTTTCCTCATCTCCATTCTAAATGGCCTACCCCTTATTCTTAAACTGTGGCCCCTGGTTCTGGACTCCCCCAACATTGGGAACATGTTTCCTGCCTCTAACATGTCCAACCCCTTAATAATCTTATATGTTTCAATAAGATCCCCTCATCCTTCTAAATTCCAGTGTATACAAGACTAGTCGCTCCAGTCTTTCAACATATGACAGTCCCGCCATTCCGGGAATTAACCTAGTAAACCTACGCTTCACGGCCTCAATAGCAAGAATATCCTTCGTCAAATTTAGAGACCAAAACTGCACACAGTACTCCAGGTGCGGTCTCACTAGGGCCCTGTACAACTGTAGGAGGACCTCTTTGCTCCAATACTTAACTCCTCTTGGATTTCTTCACTGCCTGCTGTACCTGCATGCTTCCTTTCAGTGACTGATGCACTAGGACACCCAGATCTCGTTGTATGTCCCCTTTTCCTAACTTGACACCATTCAGATAATAATCTGCCTTCCTATTCTACCACCAAAGTGGACTACCTCACACTTATCCACGTTAAACTGCATCTGCCATGCATCTGCCCACTCACACAACCTGTCCAAGTCACCCTGCAACCTCATAGCTCATAGATAGAGCTCTGGGGGCTAGTGGAATCAAGGGATATGGGGTGATGGCAGGCACGGGTTACTGATTGTGGATGATCAGCCGTGATCACAATGAATGGCGGTGCTGGCTCGAAGGGTCAAATGGCCTCCTCCTGCACCTATTTTCAATGTTTCTATGTTAACTTTACCTTGGCAATGTGGCATTTATTTTCCATTTTTAGCTGCACTCAAAAGTAGTGCATTTATGGTTCATAGGAATTCACTATGTAACTGAAAAGCTCACACCATTATGAACAATCAATCAGTTAGATATGTAGCACTGAGATATTTTGTCCTGTTCCCAGAAAACACGACAATCAAACCTTGCTCAGTTTTGCCCCATTAGTTTACACTTAACATCACCAAATCAATTGAAGATGTTGTTGACATTGCCAACAAGTGGTACTTGCTCCCCAATAAGCGTAAACCAATCTCCATATTGGGTTTCCCCCTCCAGACCTCAACACAGCATTCATCCAAGCTGGGGTCGAAGAGCTGAATTCCAGAGATTATGTAAGACTGACTGTCCTTGACATCAAGGCATGTCAGGTGTGACCCTGATAAAAATGAAGTCGAGCGGAAACAAGGGGGAAATACTTCAATGGCCAGTTGCATTCCCTGCACAAAGGAGATCACTGTGGGAGTTCTGCAGGGTAATGTCATGGAAGAAAACATTCTCGACTTATTCATCTATGATGTTCCATCCAGTATGTTTTCAAAAGCAGGGATGTTTACTGATGGTTACACTTTGTTCACTTACGGTTTGATGTTCAATGTCTTCTATCATTAACATCTTGGGAGTTGGCACGGACCAGAAACTTATCTTGAAGAGCAACATGAATGTTTCAGTTTAGTTCACTGTCACGTGTACCGAGGTACAGTGAAAAGCTCTTTGTTGCGTGCTAACCAGCCAGATTACTATCAATCAATCCATTTACAGTGTATAGATACATGAGAAGGGAATAATATTTAATACAAGGTAAAGCCAGCAAAGTCCGGTCAAGGATAGTCCAAGGAACACCAAAGAGGTAGATGGTAGTTCAGCACTGCTCTCTGGTTGTGGTAGGATGATTCAGTTGCCTGATAATAGCTGGGCAGAAACTGCCCCTGAATCTGGTGGTGTGTATATACCTTCTATACCTTTTGCCTGGGGAGAGGGGAGAAGAGGGAGTGGCCAGGGTGCAACTCATCCTTGATTATGTTGCTGGCCTTGCCGAGGCAGCGAGAGGTATAAATGGAATCAATAGAAGTCATGGATGGGTAAGCAGGTCAGAGGCTAGGTATACTGCCAGATATGAATTACCCCCAAAACCCTGCAAACCCTTTCTATTATCTACAATGGACAAGTCAGGAACGATGAATTACTCTTCACTTACCCAGATGAGTGCAACTGCAATAATCCTCACCCCATACCCTAGCTAGGGAGAGTTTTACCAAAGCTAAACAACCTACAAAGCTGGTAGACACAAAATGCTGGAGTAACTCAGCGGGTCAGGCAGTATCTTACGAGAAAGGGAATGGGTGACGTTTCATGTGGAGACCCTTCTTCAGACTGAAGAAGGGTCTCGACCCAAAACGTCACCCATTTCCTCTCTCCTGAGATGCTGCCTGACCCGCTGAGATACTCCAGCATTTTGTGTCTACCTTCAATTTAAATCAGTATCTGCAGTTTTTTTAACCTACAAAGCTGTACGTCTTTGGAGTCTGGAAGGAAACTGGAGCACCCTGAGAAAATTCATGCAGGGACAGGGTTGATCAGTCCACATTCATCATCCTTAACATTGATTCCCTCCACAGCCATTTCAAGAAGAAGGCTCATTACCACCTTCATGAGGACAATTGGGGATGAATGATAACTGCTGGCTCTGAAGTTGATGCCCACATCCTAAAAAAATGGAGAAGCTGATTTCAAAATTATGCAGGGGTGATATGGGAAGTACATGAGTAAATGATCTAATATTTACAGTTAAACATAAACATTCATGGCATTTCATCTGGTGCTAACTCATAAATCAATAGAGTTATTGAATTCAGTTTTCACAACGAGTCGTTGGGTTGGTGGTTCAATGACACGATCATTATTCCAAAATCCCAAATTTCCATTCCACACGGCCCAACGGGAGTGACTCATCCTCATGTACTTCATCTGTTCAAGACAGCAGCTCCGCATTATCTGCTCAAGGTCACTTGGGGATTCGCAAACAAAATTGGCCTTGCTCGTGCCACTCACATACTGTGAATGAATTAAAATAAAATGTAGTACAACACCTCTACTGCCATCATGTTTATAATTGCTAATTCAGCAAAGACTAGTAAACGAACTTGAAATTTTCTGAGTCTGTGCAGTTCAGTAATCATCCAAACAATTTGATGAGCCATGAAGAAACCAATTAACATTTAACTAAATTAAAACAATATTGGCTGAGATGTTGGAATGTAAATATTTATCCTATTCGGATAAAAAAAACATGTGTTACTTGAAGTCAAAACCAGTTTCAGTTTACGTATGGAGCAGTTGATATCCACAGTGATGGGATCACTTCAATATCGTTGAAAGCACAGGCTTAAAAGCTAAACCATGAAAGCATTGCCGCCTTTAGTGAACAATGATATATTTACATTCCCACAGCAGTCAAAATTTCCTTTTTGTTAAAAACAGGAAATGCCGGAAACACTGAGCATGTCAGAATGCATCTGTGGGAAGGAAGACAGTAAAACTGAATTAGAGGACCTGAGGCAGGCAACAGTGGACACGGGACAGCCCCTTGTGGACTGAATGTAGATGTTCTGCAAAGAGGCAACCCAGTCTACGTCAAGTTTCTCCATTGTAGAGGACATCACAATGTGAACACCAAACACAATACTTTCAATTGGAAGAAGTGTAAGTCCATCACAGCTTCATGTGGAAAGTCCCTTTGGGACCCTGGAATGGGCAGAGCATCTGCATTCAGCCTTTAAGGCCTGTCCTGGGCTTCCTGTTGCCAGCAATTAATTCTCCATTCAATACTAACACAGTCAGTACCAATTGGCAACAACACTTCCTCCTGGATATCCAGTTGCACAGAAGCACATTAAGGCTGAATGCTCAATCCCCTGTTCTATAACCATGACTGTGTAGCCGGAAGCAGTTCCAGTTCCATCTTTCAATTCAACAATGACATCACCATTGTTGGATGATTTACAGGTAAAGATACCTCAGAGGATAGGAATGGTGCCAGAACAACAACCATACTCTCATTGTAATTAAAACCAAGGCCACAGATCCTCAAACCTGTCTTCATTGACGGGTTAATGGTCAACAACTTTAAGTTCCTGGGTGTGCATATATCTGAAAATTGCCCTGAAGCCAGCACATTGATGCAGTCATAAAGAAACCCCATCAATTCCTCCACTTCCTTGGAAGGTATGGAAGGTCAATGAATGTCAACTAATAATGTCTTGAGCTTCTAATGGTGTCTGGTGGAGAGTATATTGAATGATTGCATCATGGCCTGGTTTGGCAACTTAATCGCCCAGGATTGAAGGAGATTACAAAAAGCGGTGGATGTTGCCTAGTTCATCACAGACACCTCCCCAATGTCGAATGGTTCTGCAGGATGCATTGCCTGCAAAAGGCAGCCAGCTTCATCAAAGAGCCACACCACCCGAGCTACACTCTCAAGGCACTCATGCTTTTGAGAAGCGGGTGCAGTAGTCGGAAAACCGTGACCTCCCCAAGTTCAGAAATGGCTCTATCCCACAGGATATCCCACAAGCACATACCCACCTTGACTTGCTGGTCATGCCCTGCTCTTTTAATTTTGCAACTCCTACATTCATTTGCCTGTGTTATTTTGATTATGTTGCACCCTCTATCTGCCTCCATTGACCCGATAACCCGGTTGGCATCTTATCCCCTTGGTCATCCTTTTGTAGGCATCCATTCTTCTCTATACTCCCTGCAAGTTAAGTAACTTATTTTCTCTTTTTCTCTGCTCTGACAAAGGGTCTTCGACCTGAAACATTATATCCCACATATATGCCCTGACCTGCTCGAATTTCCTGTGTTTATTTTATATTTTAAACATCTGCAGTTTTTAATATAATTTTCCATTGCTACATGTTTTCTGTGTAGCAAACAAGAATAATAAGCAGTAGTAATACCTTAAAGACCCATTATATATTAAATGTTTAGCTTTTGATTGCATGCTCAGCGACACTGATGATTTTTCGTAGTCCCAAGCCACTTCAGCTGATTGAATTGAGAAAATTATTTTTTTTCTTTACACCTTAGTTCGTACGCCAAGCCGAAAGTGTTATAAATATTCCGAGAACAGAAATAAAAAGATCTGTTTCACTGAGTTCCTGGTAATGGAAAGACATTCCTCCCTGGGAAACAAGGATGAAACACGACGATTTGTTCCTGGTCTCCGTTCATCTGCTTCTCAAGTTAATTTTGTTTTGGAAATAGTTCCTGGCTGCTGCTGAGCACAGATATCTGGTGCCATCACTTTGCTTGTAATCATGCTTTTAATTGCTCACAGTGCAAATTTATGTGTGGGTGGCAGTATGAGATCATTGTTCCGCCATCATTCCAGGTAAAATAAAGTGGGGATTAGAAAAAATACAGAAACAGTTTCTTCCCAGCTGTTATCAGGCAACTGAACAGTCATTTCATCAGCTGGAGTACGATCCTAACATCCCATTCACCTCATTGGAGACCTTTAAACTTTCTTTAATCAGACTTTATTGGTCCTCATTTGTAGTAATTTGTAATTTATTTTACTGGATAGCACGCAAGCAAAAGCTTTTTACTGTATAATTACATTATAATTATTGTACACATTATAATCATTGTACACATGACAATAATAAACTAAATTAATAAAAAGAACTTTAAATATTTGTCAAAAAAATATGTGCTTAGTTCTGTATAATTGATGACTTACGCAAATATACAAATGTCTGATGAAAAAAGTGTGTAACATGATAAAAGATTACATTTGATTCATTGCTGGCAAAGAGCGCAACAGGATAACGAACAAGGAATAATGTTTCTTTTTGTTTTCCATTCAAGTCCTGCTTTTGTCATGGGAAGAGATGCAGTGATTTGTCATTTCAGTGCTTCTAACTGCACATTTTTAATGTAGCTGAAATGCACGTGCCTTAAAACAGTATTTTCCAGATGCCTTCTAATTGTGAAAACAAAGTTGAAGATGGCATGGGTTTTGTTTTTTGCCTGTGGGTGGGAGATGGGAAATGAAAAACAGGTTAAGTTCTTAGAGTAAAAACATGCAATGATTGAATACATTGACCATGTCTATATTTATTTATAAAGAGAGCTTTAGTTACCACTCTCTGCTGATGAAGAATTGTTCATAGGTATACCTATGACTTTAAAGAAAATAAGTAATTCGAGTTTCCTTTCCTCTATCACTAATCATTCACATTGGAAATATGTTAAACGATGGAGCTGCAGTTATTCTTTCTGCACTGCTTACAATATGATCCCTTTCTGTTGGCATTATAAGACACCTTAAAGTTAAGATTATAAGATACCTTAAACTTGCATTCACTATTCTCTCTGTACCTAACAGTGGAGAACAAGGTGCTTTGTTTTTAGATCTAATCAACAATCAAATGAACGGATTACTCTCAAAACAGATTATGTGTGAGGCAAAGAGGTTAAGTGTGTGGTAAAGCAATACATATGGATGCAAAAAGTGAAATTAAAAGGACCGGACAGTATTGGAGAATAATAACATAGTGATGGGGGAGCAGAAACACTGGTGATTGCAATTATATTGAGGCTTACCATGCTCCCATTTAATGGGTAGAATAGGTTGAGGCTGGCTTCATTAATGATGGCTGCAAACTGTAAATTCAGGTAGACACAAAATTCTGGAGTAACTTTAAACCAGCATCTGCAGTTTTTTTTTACCCATAAATTCAGACCCATTCCATACACAGCACAGGTTTAGTATGCAAATCAACAGCAGTTTCCTCAACAATATTCCCTCAAATATGTAATACATAATGGAATTCATTCGCGTAGTCATTTGTTCTTGTTGCTTGCACTCAGCACACAGCTTTGTAGTGACTGTCATTGTACATCTTTCCCGATGGTTTCTGTAAAAAAAAAAGGATGAATTCAGTCAAAAGACATTCTTGAAGTTTTTTAAGATAATTGAGTTCTATAACAATTATTAATAATAATGAATGAGTGTCAGAAAGATTACATTTTAATCTTAAATCTGCAGTTACTCATTTTAAATGCTGTTTTTACATAATGCAAAAATTACAAATGACTCAAGCATCTATTCTTCAGCTTTTTTTTAAACTTAGTATTCTCCTCAGGTTTAGTTTTTTTGTTTGATAATTGACTTTACAGACTTTATTTTTAATTACACTGATATGTTGAGAAAAGAATAACAGATATAATTTTGTCAAAGCCACTGTTTATCAGTATGGAAGAAAATACTGAAATAATTTCTTGAAGATATAGTTTTCCAAAGTTAAATTCAAAGCTTTGTGTCGTGAGACAGGTTGGAATTGAGCAGGGTTAGTGACAAGAATGGACAGGGGACCATGCCGAAGATTGGTGTAAGTGGCAGGAGTAGGGATTGAATATTTGTGGATTCGGAAATAATCCAGCAATGGTTGTAATGGTTTTCATTTGAGAAAAATATCAATTTTCAGCCACGTAACACTGGAAACAGTGTGCTATGCAACTGAATATCTAGGTTTGTTTTCTGGTGCAATTTAACTGGTAAATGCATTTTAAATTAAATAAATGCAAAATATTGCAGTTTTTGTTGATGCAAATCAACAGTCTTCTAAATTCGTTTTGGAAATGAGTTAAGAATAGCAGGTCAAAATAAACGACTGGCCTTTGGTTGCATTAGTCACCTTTGGTGTTGCTAATTAGTTTGCTCATTTTGCAGATCTTCAGGAACGCTTTAAAAACGAAATTGATTCATTTGGAAGCAAAGCCATGAAAAAGAACATTTTTAAATAGTTTTCTGTACGAGTTTTGATTGGGTCAATATATGAGGAGTGATTGAAGTCTCTGGCCTGTATTCACTGGAATTTAGAAGGATGGGGGGGGATCTCTGAAACCTACCGAATAATGAAAGGCCGAGATAGAGTGGATTAGGAGAGGATGTTTGCAGTGTTGCGTGGGTCTAGGATCAGAGGGCACAGTCTCAATCAAAGGACATACTTTTAGAATGGAGATGAGGAGGATTTTCTTTAACCAGAGTGTGGTGAATCTATGGAATTAATTGCCACAGACGGTTGTGAATCTGAGTCATTGGGTATTTTTAAAATGGAGATTGATAGGTTCTTGATTAGTAAGGATGTCACAGGTTACAGGTAGAAGGCAAGAGAATGGCAGACATGATTGAATGGCGGAGCAGACTCGATGGGCTGAATGATCTGATTTTACTCCTATTTCACATGGTCTAAACAATATTGATCAGGACTCTATCTGTTGCAGATTGCCAGTTTATACTGTTTCAAGACTCTAATTTGTTCAGTTTCGTATGAAACAAGTTTGAAGTACATAAATAGTCACACAGTTTCAGAAGATAAAATTCACATTGGTAAAAACTATTTTACGTTGCATTAATTTAATTTCTGACGCTTTTTTAGTTCATTGCTGTATGTTAGGAATCTTTGAAAGTTTAACTGATGCACATTACATTGAAGCAGGGGGAGGTCTTTGTCAGTTGACAAAAATGCTACGTGTTCTAGAGCACAGCATCCCCAGTGGGTCACCAGTTGAGTTGTGATCACTGAAACTATACCGCTGGAAAGTAAGAAGCTTTGCACCCTGCATCTGGACCTGCCAATGCAAGCTGATGTACTGAACGGCTGCTTCCTGTACCTAATATTGCATTGTTCATTTAGGTAACATGGGCAGCAGGACTAGGAAAAAAACCCAGTTCTATTATACTGCCTATTATGTTGACCGGCCAGTTAGCATGTCTGCTGTCAATGTAACTGGGAGATTAGTAGCCAATGTAGTTCTATTCCCTGATTTGCTTTCCAGAATTTGCTTGCAGAAAACCTTTGCACATTAATCAACCATCCTTTCACCAGTAGACTGATAATGATTCATAGGATGCATCAATGATGGAGGCTGGGCAGTGGGCTAGAACAGGAAGAAATGATTTATCAGGTATTGTGGCCAATTAATTGTAGCTTGTTACTAGATGCTGACAAATGATGCCAGGTTCCAATAGAGATTACAGTGAATGCAAATTCTTTGATATGCAGCTTCAGAAATCCAGAGTAGTTTAGTTTAGAGATACAGCGTGGAAATGGGCCCTTCGGCCCACTGAATCCACACCGACCAGCGATCCCCGCACATTGATATTATCCTATACACACTAGGGAAAATTCACACAGACACCAAGCCAATTAACCACCAAACCTATATGTCTTTGGAGTGTGGGAAGAAACCGAAGATCTCGGAGAAAACCCACGGGGAGAACGTACAAACTCCATACAGACAGCACCCGTAGCCAGGATTGAATTTCATAAAAGTATAATCATAGTATGGTTGACAAATTTTGCATTAAACTTTGCACTACAGACTGTAAATCTTAGCTTTGATAGACAGCAGAGGTTAATACTTAGAATTAATCTCTCAGCAGGGATTGAGTTCACCAATCCTCAGTCACTCATGTTGATGTCCAGACACTGAATGCTGTGGTCTGACTCTGGGAGTAAAAGATGAGAAAGGTCACCTTCTATTTCCGACTACTTGATTGTGACTTCCGCATTTTTATCTTCTTAACAGATGAAAGTGTAAGCTAACAGTGAATGGGTCATCAAGACTTGGAGGTAACCTGATATATGAGAATGAATTCAGTCAAACTGGATGAAAAATGAATGATTAGAAAACATTGGATTGAATGGTATTGTTAAACATGTATGCACTTGTAAAAAATATTGTTGTCCCAAACTGAACACCCTGCAACATATTGACCTTATTCCCTCTGTAGCATATCAATTGATATGTTAAACAAAAGACTCTGAACCAACATTTAGTACAACTTAATCTTTACTAGCGAAGTTACCCCAGCATACTTGCAAACTACTGACTTTTAATAACTTTGCATTTGAGTTACTGTTCTAGCCAGTAACACGTATTTGTTTATTAATGTACACGTATTTGTTTATTAAATCGCATGCCTTCATTTTTTTGTCTACGAAAATAGCATTGAGGAGCCTTGTTTTCAAGTTGTTGTTGGTGTGTTATATTCATCTGGACATGACAGCATTTCCAGTCTTTTTCACAGACCAACCTCAAATAGTGAAAAGAGGATTCATTTAAGTTTATGTTTAGAGATGCAGCATGGAAACAGACCTTGTTGGCTGCCGAGTCCATGCCGATCATTGATCACCCCTTAACACTAGTTCTTTGTTATCCCATTTTCTCATCCACCTCCTACAGTTCAGGGACAATTTTGCAGAGGCCAATTAACCTACAAACCCACATGTCTTTGGGATGTGGGAGGAAACCAGCACACCCAGAGAAAACCCACACAGACACAGGGAGAACATGCAAACTCAACGCAGACATCATCTGAGGATCAAACCCAGATCTCTGGCACTGTGAGGCAGCAGTTCTACCAGCTGCCACCGGTGTTTTGGTCTTAGGAAAGATGAAGGAGAGGGTTTGAAACTCAAGAGTCAAGAGTGTTTTATTGTCATGTGTCCCAGATAGAACAATGAAATTCTTACTTGCTGCAACACAACAGAATATGTAAACATAGTACACTGTAAACAATATAATAAACGAGAGGAATACTTATGCATTATCAAGCATGTATGTTCCTCAGTACAATCTGATGTAAAGGAGAAATTAAGGTAGTGCAGAACAAAATATATTTCATTCTATTGAATACAGATAGTTGGGGATTTAATTAACACCACTTATATTTGAAATCAAGAAAATGCTCAGTTATGGTAGTGAACTACATCCACATAGGTAGTAGTACTTACATTGAAATCATCTTTTAAAACCTTTGAGATTGAAGGATTGAGAAAACAACAGAGAGAATTAATTAGAAGGTAGACACAAAATGCTGGAGTAACTCAGCGGGTCAGGCAGCATGTCTGGAGAGAAGGAATGGGTGACGTTTCTCAGACCCTTCTTCAGACTGATGTCAGGGGAGGGGACGGGACAACGATAGGATGTAGTAGGAGACAGGAAGACTAGTGGGAGAACTGGGAAGGGGAAGGGGAAAGAGAGGGACAGAGGAACTATCTGCAGTTAGAGAAGTCAATGTTCATACCGCTGGGTTGTAAACTGCCCGATTAATTAGAAATCAGCTCCATGTAAAAAATATTGGATTAAGGGGAGTCGGGCAATGACAAAAGAAAAACTCAAACAAAAATTATATTGACCAGCAATATCTCTCAACATGGAGATGACACTCCATAGGCCATTAAAATTGTTCACTTTCTCGACTGGAGAATCGGCAACCATGAACAATTACAACGTTGTAAAATAGGGTCACCTACACTATTGAGTTATCGATTTAATTTTCTTCTTGTATCCAATCGGTAATTTACGTGCAAATGCAACACCATCATGTATGGTAAAGGGACTTGAGGGTGAAGTCTTATCCTGTTATGCAAACCTAACAGCAGAGCTGCCCGAATATCTCACTAATTTGTGGCAAGTCAGAATTCCAAGGAAATCCTCTTCCTTGCTGCAATATTTACACAATAATGATGATTGGCATTTACGTGTCTTTAAATCTTGCCGTTGATTCACAGGTACCCTGTCACTCCTTTCTATTCAGGTCAGGCCCCAAGTATATGCAAGGTGACTTTGTGAAATGTTTTCAGAAATCACTGGACAAGTAATAACTCATTTGGAGACACTATTCTGATGTCAAATAGCTGGTAGTTTGCAGTCAATTTAAAAAAATGGATTTCTTCTAAATTAATAGCAGTCATCTCAGCACACATAATAAAATTAACACAGTTCTGCAGTAACAAATTGCTTCACCCATGACAAAAATAGTTTGACTTCTACTCTGTTGATATGTGTGTGAGGTGTGATTGCACTCACTGTTCTATAACAGTGTGGATTTTTTTCAGGAGAATGCTCCCCACAGAAATATTCCTATGTCAGTTCATATGTTATTAAACAGGCAGTCAAATTACTTAAACTGCATTGCGGGATCTTGTGCATCGGGAAGATAAGTCAAAGATCAAGTGCTTTAAATAAACCACCAGTTAACGATCATTGCATATTGAGAAATGTATTTTTGACCCAAACACAACCAGTTTAAGCAGTCTTTATTGAAATAAAATCAACAAAACGATGATTTTTTTAAACATATTTTGAGAGTTGGAAGATTTTTTGTTGCAGTCTTCAATTCTATATTCCTTTATTGTACATGATTTAAAGCAGCTTTTAAAAAGCAGAAAATATGCTTCCTTGCATTGAAGTTGGCCATTTTCCTTGATAGATTAGCATTTAATAGTCACTTCTGGATGTGAGACAGTTGGGATCATTTCCTTTGAAACTGTACTTTGAGAATAGTTTTGATAATATCTCTGCACAAATATATTAAAATAATTATTTTGCTCTTTTTCTAAAGCAGATTATATTGATCCCTCCATGTCAAACCAGCATTACTTTCTTGGGCAGAATTAATGGTGAGGGCCAGAATTTGGAATTGGCAGCAAATTGTTCATGCTCAATGCTGACCTCCTAAAGGTTCTGACTAGCCATGTGAGGTTTCCCCAGCAAAATTCACTCTCCTTGCATCGGCCCTCAAGAGCAATGGGGCATTTTGCTATAAGGAGGCAAGATTGGAGTGGGGCAGGCAGGTATGGTGTCGAGCGAGGTGTGGTGCAGAGTGCAAGATCAAGTTGGAGCAACAACAAAGTGCTGTTCAGTTAAGTTATGCTCCAGTTCGACCAGCTATTAATGTGATCAAAAGCACATTTTGACATTCAGAAACATTTTTTAAAATACATACTGTAATATATGCAAAACTATTAACAGCTTTAATATATTTTAAATGCATTTAAAAACTTAATTATTAGTAAACACATTCTCCTCTTGAAATGTCGAAGTTGATTCATGTTTTGTTCCTCCCAGCCAACCCCCTCCAATGAAATCAGTGGAAAAGCTATTCATGTGTCATCTCTAGTGGCACAGATTTTACAAGCAGGTTCACTGCCCAAGTAGCTGCTCCCACTTTGGGTTCCATTGGAGTGAACAGTTGACTCAGTTAAGACTTGGGCATTTGTGCAGGGAAGTGATGACGAGAATGGTTAGTGGGTGAATAACAGGAATCACAGCAGAACTGCCGATATTTCCTTGTAAATCCAGGCCACTCATTCATGAATACATTCTTCAGCGACAACAGGTGAGACCATAATCAACAAGTTGCTCTCTGAGCTGCAGCAGTCTGCCGTTTGTTTTATAAAACCACGTATTGCTATTTGCTTTGCCAGTGCGGTACAATGCAGTACTGGAGAGTTTCTGCAATAATGTGATGTGAGTCAATTAAATCTAACATCGATATTTAGGGTTAATATTTAGTGCACATATCATTTTAACAGCATGACTATTATAACTAATGCCAATCAAACTCTCTTGCACAGATAATGAACTTGGGAATGGGAAGCACAGTGGCATATGAGTTACTGCTGCCTCTAAGTTTGAGCAATCTGGATTTCATCCTGATCTCTAGGGGTGATGTAATGGATTCAATACGTTCTTCCTGTGACCGCTTGAGTTTCCTCTGAGGGCACTGATTTCCTCCCTCATTCCAACACCATGCTTGTTGCGAGGTTAATTGGCCACTAAATTGTCCCCTGAGTGGGTGGGTGGCAGGTAAATTCAGGGGAAGATGATGGGCACATAAGAGGGAATAAGTTATAAGAAAATAAGTTGAAGGGATTGTTCTGAGACCCATCATAGACTAGTTGGGGCAAATGGCTGTCTTCTTTGCTGTAAGGAAATTTTAAATGTTTAGAGCCTCATGTCTGTAAAGAAGCAGTTAAAAGGAGTAGGTTTGAGAATTTGAAGAGAATAGGAAGTGGTTAAAATATAAGAGAAACCTGACACTTCGGGAAGTATAAGAAAATAACTGCAGATGCTGGTACAAATCGATTTATTCACAAAATGCTGGAGTAACTCAGCAGGTCAGGCAGCATCTCAGGAGAGAAGGAATGGGTGACGTTTCGGGTCGAGACCCGAAGCAGTTAATAGGAATGTGGTGGAGGGATCTCCTATAGGATCACATGGCCAAAATTGAAAAATAGAATTTAAAGGGTGTTATTCCTTCATTTGCTTGAACCGCATGCACAATGGCAAAGGGGAAATAGGATTAGCAAAGTAAATGCGCAGCTCTGTGCTCTGACCTCAAATTCCCCATCCCATTCCCACACTGACAAGTCTGCCGTTTGCATCCTCCACTGTCAATGGGGCCAACCATGAACTGGAGGAATGGCTCATCATATTCAACCTGGGTAGTCTACAATCCAATGCCATAAATATTAAACTGTCCAATTTCCGATAACCCACACCCTTCTGCCCTTTTCTCTCTCCTATCTACTCTGGTCTACGATTCCAACAAGTATCTAAGTACATCTGATATTGAATCATTTTCCCACCATACCACCCAGTCTCTCTCACCCCCTTTCTTTAGTTTCCCTTCCCAACACACTCTCACTCTATCCACTCATCACCCACAAATTGTACCACTTGGTACCCTTCTTCTCCCCCTCACACCCACCCACTGCTCACCACTCCCCTCCCTCTATTGTCCCCATCTGCAACACTGGCTGTCCCGCGGTCTAGGCTTAAGATCAGGGGTGACCGCGCTTTTGCGGTTGCAGCTCCTAGACTGTGGGACAGCATGTAAGAAGTGTAGATTTCCACAAATCGTTTAACTTCTATATAATCGAAACGTATAAGATTATTAAGGGGTTGGACACGTTAGAGGCAGGAAACATGTTCCCAAATGTTGGGGGAGTCCAGAACAAGGGGCCACTGTTTAAGAATAAGGGGTAGGTCATTTAGAACTGAGATGAGGAAAAACTTTTTCAGTCAGAGAGTTGTGAATCTGTGGAATTCTCTGCCTCAGAAGGCAGTGGAGGCCAATTCTCTGAATGCATTCAAGAGAGAGCTGGATAGAGCTCTTAAGGATAGCGGAGTCAGGGGGTATGGGGAGGGCAGGAACGGGGTACTGATTGAGAATGATCAGCCATGATCACATTGAATGGCGGTGCTGGCTCGAAGGGCCGAATTGCCTCCTCCTGCACCTATTGTCTATTGTCTATAAGCGTTTCATTACAAATACAATGCAGAGAGCAAGTGAAAAAACCTCTGCATGGCACACCTCATGGTTACAAAGTGAAACGAATTTAATCAGCAGCATAATACAGGTAACACTACCAAAACCAGGCATGGACCATAGATCAGGTAAGCAATACGAAAGTCAGGCATGCATCAATCCGCCTAGGGGATTGATCTACACAGCATCCCCCCCCCCCCCCCCTATCAGATCTGCGCCCTCTGTCGGCTCTTTTAAGTCCAGGCTCAAAACATACTTCTATTCTTTGGTGTTTTGAAGCATTCTGATGGGGCTGATTTTTGTTTAGTGCTGATCCCTTTGAACTGGGTTTTTTTTGTGCCTGTGTGCTGTGATGTCTGTTTCTTAGTGTGTTTTTAGTACCTGCTCTGATGTACAGCACTTTGGTCAACGTGGGTTGTTTTTAAATGTGCTTTGTAAATAAACTTTAAATTAAAAAACATCCTTCGTTATTTGGTTCCATACTTTGTTTTCCTTTGTTTTCAAGTTCCAATGTCTGCAACCTTTTGTTTTTCACTTATCACCTCCAACCTCTGTCAACCATGCTTCCCTCCCCCACTTAACTATTATCTACCAGTCAATCCCTCCTCACCTGCACCTGCCGATTGCTTGCTAGCTTATGCCCCACCCCTCTTCTACACCTCTTTACTGCCCCCTTTCCTTCTACTCTTCCAATCCAGATGCAGATGTTTTGGTTCACGATCCAAATCATCAACTGTCCATTGCCCTCCACAGAGGCTGCCTAACCTGTTGAGTTCATACAGCAGCTATCCTTTTAATTTTGCTCTAGATTCCAGCATCTGCAGTCTGCGCCAAATGTAGATGGAACATGTTGGTCAGTGTGGGCAAGTTGGGCCGAAGGGGCCATTTCCACACTGTATGACTCTGCGACTGGTAATGTCATACTCGTATCAAAGTGTTGTCAGAATTGTGGAACAAAGTTGCAACAAATAACCCTCTCTAATAAAAAATCAAGTTGTTACACGCAGGAGTGCTTCCATTTGACTTTGCTCAACCTTGGCTAATAGATTCAAGTTAAAGTGACATCACCATTCATCCTTCTGTCAGTCCATTCATAATGGTTAACTGTTGAAGGATAGAATCCCAGTAGATGGCTCAATCATTACCTGACCAGGTTGGACTTTTGAAAGAGGAAGAAGTTGTGCACCAGATATTCACTACCCCCGAATTTTCAAATGATCTTTGCCATATATTTATCATTACCTGCTTAAAACTGCATTAAGTATAATTTTCCAAAAAAAATTGAAACAGTTGAAAATTATTTAACCATTGATAAGATGATATGAATGTTTCATAGCTCCATCAATTTATTTAGTCAGGTTTATTTTCTGATGGGCAAGGTTGTTTTCAGATTCTAATTTGCAAGATCACCTGAATTTTATTGGCATGAGAGTGTAGCTCTTGTGACTTCTGTAATGTACTTTAATATTTAGCAAATGTTAGCCCTAAGTTGGCCATAAGGTTGTAGATTCAAGGCCTGTTCTAGTCATTTAAACACAGAACACAGGCTATAATTAATTACACAAGGACTGCAGGAATTCATGGTTGCATCTTTTGTTTAAAGTACTAAACTCAGGATGCAGCTGACTTCTCAGGTGGGTTTACATGGCATTATTTCGAGGTTATTCAGTGGGTTTTCCTGACAACCAGGCCAATATTTATTTATCAAAAGTTATTGGACCATTATCTTGTCATTATCTCATTGCTGTTTGTGGACTTGGTCATGTGCAAATTGACTTCCCTGCTTCCCATATTTTACATCAGTGCCTGGACTTCTAAAAGTGCTTACTGAGTTGTAAATTGATTTTGAGTTGGGGAAAAAACATTCCAATTTTTGATAAATTCTTAAAGTAGGAGTACAATAAACTGAGAGGGAAATGAGATTGACAAAGAGAGAATATGAGACCTGTTAATATAAAAGAGAATGCAAAAATGATGTGTAAATATTAAAAGGTAAGAAAGATGGTGATGAATGTGTTAAATGGAAGGCTAAAATGCTTATTAGATATTTGGTGTCATCTATTAGAAGGGAGGAGAGTGTTGACAAAATATTGCAAAGTGGGAAGGAAAGTGACCAGCAAAGTGAAAGTAAAGTCTAGCTTTCCTTACAATGGGATAATAGACTGATTCTTATGGTTTGCAGCCTAGCTTGTTGAAGGAATGACAGAAGGGCATGGAATCTCCCAAGGGTGCCCATATCCTGAGAGGGAGTAGGTGCTATTAAAATGGTTAATAAAGCACACTCTTCTGAGCTTTGCCATGGAAAAAGATTCCCAGGTAGACCGTAGAAAAGATTCAATAATGTGGACAAAAACTCTTTTAAGAAATGCAGCATTCCCACTTATTATAGAGAATCTCTGACACATGACCACTCAAAGTATTTACTACCTTTCGGCCCACACTCCACAAAGCTTTCTTTTACATTCACAAAAACATGTTCAAATTATTTATTTTAAGTGAGAATCAAAATGCTTCTCCAAATGTATCTTTGCTGCAGCAAAATGCTTGGAACTCTTCAGTGTCGTCTCCCCACATTCCTCTTCAACCCAGAAAGTGCTTTATTTCCTGCAGCTTTAGTTTTTACACATTTATTTGTTTTAGTGTAATTTTGAAATATGCATACCTGCAACTGGTGATCTTCTTGGAATATTCTTACCTGCAGTCCTATAAATTACACCAGCTACTTCAACAAAAATGTTGAAAATTGCATTAGATATGCAAGAATATTGTTAATAATAAACGCTGGTATTTGTTTAGTAACTTGACATGCATCAAATTTGAACAATTTATGACAAGTTGTTTCTTTTTACCCTTCATCTTTGCCGTGACTTCAAGCACATGGAACTTGCACACACAGGGTCTTGATTTTAAGAGTCATTTGCGTGAAGTTCACCTTCTTGTTTGCCCTGCAGCACCTTCATAAATCTCAAGTTCTATGTAATTTATTATTATATTTAATCAATTATTGATCTTTAACCTTTATATAAACTAAAGCTGATTTGAAATTAATTTCTCAACAGATCAGCAAACATTTCAAATTTGTTCTTAAATTCCACCACAACTGAACATGCAGAACAAGATTCAACATCTTTAAGATAATTTATCACTTGGTTAAACTTTGATTCATGAGCTTCACCATCATCGTTCTTGAAACTATCAAAAAAATAAACACCTCTGGTTCCAAGAAAAATATTAATTTCTGTTGACAAATAAAACACTGTAAATGATCAAGGTTGTAATCGATTAAATAGGTATTTTTGGTCTGGAATTAATTGAATGACCAAAAGTTGTGCCTTTTCACTAGGTAAAAATAGCGATCACTACTTTTTTTTGTTGGTATTATTATTTAAGAAAATTTGATATGTTCAGGAAAAAGTCACCACTTTAGATTAACTTGTTAATTTCTTATCTAATTCTTAGCTCGGCATCAAGAAAAATGCCCTGATATTTAAATTAAGTTTCTCTGTTTGTATATTAACGAAGAGAATTAATTATCACTTTTGTCTGCTGCATTTACTTCAGTTTTTTGCAAATGCATGGCAGCGCATAAAGGTCACCAGAAGCAAGCCATAGATAAATGTCTGACATTCAAAATGACAACTGAGATGTTATCATAAAATGATAATGCAGCAGAAGCTTCACTTACATCATTATAAAGCCATTATACAAATTTTCACCATTTGCTGAATGAGAAGGATAATATAAAATAAATTTTCTTGGGAATCCCAAATGTCAGATGAGTACTCCAAATGGTAAACTCATTAGGATTGTCTCCTTTGAGATGAGATATGATTTGCAAATTCTTATGGTGTACAGAAAGCCCATTCATTGAGAAAACCCTCATAAAAATGGGAATAAGATTTCTCTCGTTCATTGATACCTATGCAATAATTTTTTTTATTCAATACAGAAAGCTTATGGTCTCTAACCATTCAGAAGTATGATTTAATATTATCAAACCTGAAAAAAACAGTTTGCAGCTCATGATGCAACAGCATTCAATTATTCTCTACCCAAGTAATTCTATTTCCAGATAAACACATCCTCAAATCTGTCAACTATTCTAAAAAAAACCTCCATTTTGATATGTACTTTTATCAATCAAACTTATGTCTAATATGACAATGAAAGAAAGACTTTATTTGGAAAATGGCCTAGACAGTAGCAACACTAGATGGACTTTTATTAACAATGACAGCCTAATTTAATTTAGTTATAGAAATGGGCATAAGGGCTCAGTGCTAAGAAGCCTAATAGATTCACTTAACAGCTGAAGTAAAAGTTTGGATACTCGGGGACCTCTGCTAATTCATGATCAAAGACTTAAGCATGATTTGATGGAGTCAGACAGTCATAAAGGATGGAAACAGGCCCTTCAGGCCAAATTGTCCATGCTGACCAAGCTGCCCACCTACACTAATAATAATAATAATAATAATGCATTACATTTATATAGCGCTTTTCATATACTCAAAGACGCTTTACAGGGATTTAGAGAACATAGGGAAGTGAATAAATAGATAAATAAGTAAACGAACAGAGAAAGGAGACAGAAGGTGAGGTGACCTTCAGTGGTTGAAGGCAGTACTGAACAGGTGAGACTTCAGTGATGTTTTGAATGTGGTGAGTGTGGAGGACTCTCTGACGGTTTGGGGTAGTGAGTTCCATAGGGTGGGAGCAGCGATGGAGAAAGCCCTGTCCCCCCAGGATCTGAGTTTGGTCCGGATGTGGGGGGATAGGAGATTGGCAGCAGCAGAACGGAGGGTGCAGGTGGGAGTGTGCCTGTGGAGGAGGTCCCACATTCCCGCATTTGGCCTATATCCCTCTCAACCTTTCCTGTCCATGTACCTGTACAAATGTCTTTTAATAAATAGAAACCTTTGTGATTTTAAGTTGTGTGGAACCAACTGCAATGCAAGAAAGGCTATAATTTCATCTTGAGTACAATAAAGGAGATTAGCTTTTTCATAATATTATTTTCGTGAAGAAGATTTTCATTCATTATGATTCCTTTCACAATGTTGGAAACAACTCCAATAGCTTTTGAACCAATCAAGTAATTTTCACACTGTGGTCACTGTCGAGGAGTAGAAAGTTTAATAAACAACAAGGAGCCAGCATTGTTCATTAAAGGCTTCAACAAAGAACGAGAGTTGAGGTTTTTGCCTGAAAATTGATATCTGATTTACCAGGTTTTTTTTAATGCACCATGGTGCTCTTGTGAGAAATCGCAAAAATAGGCAAGGTGGGCAAATGATTTCTGATGTTTTTGTGTGAAAATTGCGTCTTTGCAATTGTTAACCATGTTTTCAAGGAACTAAAAGGAATAGATGGGAGAGCACCTGGGAATATGCTTTTATTCACAAAATGCTGGAGTAACTCAGCAGGTCAGGCAGCATCTCGGGAGAGAAGGAATGGGTGACGTTTCGGGTCGAGACCCTTCTTCAGACTGAAGAAGGGTCTCGACCCGAAAAGTCACCCATTCCTTCTCTCCCGCGATGCTGCCTGACCTGCTGAGTTACTCCAGCATTTTGTGAATAAAAACCTTCGATTTGTACCAGCATCTGCAGTTATCTTCTTATACTACCTGGGAATATGCACAAGGATAAGAATATGTGATTAATGTATCTTTGTTTGACCCGCTGCAGGCTTCACACAAAGTTCCAGAATTGCTTGTATTTCATCACTCAACCGGTGGTGTTCATACATTTGCACGTCACCTAGTTGTCAAGTTTTGTGACTGGCGAGCGGCATTCAATCTAGCAAATTTCTATTCAGTGAACTGGTTGAATGCCATCAAGGACTTTTTTGTAATACTGTCCACAATTAATCATATCGTGGCCATAAACAATCATTTCGGGGAGCTTTAATAAATGCATGGGTTAGGAGTTCTTCATTTCATTCAAATCACTTTGAGCCTTAATCTGACAAGCTAGATTTACATAAATCATTCATAACAGCCACAGTATTTATAAGACACCTTTGACAGCAAAATATGCCTCTCTTCGCAAGAGAGTTATCAAATAAAATGTGGCACCGCGCCAGGTCAGGAGTTATAAAAATGCGATTTTATATCAAGAATTTTATTACGGGGCAGCAGTTTCACGGCAAAAATTTAAGGAGCATCTTAAAGAAGGAATATGAGATACAAAGTCAGAAAGGTTTTAGGTTGCAACCAAGGACAGACTTTTATTGCAGTGGTGATGAAGTGGCTAAAATTGATGGAATGCAGATATTTCACCGTGTGGAAATTGGAAAGCTACACGTAGGAAGGAATTTGTAAAAAAAAAACGAGGATAGCTTTTTTAATTCAATATTTTGCATCACCAATATTTCAAGCAGCTCCCAAAACAAGGGAAATCGTTGACAGAAAATTAATACAAGTCAGGACGTGAGCAGTAGAAATTTGCATGATGTCAAATTTACAGAGAGTGTGAACTTGGAGACTGACCATACGTTCATTGGAATAATCAGGTCTGGTGTGAACAAAGGTGTGGATCTCAGCAGTAAGTGAGTTGAATCAGTGGTACAGTCAGATGGTGCCATGAATGTGAAAAATGTTGACTTTAGCAATGGAATGCTAATTAGGTACAACACTTGAGTAAAATGTGACACCAAGATTGTGACCAGTTTGCTTTCAAACTATTTCCCGGCAGAAACTGTGTTTAGGGATTGAGATTATATGTGGATTAAAAAACATAATTTAGATTTCCCCCAGATTTGGTGATAAAATTTAGCTCCTGCACTCCTTGATGTCAAGAACTGGTCTGACAGTTAAACACAGCTGACAAGACAGGGAGAGTTCAATGTTCTTTGGAGAAGACAATTGGGTTACCGTTACACTCCAAGATGATTTTGTTAGTTGTGTTCCAGTCCTGACGGTGCAGTGTAATGTCGAAGTAAATCAATGGCGGCACGGTGGTGTGGCAGCAGAGTTGGTGCCGGGATCGATCCTGACTACGGGTGTTGGCCGTAGGGAGTTTGTATGTTCTCCCCATGACCTGCGTGGGTTTTCTCCATGTTCTCTGGTTTCCTCCCACACTCCAAAGACATTCAAGTATGTAGGTTAATTGGCTTGGTCAAATTGTAAATTGTCTCTAGTGTGTGTAGGATAGTGTAAACGTGCGTGGATCGCTGGTCGACGTTGGACTAGGTGGACTGAAGGGCCTGTTTCCGCGCTATATCTCTAAACTAAACTAAATTGGAAAATCTGATTGCTTGCCATATTATTTCAAGTATGTGTAGTTCAGATTTGAAATGTGGTGACAAGGTTATGCTGGCAGAGTAGCAAGGAGAGGGAAAGAGAAAATATGTCAGGGAAAACTCGTGTGCATGGTGCGTGGAGCACACTAGAGCTGTGGAAATGCCTTGACAAATGGAGGACCTCCCACAGATGCAAATGATAGAGTGTTTGAGGTGTAAAGTAAAATATAAGATGTCACTGGTTTTGAAAAGGGCACTGATTTCTTCTTTTTTTTAAAAGTGTAGGCTGAATGATGTCAAATGGGCACTGCATGTCAATCTTCAAACTAGCTGCTTCATCTGATCACTTAGATTAGTAATGAAGCTAAAATTACAGCAGGAGGGAGATAGTAAGCATTAGAGGAAAGAAGGCTGAGGGAGCATGGATAAAAGATGGTTATAGGCGTCTCACAAGAGTAGAGTCCCTCACTCAGAAGGCATATCAGAGAGTATAAGAAGATAACTGCAGATGCTGGTACAAATCGAAGGTATTTATTCACAAAATGCTGGAGTAACTCAGCAGGTCAGGCAGCATCTCGGGAGAGAAGGAATGAGTGGCATTTTGGGTCGAGACCCTTCTTCAGATAAGAGAGGCTTGCCAGTTCTTAGTTTAGTTTAGAGACACAGCAGGGAAACAGGTCCTTCAGCCCCCCAGGTCCGCGCCGCCCAGCGATCTCCATGCACTTGCACTATCTTATTCATTAGGGACTATTTACAATTTTTATCGAAGCCATTACCTTCAAACATTCCCACATCGTTGGAATGTGCGAGGAAATCGGTGCAGCCTGGGAAAATCCACGCGGACATGGGGAAACTTACAAACTCTGTACAGACAGCACCCTGGACCTCTGGTGCTGTAAGACAGCAACTCCACCGTTGCGCCACCATGCCGCCCCAGTTCTCTGCCATTAATTGTTCTTTTTTGTTTGGCTTTGCTGCTTGGATAATGATACTTCCAATAATAGTCATTGTTTTTGCAGATTAATTTAAACAAGTAGTAAAAATAAAATGCTGCACTGCAGATTTTTGGTTTTTAAATATCTCACTGACAAAAGCCTGTGTGAGTTTGATCATCCTACTTTTATAGGAGGTGCTAAGTGATTCCTCAATATTCTCTATTTTGTGCAAGTTGTTATGCAGCACAGAAACAGGCCACTATGTCCATGCTGCCCAGTGTACCATTTGATACCACAACATTTACCACAATTTGAGCTGTCGCCTTCCACGCCCTGGCAATTCAAATACTAATCTATATGCTTCTTAAATGTCATGGGAATATCTGTCGCCATCACCTCTTGGGTAAAGTATAGAAACATAGAAAATAGAAAGTATTCCAAACTCCAACCACCTCCTCTGAATGGAAATGAAAATTCCTCTCCGATCACTTACCCAATACCTTAAGCCTATGTCCCCTTGTCTTTGATACCTCCATTATGGGCGGGGGGGAGATTTTTCATTATCTACCCTGAGCATCATTTTCAAAATATATAACTTATAGAAAGCAACTGCAGATGCTGGTTTACACCAAAGACATACACAAAATGCTGGAGTAACTCAGCGGGACGGGCAGCATCTCTGGATAGAATGGGTGACGTTTCCTGTCGAGACCCTTCTTAAGACTTTCCAGGTCTGAAGAAGGGTCTCGACCTAAAACGTCACCCATTCCTTCTATCCAGAGGTGCTGCTCGTCCCACTGAGTTTCTCCAGCATTTTGTGTCTATCTCCGAAAAAAGCAAAGATCTCCAACCTGAACGACTACCGCCCGGTTGCCCTAACGCCGATAGTCATGAAGTGCTTTGAGAGGCTGGTCCTCTCACACATCAAATCCAGCATCCCTGACTCACTGGACCCACATCAATTTGCATACAGGGCAAATAGATCCACAGAGGACGCCATCTCTCTGGCTCTTCACACTGTCCTGACTCACCGAGAGAGACAGGGCACGTACGTGAGGATGCTATTCATAGACTATAGCTCCGCCTTCAACACGGTCATCTCCACCAAGCTCATCACCAAACTCCACCAGCTAGGCCTCAGCTCGTCATTATGTGACTGGATCCTGGACTTCCTGCTGGAACGACCGCAGGCAGTGAGAATGGGCCCGCACCTGTCCTCCACTATCACCCTGAGTACCGGCACACCACAGGGCTGTGTTCTGAGCCCCATGCTCTACTCCCTCTTCACACACGACTGTGTTCCTGCATTCGACACCAACACCATTGTCAAGTTTGCAGATAACACAACGGTGATCGGGCTGATCACCAACGGGGATGAAACAAACTATAGAGTGGAGGTGCAGAACCTGGCGGACTGGTGCTCGGATAACAACCTGTCCCTAAATACCACCAAGACCAAGGAGCTGATCATCAACTTCCGTAGGTCACATAACGGGGAATATGCCCCGATCTCTATCAACGGGGACAGTGTGGAGAGAGTGTCCAGCTTCAAGTTTCTGGGCACTCACATTTCGGAGGACCTAACATGGTCCAATAACACTGCTGCGCTGGTCAAGAAGGCACAACAAAGACTGTTCTACATAAGAACACTGAAAAAGTCTGGTCTACCCCAACAGCTGCTGACGACCTTCTACCGCTGCACCATAGAGAGCATCCTAACGCATGGCATCCCTGTGTGGTACCTCAGCTGCACGGAGGCAGAAAGGAAAGCTCTACAGCGGGTAGTCCATAGAGCACAGAGGGCCATCGGAACACAGCTACCAGACTTGGAGGGCATCTACAACACACGATGCCTCAGAAAAGCCACCAGCATCCACAAAGACTCTTCACACCCCTGCAACAGTCTGTTCGAACTCCTTCCATCGGGCAGACGATACAAGGCCTTCTATGCCCGCACCTCCAGACTCAGGAACAGCTTCATCCCCAGGGCCATAGCTGCTATGAACCGGTCCTGCTGAGCCGGATGGCCACAACGCATTGATCAACTTGCACTTTACCCTGTCCAAAACTGTTACAACTGTTTTGTTTCGTTGGGTTGCTGCTGTCTAAATTACCGAAATTATTGCATCGTATGGGAGGCGCATTCCCAATCTCGTTGTACCCCTGGGTACAATGACAATAAAGATATATTGTATTGTATTGTATTGTATATGCATAGAACTTGAGTCTTTTATGAGTGAATCTTGGACATAGTCCAAAAAATATCAGCTCTTATGCATAAGGTGTGAAATTTTAATGGTATTCCAAGCTATAATTACTGCTTAGCAAATTAACTGGTCCAATAAAAGTAATCTTAAACATAGATCTTCCAATTTCCTAATTTTTCAGATAATAATGGATTTTATATTTAATTTTCAGCTGCTTTTTACCATGGATATTCCAGTTTCTATTGAGTATATTCAATAAGTTAATTTAAAATTAGTATATTATGTTTTTTTCGGTGAGAAACTTCTGGTAAGACTTGCTACCCAGCCAGTTTGATGTGCGCAGCACTGGTTAGTCCCAGATCAGTCGCTTGAACTGATACCTGATAAAAAAAACAATGTCAGAATGTCAAGTCAAGTCAAGTCAATTTTATTTGTGTAGCACATTTAAAAACAACCCACGTTGACCAAAGTGCTGTACATCAGTACAGGTACTAAGAACAAACATAAAATGGCACACAAACATAACAGCACATACATTAGCAGTTCACAGCGCCCCCTCAGAGGGCCTCAAACGCTAGGGAGTAGAAATAGGTTTTGTGCCTGGATTTAAAGGAGTTGATGGAGGGGGCAGTTCTGATAGGGAGAGGGATGTTGTTCCACAGTCTAGGAGCTGCAACCACAAAAGCGCAGTCACCCCTGAGCTTAAGCCTAGACCGCGGGGATAGTCAGTAGCCCCAAGTCGGCCGACCTGAGGGACCTGGAAATAGAGTGGTGGGTTCGAAGATTTTTGATATGGGGGGGGGGGGCAAGCCCGTTTAGGGCTTTGTATGTGAATAGGAGGAGCTTGAAGTTGATTCTGTACTGTACTGGGAGCCAGTGGCGAGAGGCCAGAATCGGGGTGATGTGATCCCTTTTAAGGGTACCCATCAACAGTCTCGCTGCGGCGTTTTGGACCAATTGCAGGTGGGGAGAATGGAGGAAGTGTATATCACAGAGGTCTCTGTGAGGAACTGATCAGTGACGAGGTAATTTATGGAGAAAATGTCCAATTTTATTGAAAAATTATATAAATTAAGTTATTTATATTATGCACAGGTAAACCTTCAATTATGATTTGATGCCAGAATGATAAATGTAACCTTTTTTACATTGCAATTCACAATTAAAATGTGGCAGGAAACATTCAAATAACTAATACCAACCCAAATTATTGATATAATATTTTCAGACTGATTGCTGCAACTAACCCATTCCTTCTTTCCAGAGATTCTGTCTGTCCCACTGAGTTGCTCCAGCATTTTGTGTCTATTAACCATCCAGTTTAAAGTAGTATTTCACAAATAGATAAAAACAGATCAGATGTTGTTTTGAATTAATGTTAAGCTTTAGTTATTAGCAGTGAGCTATGGGGATCAAATGGTATTAAAAGAAAACAAAAATCAGATAAATTAATTACTTGGACAGTGATTTTTTTTTTCATTGATTTGGTCACATTTTATGTCCATTTTATTAATGACATAAGCTACTGAATAAGAACATAACATAAGAAATGAAATAAGAGTGAATCATTTGGTCAATTTTGCTTGCATCACCATTCAATAAGATCATCGCTAATCTTCCACCTAAGCCCCAATTTCATGCATTAATCGATTATCTGTTGATTTCCTTAAGATCAAAAATTCTACCAATCTCTGCAGTAACTGGGCTCCACAATCCCCTTAGGGAATGAATTCCAAAAATTCAGCACTTTCTCGGTCAAGAAATGTCTTTGAATTTCTGAAAATTATTAGCCACCTGGTTCAAGACACTCCATCCAGGCGAAATATCACCTCTGCATCTTCCATGTCAAGCACCTTAAGAATTTAAAAGTTTCATTTTAGTCACCTCTCACTCTGCTGAACTCATGAAACTGTTGTCCTTGTCAGCGTATTAACTCCTCGCAGCAAATCTACCGTTTCAGGAGAAGGGTCCCGACAGCATGTTGGTTAATTATACTGACCGCTGGGCGAGAGAGGCAAGCGCTACCGATGGTACCCACTTGCCTAGTCATTTGAGCCGACATATGTGGGGCTGTTGGAGGGATTTGTGTGTTTAACCTGTATCCTGAATCTGGCTTTAATGTGGGGCGCAGTCACACTCTTCATAAAGGTTCACATCAGAGCAGCACTCAAAGAAAATCTTACGCAGCAGTAGTGAGTTTCTCAAATAAAGTCAATGTATTCTGGCCTTGACGATACGCATTGGGAAGCACTATGAGAGAGGACACAAACAGCTTCAATGACTTCGAGGAAAAATATATATTATCCCCCTTGTAATAGTTACATACAGATTTTACATTGATAATATAATCACCAGTTACCGACTTTCCTTTGAAGTCTTTGAAATTTGTTTTATCTCTGCTGGCGTTGACTCCATCTGTCTGATAGCTGAGATTTTTTCTTTCCCTAAAAGCCATTTCACATTTACTCTATGATCGGTTTTATTGAACTCAGCAACTCTTTGCTCCAGCTATCTCTGCTTTGCAAATGAAACACTTCCCTAATCGAATTACTGTCTTTTCTAAGAAGACCTTTAAGTTACCTTCATGATGTTGGTCTAATTTCCCAATATTATTTTCCAGTATGTAAGACTATTGGGTTAACCATATTGCAGGCTTGCTAAATTTTATGATAATTTTTAGAAATTCCTCTGTCAGAACCAGAAGTAGACCATATGACCCCTTAACTCTGCTCTTCCATTGAATTATGTCATGATCGATCTGATTTGTGATTTCAACCCTACATTCTCATCTAGCCATGGCAGTCCTTCACCTCTTCGCTTTGCATGAGCATGACTTTAAAAATGAGGCGTCCCCTGAGGAAGAGTTCCAAAGACTCTTAACTCTGAGAAGAAAATAAAAGCTGCATCTTTATCTTAAATAGCTGATCCCTACTTTTCAAACAATAAGCTTTAGCTCTAGATTCTGCCACAAGAGGGAACAACTTCTGAAAATCCACCCGTCAAAACACCACATGTTCTCACTGTCCCTTTTTAGGAAACGACAGTGAATATAAACCTAGCCTGTCCAACTTATACACAGAAGATAACCTGTCCATTTCAGATATGAGACCAGTAAACTTTCTCTGAACTGCTATCAATGCATTAACACCCCTCCATAATTAAAGAGTCAAATACTCTACATTCTCCAGATGTGGTCTCACCATCCACTTTTTAAATTACCTGCTTTTTGTATTCAATTCCCCTCGCAAAATAAAACCTTCAGTTAACTTTCCTAGTTATGGCTCTTGCTGTGTACTGGAATCGTGCATTGGGAAATCTAGATTTCTCCTCATTTTTGTATTGTACTGTCCATTATTGTTATGTATACCGAGATACAGTGAAAGACTTCTTGCATGCTCTCCAGTCAAATTAAATCAAATCAAATCACATCATACATCACAATCAAGCCATACACAAATGCAACAAGTAGTGTAAAGAGAGAAAATACCAGAGTGCAAAATATAGTGTTAGAGCATTACAATAACAATGAAACTGCAGTTAAAAATAAATGCAAAGTTGCAATGAGGTAGGTTGGAAGAGCCGAACTACACCCCAGTTATGGGATGACTGTTCAGTAGTTTAATAACAGTGGGGAAGAAGCTGTTCCAGAATCTGGTGGTAGGTGCTTTCAAGCTGTTGTATCGACTGCCTGACAAGAGGGAAGAGATGAGGGAATGACCAGAGTGAAAATAATCCTTCATTATGATATCTGATTTCCCGAGGCAGCATGAAATATTTTTTCTCTGCTAAAATTGACAACTTCATATTTTTTCATATCAGACTTTACCTCAACGCATTTACAAAGGTGTGTGGGGTCACTATGACCCTTTGCAAATTGATTTCATGCATTTCTTTGCATTAGTGGCAAATTTAACAATCTAACAATAAATTTAATTAATAAATGTAATAAATACAATTTAATTTAATTAATACATTTACCAATAAAAAGATAAATTTAACCTTCATCTATTTATATACATTTCAAAATGTTGAAGCCCTCAAACAATCCCTGTGGGACACATCTTGCCAACCAGAAAAAGTCCTGTTCATACCTGATCCATTTCCTGCCAGCAGACTATGTTCTACTCTTCCCAAATGCATCTGGAGAACAAATTGGACAGACAAATATTCTGGTTAGGACCCTTCAGACTGAAGAAGGGCCCCAACCGGAAACTTCATCTATTTATTTCTCTCAGGTCTGCCTGACCTGCTGAATTCCTCCAGCATTTCATTTTCTTTCTCCACGGTAAATACTGATGAGATATATTCAAAAACTCACCCATCTGCTGCGACTTTCTCTCTTATCTCCTTGGTCGGCCAGTATGAAATGTACTGTCTTTTTGTCATTTCATGTAATTGAAAGAAAAATTGTGAAAACACTCAGCAGGTCTACGAAATAAGAAACAGTTATGCCTTCAGGTTGAAAACCTTCCATTAAACTTGGAAAATGTCAGAGCTAAAACAATTTGGAAGTTCCAGGGAAAGTGAAGATAGAAGGAGAGGGGGAAAGTGAAGGCAGGTGAGTAGGTGGATGGCATGGACAATGAAATGACAAAGAGGACAGTCATACAGGGCAACAGCGGAGAGTAATGGGACAAGCAAAGGAAAAGCTGAAGAGGCCTCCAGGGGAATCGTGGAATCATTATGTGACATTGCCAAATTCAGTCTCCATTTAAATATCATGCTGCAACCAGTACTAGACCTCATTTCGTACACACACGCAGCCTCCTGCATATGTCAGTTACATAGTCTCAAAGGGAATTGGATCTCAATTTAAAAAGGCAGAATTTTGAAGGCTTATGTTGAAAATCCAGGTGTGGAAAGATACATAGGATTGATCATATAAAACCTGACGTGAGTACAAAAGGCTTAATGTCCCCCTCCTGTGCCAAACCTTGACTTTAATGATCTGTACCACTGTGAAGACCACCTTTGTTGCCTATTTCTATGGAGCAGATTTGTTTCATGGATTGCAGTTGAATTTTTCTTATCAGATTGTGTAAGTCTGTTAGAGTAATGTACACCCATTGTATCTTCATTGGTTTTTATCACTGGCTTTTCATACAGTCTTACAGCAGAGAAGCAGGATCTTTAGCCCATCAAGTCTACATCATCCATCAGGCACCAAGTCTACGCCAACCGTCATACACTAATATACTAATCCTACACTTATCCAATTTCTATTCTCTCTTCATATTACTGCAACTCCTTCCCAATTGTAGACTGCAACCACAAATAACATGCAATTTAGATCAGAACAGATTTGATGCCCAATACATAAATACAATCAGGTCAAGCTCAATTACAATAAATAGAAGCAAGGGGCAACTAAAAGAGTGCAGAATATATTTCTCAGCATTGTAGTGCATCAGTTCCATAAAGTCCAATGTCTTCAAAGGGGTAGAGATGAATCGAACAGTAACTTAGCTATGGAAAATTCAAAGGCCTGATAACGGAGGGGAAGAAGCTGTATCTGGGTTTGGTGGTGCATGCTTTCAGGCTTCTGCACATTTTGCTGGATGGTTGCAGGGAGTGGGGCAAGTCTTTGATTATGTTGACTGCCTTTCCAAAACACCGTGAAGTGTAGATGAAGTCAAAGGTGGGAAGACTAATCTATGTGATGGACTGGGCTACATCTACAACTCTCTGCAATTTCCTATTGTTTTAGGCACATCAATTCCCACACCAAGTTGTGATGTAACCCAACAGTATGCTTTCTATTGTATTCTGACTCATCGTCACCAATTATTCGTCTGGCAATAGTGGAATCGTCAGTGATTTTAAAGACGGTATGTTGATGATGTGGAGACAATAATGTTGAAACGATCCATTTTAGTGATGTAAATCAAACTCTAAATTTGAGCCTGACAAGAGGATTTTCCGCTCTTTGAGATTATGGCTTTTGATCTAGTGCACAAGATTGTCAATTTAATTATTGTAACTATAAAAAATGAATGGTTCTAACAGGGCAGATTAAAGCTGGCTGCAAAGAGTGCCTTTGAGAATCATGAAAAGGAGAGAAAATCAAAGAGTCCAACAGAATAGACTTATTTTTTCACTTTGCCAGTTCTATTTAAGGGTATTTAACTTGTTCAAGAGTCAAGAGTGTTTTATTGCCATATGTACCAAAGCGGAACAATGAAATTCTTACTTTCAGCAGCAGCACCTCAGGTTTGTACTCAATAGATAATTTTAATAAAGAAACAAAAAAAATCATCAATAATTAAAAGATAATAATATAGTGCAAGGTGAAAACAAAGTGCGAAGTACTGGGCAGTTCATAGTTTGGAGCTTAGTTGGAATTTGTTGGATTTGATAGCCTGATGGTTGTTGGGAAGGAGCTGTTTCTGAAACTGGACATTACAGGTTTCGAACTCCTATACCTTCTTCCAGATGGCAGGAGTGAAATGAGAGCCAGGGTGGTGTGGGTCCTTGATGCTGTCTGTCCTTTTGAGACAGCAACTCTCAGAGATCCTTTTGATGGTAGTGAGTTCAGCACCCATGATGAACCGGGCAGTGTTCACCACTTTTGTAATCTCCTTCATTCTTGGGCATTTGAGTTGCCGGACTGGGCCATGTTGCAACCAGTTAATACGCTCTCTGCTGTATACCTGTAGATGTTCAAGAAGGTATCCTTCAATATCCTAAATCTCGTCAATCTTCTAAGGAAGTAGATGTGTTGATGGGTTTTCTTTATGATTGCACCAATGTGCTGGGTCCAGGATAGATTTTCAGGGATATGCTTACCCAGGAACTTAAAGTTATTGACTCATTCAACCACTGACCCATTGATGAAGACTGATGTGTAATCCTCAGTCTTCCTCTTCTAAAATCAACAATCAGCTCCTTGGTTTTACTGATGCTGAGAGTGTGGTTATTCTTCTGGCACCATGCAACCAGACGATCAATCTCCCTCCTATTCTCTGAATCATCAAAATCCATAATATGTCCAACAACGGTGGTGTTGTAAGCAAATTTAAAGATAGAGTTGGAACTGTGTTTGGCTGCACAGTCATGGGTGTGGAGTGAGTAGAGCAGTCCATAGATCTCTGTTCATAGACGTGGACTAATCTGCTGAGTGTTTCCAGCATTTTCTGTTTTTATTCAGATTGTGAGCATCAGATATTCTTTGATTTTTCAATGTGAATTTGGAGATTCATTCTACTGAGATGTTCCAAACCCCAGATTAGGTGCCAGTGTAGCTTCTTATTGATCTTTGTGTCTGAGTGTTCAAATTGGGAAAGATTGGCTCAAGGAATGAAGGGGGTTTTGAATGAATTAATGTATTCATTGAATGCCCTTTACAACCATGCCTGGAAAAGCTTTTAGAAAATTATGCAAAATTTCTCAATGATTTGAACATGGGTTTCAAGGGACATAAGGCACACGTAAGCATTAAGCCAAATCAATTTACGACAAACCTAGATCAGTGCCATTTACATTGAAAGCTCAAGTGGTGGAACAGTTGGATAAGCTTAAGTGTTAATCAAAACGGCACAGTGAGTGGACAGCACCCATCATTGGGTTGCGAAAAGCAAACAAAACTGTCTGACTGCAGACAACAAACAATACACATTGCCCATGTAGCTGGATCTGTACACTGAGTGAGCAGGAGCCAAGATCTTTAAGTTTGACCATTCCCTCTTGAAGTTGGATCCAAAAGGTTGGGCGGCACAGTGGTGTGGCGGTAGAGTTACTGACTTCCAGCGCCAGAGACCCATTTTTGTTGCTGACAAACTATGGAGTTTGTATGTTCTCCTGGTGACCACATGGGTTTTCCCCAGGTGTTCCAGTTTCCTCCCACACTCCAAAGATGTACAGGTTTGTAGGTTAATTGGCTTCAGTAAAAATTGTAAATTGTCCCTGGTGTGTATGATAGTGCTAGTGTACGGGGATCGTTGGTTGGTGCAGACTCAATGGGCTGACGCGCCTGTTTCCACGCTATATCTCCAAACTAAACAAGATTAGGGCACATTGGATTTACTTATACTTGGTAGATTGGATTAAAAATTGGCTAGGTTTTGGTGTAGATTTATTATTGTCACATGTACTGTTGTTTTGCATGCTATACAAACAAATCAGATACACCATACATAGATACACAATCAGTTCAAACTCAAGTACAGTAGAGAGAGCAAAGGGGAAGATACAGAGAATAGAATATAGTTCTCCAATCAAAGGGAAAGAAACAGGGTGCAGAATACAGTTCTCACTCTGAATATAGTTCTCTGTCTCTGGCCACAGAAGACAAAGGCAGTGGCGGAGGGATGACAGTCGGACTGGAGATCAGTGAACAATGATATTCCACAAGGATCAGTGATTGGATTGATATATAATTTTGATGAAAATGTAGGAGGACTGATTAGCAAATTTGCAGATGATACAAAAATTGTGGAGTTGTGGATAGTGAGGAAGGTTGTCAAAGGATAGAACAATATTATAGATCATTTGTAAATATGGACAGAGAAATGGCAGATGACTTTCATCTGGACATGTAAGATGCAACACTTGGGAGACAAATGTAAGAGGAAAGTATGCAGTAAATGGCAGAATCCTAAGGAGCATTGATATACAGAGAAATCTTGGAGTATATGTCCATAAAAGGCCTGTCCCACTTAGGCGATTTTTTAGGCGACTGCCGGTGACTGTCAAAGGCGTAGCAGATCGCCAACATTTTCTTTTACCCTACGACAGTGACCACGACAATGCTGAGTCAGGTCGAGATTACACCGTCTTCGAAAACATCGCAAAATTCCCATGCTTATCAATGCTTCTCTGGCATCCTAATTTTCGCTGAAATCACTGTCAAATCTGTAATTACTTGAGTTTTGAAATATAACATCTTGCCCGGGTTAATTGAAAACCAAGCATCACAGTAACAAGGCATAAACTGGATTGACTTCCACTTTACTAATAGCAGTATTAAGAAATTTAATTTTAAACATGGTTAAATGGATTTTTGTGCGGAGTGTGGGCATTCTTTGAAAATGTACGAGAGATGCATATCTGGTTTCTGGGTTGCATATCTGGGTTGGCAGCCTACTTTAAATGTAATCTCTGATGGCCATAAACATCGCAAAAATTCCCACGCTTACCTGACCGTCAAACTGTTGCCTCCAATCTACCTGTCAAATTTCCTGACGGTAAATAAATTGGTTAAACACAGGTATTTTATGGTATCTTCAAATGACTTTACTTAATTTAATATCACGTGCTTCTAAATGCATCTAAGCCAACCTAGCAAACCTGGGGACAGCATGTGACAGCGCCCGCAATAATCAACGATACCTGGCGACAAGCCAGCTGTCGCCGAGAAATTTCATTCCGTTTGATTTCTCAGTGACGCGCCGAGATCCACTACGATTCTTTGAAGACCCTTCACGATCATGCCCGCGACCCCTCAGCGAACTGTCGGCGACAGCCTAGTCGCCGGCAGTCGCCTTAAAATCGCCTCATTGGGACATGCCCTTAACTCCCTGCAAGTGGCAACACAAGTAGATAGGGCTTTAAAGATGGCATATGGCATGCTTGCCTTTATCGGTTGGAGTGTTGATGAGTGCAAAAGTCGTGTTGTAACATTTTGTTCTATAACATTTGGAGGAATGTAAACTTTGAATCACTGCCTTACAAGAAGTATTTGGAGATTGTGGAGAGAGTGCAAAAGAGGTCCACGGGAATGTTGCCTCGATTTAAGAATATCACTTATAAGGAGTGCTTGAAAAAGATTTCATTGATTTCTCTGGAGTATCTGGAATGAGCTCTAGGGGAGGTGGTAGATGCGAAAGCAACATTTCAGAAGCTTTTAGAAAAGCATAAGAACAAGCAGGGGATGGAGGGATAATATTGTCTATATGCAGGTTGATGGAATTAGTTTAAATTGACATCATGTTTGGCACAGATATCATGGGCTGAATGCGCTGTTCCTTTGTGGTACCTTTCTATGTTCAATTCCATGTGCTTATGCACCAATAAATGTGAATGAGCGCTGCCAAAACTAACTAATGATCAACATACGAAAGAGAAGGTATTTATTCACAAAATGCTGGAGTAACTCAGCAGGTCAGGCAGCATCTCAGGAGAGAAGGAATGGGTGACGTTTCGGATCGAGACCCTTCTTCAGACTGATGTCAGGGGGGCGGGACAAAGGAAGGATATTTTGTGTCTATCTATAGTGTATCCAATTCACCTAACTTTGTGAATAAAGTTGGAAGAAACATTCTCGAAACAAGGAAAACATTACATGTGGTTCAGAAGGAGTTGGTTCTGATTCCATGAAAATAAATTGTGCTGAATATGGAAGTTAGATGGGAGATGAGAAAATTAGATATTAGAGAGATGGTGTTGCAGAGTAGCAAGAAATATTTTGTAAGAGCTTGAAACATGTTTAGAGAAGTTTATAATCTTAGCACATAAACATCCATTGGTGAGGAAAATTGAGAGTTTCACTATATGCTCAAGATAAATGCACAATGGAAGAGGCGACAGAGAAAAATTGAGGTATTATTGGAGAGACATCTTCAGTGATTCCTGAAATTAATGCAACATCTACAGTATTTCTTAATCTCCAGAAGGAAATCATGCAACATTAAAACCATTAAGGTTGAACAGAATTTAAAAATAAAACAGGGAAACTTGAAAGCAAGTAAATGTGATTAAACAAGTTTCACACTTTTCTTTAAACAGAAAAGCAGGAAAAATTGCAGAATTCCAAACAATGCAATGAGATAGTACCAGAGATGAAGCATCAGCAAATGTGAAGCTCATTTTAAGAGGACCATTCTTTGCATTTATCTCCTCAGGGTCTGAGCAGGAAGTCATTTGTCTGTTGCCTATCTTTAAAAAAAAAAGAGAATTTTCTGTCAAATGGAGCAATATCTATTACATCATTAAACATACATTCAAACACTGAAATAAAATCACAAATGCTGTAAGCTGGCCCAGAAACAGGGTGAGTGATATTGAGCAAGAGAATGATGGTGGTGTAATGCATTAACAAGGTCGCCCTCTGGTGTTTTCTTTAAAAAATGGTAGACACTTTGTTTCAGGTCAGAGAGACCGACAGATCGTGAATGAACTAAAGTGAATTACTGTAAAAAGAAATTGGGCAATGTTAGCTTGATTTCATTGCTGGTTCAAAATAAATCATTGTCATACTACTATTACACATTAAAAGAAATAATAAGAAAGTATTTATTCACAAAGTGCTGGAGTAACTCAGCAGGTCAGGCAGCATCTCGGGAGAGAAGGAATGGGTGACGTTTTGGGTCGAGACCCTTCTTCAGACAATAAAGAAACAATAACATGGGAGAAGCTCCTTAAACCTAACATGGATACGTAACAAATCAGTGAAATAAACTGAGAGATGTTCCATTATTATAGTAAACTAAAGTCCAAGCTAAATAACCTATTTAAACTTTAAACATTATTGCTACAAATCTTGAAATAGAAATGATTTTAAGGAGAATGCCTCAATACCTAAGGGGAGAGAACAGATAACCATGTCAGTTAACATGAGAGACAAGAAGGAATGTAATGTGGTCACCCGGAGAATGGAACTTTGGGCAAAATCTTACGTTAGATGATTTTAGAGAGTGATTGGGAGAGAGGAGAAATAAGCAATACTATTAGAATTATATTGGTGCTTGGACTAATGTTTCAGATTGGTTATGAATTAGTTTACAATTACTGATTTCAACAGTGGATAAACTGTAGATTTCATCACCTCCTTAAATGTACTTCAGTCGTCCATTCCTTCCAACCTTTAATCCTATTGTCTCATCATGGTTTTGCTCCCATCAAATTACCTCAATTTATATTTTTCCTCAGCAGCACTAATCATTGCCTTACCTTGTTGACACATTACATGCAAAATAAAGTTTACAAAAATACCAAAAGAAAGCTAGAGTCTGGGACAATATGTAATCCCTCTCTCTCCAGGCAATGTTTTAAATACAGGTAGATGACATCCCAATAAATAGCCTAACTGGGTGCAATGATGCATCTCGTCGATCTCCACTGACCTGGACCTGACCTCCCACAGTGTGCGTGCAGTTTTGCATCTTGAGCATGTGGATTTGCTCCAGATGCTCTGGTTTCCTCTCACATCCCAACATCTTGCAGGTTGGCAGGTTAATTGATGGCAGTGTGGGAGAATAAAATAGGACGAATTTCATATTTGTGGAAATGAGTGCATGATGGTTGACATAGACCCAGTGGACTGAGTGGTCACTGTGCATACTGTATTGCTCCCTGACCCTTTGAAAATTGCATTTCACCCAATTTCTGATGGACAAAATGTGCGTTGTGTTTTGCCCGAATGCCAAACTTGAAGTCACCATCAAAACATCAAGCAAAATTGCAATATCGTTGTTTAAAGGTGGTAAATCATGACATTGCTTTCTTGAAGAGCTATCTGAACCCAACCTGCGGACTTCTTACATTCTGCTGTTGCATAGCCTTGCAACAGAATTGGTACTCCCACGCTTGGTTGGTGCTATGCAATGGATTTCTCTTTGTAAGTTTCAGATCATCTGCAAGGTGATGTCAAAGCAATTGTGTTTGTGGGGGAGGAAGGAAATCATTTTTAAAAAACAGTAGTGCGAGGGAGAGAGGAAAGTAACCTCAGGAGCAGGCTGCGGCTCTGACCATGGATTTGGTTGACCATGCTCTGGGGTTGTAGCCTCCTGAGCGTCTTTATTTAACGCCAGCATCAGCTGACAGACGGAAGCATCTACAATTTCTGAAGCCTTATTCTGCATCCAGGGCTGCCTGCAGTGGATTGTAATAGAAATAAAATTACACGGAATGAGGTTTAACATAAGAAAACAATACCCTAGGGGGGAGAACACATTAAACCAACTAATTTTCAATATAATGTGTTTCTTGTTGAACCTTATGCTAATTATATGGGCTGCTAATCAAGGATTTTTTGAGGCGGTTTCTATCAACAGTATGCTCATTAATGGCAGTCCATGAACAAAAATGTTTGGTTAATGACATTGGCATTCTGCTTAATTCTGATAGGAAATCGAGTCATGGAATATTCCAGCATGGGAACAAACCCTTCAGCCCACCACATCCATACCGACCAAGATGCCTTTTCTCAGCTTGTCCCATTTGCTCTAAACTAGTCCCTAATGACCAGTCCAAATTTCTGATGGGTAGTGTTTCACCAGAAACAGTATTGAAATTGTGCAAAAGATGCCCACAGGAACAGAGAAGCACAAAATGTATCCCCAGGCACTGAGGTTGTGTACCATGCAGGTGCAGTAACAAAAGAAATGAACCAGATTAATAATCTTTTATTAAATTTATATTTCTGAAAATGTGTTGAAGAAAAAAAAATGATTTGGGTTCAGTGTGTTAAAACAATGTGTTTCTGCAGTTTAACTTCCATTAACAGTACTTGTGGCAGAAGCTCCCCTGACTCTTTATTTTTCATGTGTGATATGATACTGAGCCATGTCGGCCCCAGCCGATATATTCAAGGGATACCAAAATTGTCTCTATGTCCACAGGCCATAGATTAAATGATTCATTTAATATTCCTTCTCTTAATTGGTGCCTAGTGATTTGTGTTCAAAATTAGGCAGGAATGAGCATTAGGTAGACATAGGATCTGATTGCGTGAGCTGTGATAGTCCCTACTGTCAAGTATTTTGCCAGCATTATTGCCTGACTGAGTGGAAAATGGGTGAGATGTCAAGGGAGTGTAAGATTTTAGGTAAGCTGCCAAGAGAAAAAGGCCATTTTTAACATGTTTAAAACATTTTGGGAGCTGAGCATAATTTATACCAAAGAAGGTACCAAGTTTGGTGTTTCCAGCAACATGATATGTTGCAGAAGTGAAAGAAAAAAAAAATCTGTCATCTTTCTTCTGCTCTCAGTTTGTTCCTAAGCCAATAATGCACTTTTAAAGCTGTAGTTACTTGTTTTACAATCTTTACAGAGAAGGCTCCACTGATCAGAAATGTGATGATTTTGTAACTTGCTTTAGTGACATTCTCAGCTGTTAAACATCATTACAAAAGGCATTCAATCAGCCTTTGTTATCTTAATTTTGTGAAAAATCCTCTGGAATATATGATACCTTTGTCTTAAAAATAAACAGGTTGTGCATTTTCTTATCTACATGTATCATCTGACAATGAGTATTACAGTTTGACAGGATTATTTCAGTTAATTTGAAGATGCATAGAACTACAAATAAAAACCAACGAGAGAACAGGCCATTCTAGACTGGGTATTGAGTAATGAGGAAGGGTTAGTTAGCAGTCTTGTTGTGCGAGGCCCCTTGGGCAAGAGTGATCATAATATGGTAGAGTTCTTCATTAGGATGGAGAGTGACAAAGTCAATACTGAAACAAGTGTTCTGAACTTAAAGAAAGGTAACTTTGAGGGTATGAGGCGTGAATTGTCCAAGATAGACTGGCGATTGATGCTGAAAGGGTTGACGGTGGACATGCAATGGAAGGCATTTAAAGGTCGCATGGATGAACTACCACAAGTGTTCATCCCAGTTTGGCAAAAGAACAAACCAGGAAAGGTAGTGCATCCGTGGCTAACAAGGGAAATCAAGGATAGTATTAAAACAAAAGATGAAGCATACAGATTAGCCAGAAAAAGTAGCATACCAGAGGACTGGGAGAAATTCAGAGTCCAGCAGAGGAGGACAAAGGGCTTAATTAGGAAAGGGAAAATAGATTATGAGGGAAAACTGGCAAGGAACATAAAAACTGACTGCAAAAGCTTTTATAGATATGTGAAGAGAAAAAGATTAGTTAAGACAAATGTAGGTCCCTTGCAGTCGGAAACAGGTGAATTGATCATAGGGAACAAGGCGATGGCAGACCAATTGAACAAATACTTTGGTTCTGTCTTCACTAAAGAAGACATAAACCGTCTGCCGGAAATAGCGGGGGACCGAGGGTCTAATGAGATGGAGGAACTGAGGGAAATCCAGGTTAGTCGGGAAGTGGTGTTAGGTAAATTAAATGGATTAAAGGCAGATAAATCCCCAGGGCCAGATAGGCTGCATCCCAGAGTGCTTAAGGAAGTAGCCTCAGAAATAGTGGATGCATTAGTGATAATTTTTCAAAACTCTTTAGATTCTGGAGTAGTTCCTGTAGATTGTGCATGCTAGTTCACCTTCACTATATATATATAGCATCACATTCACTATGCATGCTGCACATTCCACACACGATCCAGTTCGGATCCCACTTCTGACACCATGTTGTGTATTCATGCCAATACACAAGTGTTGCAACTCATAGTTTTATTTGTACTTAAGCGGAGGTAACAATAAGTGCTATCGTCTGCACAGTCTGGTCGCGGTCTGCCTGGAAGGCAGCGACCGGCAGCGTACATAGTCAAGGTGGGAGTGAAGATCCGAACTGGATCGTGTGTGGAATGTGCAGCATGCATAGTGAATGTGATGCTATATATATATAGTGAAGGTGAACTAGCATGCCCAGAAAGTGGGCGTTGAGCACGGTAATATGTGCCGGCAACATTCACATCAAACGCAGAGTGGGGTTCCGGCCCCAAGGATTTAGTGTGTGAGGCAGTTAGCTCAGCAACTCGACAACGATACTCAGTCACCTCTAGGGTAAGGTCAGCATCACGTAGTAGTTCATCACGCACCTTGTCATCAAGGATGCCACAGACCAGTCTCATAAACAGACTGTCACATAAATTGTCGAACGCGCACCGGCTGGCAATATATCTCAGGGAGCTAATGTAAGATTCAACAGGCTCACCTTGCTTCTGGTTGCGAGATAAAAATCTGTGGCGCTCCATAACGAGATTCGAGCGCAGCTGGGCAAGGCGACAGTTTTCTCCGTCCTCGACGCAAAAAGCTCCTTCTGGCAGATTCCGCTAGATGACAACTCCTCCAACCTGACCACTTTTTGTACACCGTTTGGACGTTTCAAATTTTTACGTATGCCCTTCGGCATAAACTCAGCTAGCGAGGTGTTTCAGCGCACCGTGGAACAGCTATTTGCCGGATACCCCTGCTCGATTGTGGTTGACGACATCCTCGTCGCCGGTCACAATGTCGAGGACCATGACGCGAATCTGAAGAAAGTCCTCGACCGCGCCAAAGAGATCAATCTCAAGCTCAACCCGCTTAAGTGTAAATTCCGGGTGAGCGAAGTCAACTACGTGGGCCACATATTCACGAGCGCCGGTCTCAAACCCGGTCCATCTAAAACGATCGCGATCAACGAACTGCCAGCGCCCTCCGATGTGACCGGTCTGCAGCGCTTTCTCGGGATGGTCAACTACCTGGGAAAATTCATCCCGAACTTTAGTGAAATATCTGCCCCTTTACGCCTACTAACTCACAAAGACACTGTTTGGGGCTGGCATGAACAGCAACAGAGAGCATTCGACACTCTGAAACAACAGATGTCTTGTGCCCCCACTCTCGCGTACTACGATGTCAAGCTGCCTGTCACGCTGTCCTGTGATGCCTCGCAGTATGGACTGGATGCCGTCTGCCTTCAAAACAGCGGTGACGGCCACAGACCGGTTGCCTACGCCTCTCGTACTATGACAGACACCGAACAACGATATGCGCAAATCGAAAAAGAACTGCTAGCGGTCGTCTTCGCTTGCAGAAAATTCAATGATTTTATCTTCGGCAAGAAGGTCACGATCGAAACAGACCACCAGCCACTCATTAGCATTGTAAGCAAGCCAATACATGCCGCCCCTGCGCGGCTCCAGCGGATGATGCTGCAGCTTCAGAGGTACGACATCTCTCTTGTCTACAAGCGGGGCAAGGACATGCACCTGGCGGACACCCTTTCTCGAGCTCCGCGGGCAACCTGCGGCTCTCCTTCGTCAGGAGACGAGTTTGCCGTCATGATGGTCTCCTACGTCCCCTCGTCCTGCCTGGAGGACCTGGCAGCCCAGACTGCCGCCGACGACACCCTCCTAGCACTATCCTCTGTCATAAGACATGGGTGGCCGGTCAAGCAGAACAGACTGCCGGCTGCCTTACAGCCCTTCTTCTCTGTCCGCGATGAGCTCGTCCTGCAGGGTGGTATTGTCGTAAAGGGCCACAAACCTGTGATTCCTGCCTCCTTACATGGCAAGTACTTCGACAGCATCCATGGGGGACACCCAGGCACAGAAGCAACGATCTCGAGAGCTAAGAGCTTGTTCTTCTGGCCTGGAATGTCTGACTATATTCGTCAAAAAGTAGAGTCCTGTGCGGTGTGCAACAGCCTGGCGCCGCACCAGCAGAAACAGCCGCTCCTTCCACACCCGGTTCATGACCTCCCGTGGTCCATCGTGGCAACTGACATTTTTGAGTGGAATGGGAAGCGGTACTTAGTCATAGTCGACTCGTACTCCGGGTGGTTCGAGATCGATCTGCTCCCGAGCCTCACCTCCGCGGCAGTGATCCAGAAGCTTGCACGCCATTTCTCCGTCCACAGGGCTCCTCATCGCCTACTCTCCGACAACGGCAGCCAATTCTCCAGCCTCCAATTCAAAGAATTTGCTGCACGCTGGGACTTTTGCCACATCACTAGTAGCCCCGAGTACCCTCAGTCTAATGGGCTAGCGGAGCGTGCCGTCCGGAGTGCCAAGCAGGTAATGGAACGTCCCCGCAGAGCGGGATCAGACGTTTTCCTCGACTTACTAAACCTGCGGAACATCTCCCGCGATCCGATCCTTGGTTCACCCGCGCAACGCCTAATGTCCAGGCAGACGAGAACCACTTTACCCATTGCTAAACATACACTGGAGCCACAAGTTCGCTTTCCATCTGATGTTCAGTCCCAGCTGCAACGGAAACGTGACATCGAAAAACGCTGGTACGACAAGACGAGCAGGCCTCTGCCACCACTGGCTAACGGTCAGGTGGTCCGCCTACGAACCGAAAAGGGCCACGACCGCCTGGGGGTGATATCTCGGCCAGCGCCTGAGCCTCGTTCATATTTAGTCGAAGCCGACGGCGGAATTTACAGACGCAACCGACAGCACATCCTGCCAGTGTGCGAACCGGCACCACATCTGTTCCTCCCCGACCACTCAAGTTTAACCCACCCGCACCCCTCTGGGGACACCGGCCTGTCTATGCCTCCGCTGCCCGGTCTGTCAGCCCTTCCGGCCTCGCCTGTGGCCTTGCCACCTCACCTCCCGCCATTGTCTCCCATCCCATCGCCAGCAATGTCACCGCACTCTCTGGGGCCGGTTCCATCGGTCTCGTCTCCAGCGGGACTGTACCGTACACGTGCAGGTCGTGCCTGCCGGCCCACCGTGAAGTACCAGGCCTAACACTTGAACTTTGAGTGACATTCAATGGGCTACGTTTGGACTGCCTTTGTCAATATCAGTTTACCTGTACTTATGCCCTTCGCACATGAGCGGTGATATATATTATAAGAGCCACGGCGACTACTGTATCTTTATTTTATTATGTATTCTTTCCTTGAGATGAAGGATGTAGATTGTGCATGCTAGTTCACCTTCACTATATATATATAGCATCACATTCACTATGCATGCTGCACATTCCACACACGATCCAGTTCGGATCTTCACTCCCACCTTGACTATGTACGCTGCCGGTCGCTGCCTTCCAGGCAAACCGCGACCAGACTGTGCAGACGATAGCACTTATTGTTACCTCCGCTTAAGTACAAATAAAACTATGAGTTGCAACACTTGTGTATTGGCATGAATACACAACAGTTCCTGAGGACTGGAGGGTAGCTAATGTCACCCCACTTTTTAAATGGGAGGGAGAGAGAAAACGGGGAATTATAGACCAGTTAGCCTAACATCGGTAGTGGGGAAAATGCTAGAGTCAGTTATTAAAGATGTGATAGCATCACATTTGGAAAGTGGTGAAATCATCGGACAAAGTCAGCATGGATTTACAAAAGGCAAATCATGTCTGACGAATCTTATAGAATTTTTCGAGGATGTAACTAGTAGAGTGGATAAGGGAGAACCAGTCGATGTGTTATATCTGGACTTTCAGAAGGACTTCGACAAGGTCCCACATAGGAGATTGGTGTACAAACTTAAAGCACACGGTATTGAGGGTTCAGTGTTGAGGTGGATAGAAAATTGGTTGGCGGACAGGAAGCAAAGAGTAGGAATAAACGGGTCCTTTTCGGAATGGCAGGCAGTGACTAGTGGGGTACCGCAAGGCTCAGTGCTGGGACCCCAGTTATTTACAGTGTATATTAATGATTTGGACGAGGGAATTGAATGCAACATCTCTATGTTTGCGGATGACACGAAGCTGGGTGGCAGTGTTAGCTGCGAGGAGGATGCTAGGAGGCTGCAGAGTGACTTGGATAGATTAGGCGAGTGGGCAAATGCATGGCAGATGCAATATAATGTGGATAAATGTGAGGTTATCCACTTTGGCGGCAAGAACAGGAAAGCAGAGTATTACCTGAATGGTGACCGATTAGGAGAAGGGGAGATGCAACTTGACCTGGGTGTCATGGTGCACCAGACATTGAAAGCAAGCATGCAGGTGCAGCAGGCAGTGAAGAAAGCGAATGGTATGTTGGCATTCATAGCAAGAGGATTTGAGTTTTGGAGCAGGGAGGTTCTGTTGCAGTTGTACAGGGCCTTGGTGAGACCGCACCTGGAATATTGTGTGCAGGTTTGGTCTCCTAACCTGAGGAAAGACGTTCTTGCCTTAGAGGGAGTACAGAGAAGGTTCACCAGATTGATCCCTGGGATGGCGAGACTTTCATATGAAGAAAGACTGGATAGACTGGGCTTGTACTCGCTGGAATTTAGAAGACTGAGGGGGGATCTTATAGAAACATATAAAATTCTTAAGGGGTTGGAGAGGCTAGATGCGGGAAGATTGTTCCCGATGTTGGGGGAGTCCAGAACCAGGGGTCACAGCTTAAGGATAAGGGGGAAGTCTTTTAGGACCGAGATGAGAAAACATTTCTTCACACAGAGAGTGGTGAGTCTGTGGAATTCTCTGCCACAGAAGGTAGTTGAGGCCAGTTCATTGGCTATATTTAAGAGGGAGTTAGATGTGGCCCTTTTTGCTAAAGGGATCAGTGGGTATGGAGAGAAGGCAGGTATAGGCTACTAAGCTGGATGATCAGCCATGATCATATTGAATGGCGGTGCAGGCTCGAAGGGCCGAATGGCCTACTCCTGCACCTATTTTCTATGTTTCTATGTTTCTAAATTATTTCTGCAGTCGGAAATTGAAGAAATTATCATATAGACATTAACTGAGACATTTTAGATTTTTCTTGTCTGGTTTGCCAAAGTGAATTGAGGTCAGTTTTATCTAGCAGATTTCATCAGTCCACGAGGCACTGAATTAAGACAAGCCTAAATCATTGCATTTAAATACCTCAAATAATCCATGGAAAGGCAAAACTTTAATCTTGCACCCCTCATCTTGTTAGAGTTCAAGATCCAAATAAGAATAATGCTGCTTGTTTAATATCGCATCTAATCCCCCTGCAATCTCAGCAGAAATATTCTCTGCAACGAACACTTATCAGAGTTACTAAAATCATGGCAACATGGGACATAAAAAGATAGAATCAGTTATTAGTGTGTTTTTGTAACCTACTTATGTGATTAAAGAAAAAAATCCTCTGATTCACATTAATATGCAAGAGGTAAATTGCAGGGAGACCTGATGAGAGGTTGTTGGCGAATTTTACTTGCACTAGAAATTGCCCCTCTCCTCCAGCCTTACCGTACCTCAAGACGATTTAAAATCATTGCTCAGGTTTCCTCCCACACCTCAAAAACATTAATAATAATAATAATACATTTTATTTATATAGCGCTTTTCATATACTCAAAGACGCTTTACAGACATTTTGAGAACATAGGGAAATTAATAAATAGATAAATAAGTAAATAAATAAATGAACAGAGAAAGGAGACAGTAGGTGAGGTGACCTTCAGTGGTTGAAGGCAGTACTGAACAGGTGAGACTTCAGCGATGTTTTGAATGTGGTGAGTGTGGGGGAGTCTCTAACGGTTTGGGGTAGTGAGTTCCATAGGGTGGGAGCAGCGATGGAGAAAGCCCTGTCCCCCCAGGATCTGAGTTTAGTCCGGATGTGGGGGGATAGGAGATTGGCAGCGGCAGAGCGGAGGGTGCAGGTGGGAGTGTGCCTGTGGAGGAGGTCGGTCAGGTAGGATGGGGCCAGGTTATGGAGGGCTTTGTAGGTTATGAGGAGGATTTTGTACTGGATTCTCTGGGGGATGGGGAGCCAGTGGAGTTTATAAAGGACGGGGGTGATATGGTCACGGATCGAGGTGTGTGTGAGTAGACGGGCAGCGGAGTTTTGAATGTATTGAAGTTTATTGATGATTTTTGAGGTTGGAAGTTTAAAAAAAGTCACAAAGTACTGGAGTAACTCAACGGGTCGGGCAGCGTCTCTGGAGAAAATGGACAGGCAACGTTTCGCATCGAGACCCATCTTCAGACTGGAATCAGTAAGGTACAATTCTTAATGACAGAAATAACCGTGAAACATCGAGTAAAGTTACAGAATTACATCAGTCATGATTCCCGGTGTGGGGAGAAAAGTCATCCCAAGCACCAATCTTGCAGCCACTTCCACTATCTCTTCATTTCTGATCTGAAGGCTGAGTGCTAGTGCTGAGAAATTTCCTCCTCTGCTCTAGATCACATATAAAAATGAAATCATTCTGTTAGCGACAGTATATAACAGTAACACATACATTTCCAGCACTTCTGGGACTTAGTGGTGACTGTCATTTGTAGGCATCTGGCTGAGTAATAGGTAAGCAGGTCTGTGTATTCAGCCACTGAACAGAAGCTAGTAATGCAATACTGTAGTTTTCTGGTGTCTAACCATAGCAATGAGGTAGGGAAAATAAATATTGATTAATTACTTTTGAGGCCTCATACAAAAGTCATAAGATGGGATTATTTCAAAATGAGTTAGATCCATTGTTCAGGAGCTGGGGAAAGCACTTTCACTTTAATCTTTTCCTATCTTAGCTATTGCAGACAAAGGAGACAGTTATTTCATCAGTGAAGATTCAGATCACCTAACCTTTTTTTCCTTGTCCTATTGAGTTAGAAGTAGGAAATATTGTCTAGTTGTTCTTTGAATTGTTGTCATTTCCCAAGATAACATCTCGTGGTGAGTTTGTGTAGCTGAGTATACTACTTCCTTCAGTATATGAGACAATTATTTGGTTTAATTGTAACCAATATATATGTAATCTACACAGCATTGAGTACCAGAAATGTAAATTAACAGCTTTTTTTCTTTAACTGCTGAAGTTGGTTTGATTGCAGAGAAAACCATTTATTGTTTGAAAGGTTAGCGAGAACAAAATAGTAATTACTATAGACAAATAAATTATTTGTACCTAGATCAAACATTAAAAGCAATTTTGAAAGTTAGAAACAGGCTAGCTTATATTGAACTTTGTATACAGAGAGGAGCAGTATCGAAGATCATTGTAGAATAAGCAAGGTAAAGATCTCAGTAAAAGTAACTCAACGGATCGGGCATCATCTCAGGAGAATGTGGCTAGGTGACATTCTGGGTCAGATCCCTTTTTCAAACTGATTATAGGTGGGGGGGGGGGGGGGGGTCGAGGGGGAAGAAAGTTGAATGAGAGGAAGGGCAGGACAAAGCCTGGCAAGTAAAAGATACAGGTGAGGGGAGTTTATGATAGGCAGATGGTTGGACAAAGGCCGGAGATGAAAAGACAAAAGTTGTGGGAAAAAAAGAATTGATTGAAGAGTTACAAATGGTGAAGCTTGAGGAAGGAATGTACGTGGAAGGGGAGGGAGAAGGGAGAAATACTTGCAGGTCCAGGTGTGGCATAGGGGAGATGGGGGAGAACAAGGGGGGGGGGGGAATTATGAGGGAAGAAGGGGGAGGTTGTTACCCAAAATTGGAGAATTCTGTGATGAAACCATGCGGCTGTAAACTACCCAAGCGGAATATGAGGTGATATTCCTTCAGTTTGCATGTGGCCTCACTCTGGCAATGGAGGACACCCAGGATGGGACTCAGGTCAGTTTGGCAATGGGAAGAGGACTTAAAACTGTGTGCAGTTTTGGTCTCCAAATTTGAGGAAGGATATTCTTGCTATTGAGGGCGTGCAGCGTAGGTTCACTAGGTTAATTCCCGGAATGGCGGGACTGTCGTATGTTGAAAGGCTGGAGCAATTAGGCTTGTATACACTGGAATTTAGAAGGATGAGGGGGGATCTTATTGAAACATATAAGATAATTAGGGGATTGGACACATTAGAGGCAGGAAACATGTTCCCAATGTTGGGGGAGTCCAGAACAAGGGGCCACAGTTTAAGAATAAGGGGTAGGCCATTTAGAACGGAGATGAGGAAGAACTTTTTCAGTCAGAGAGTGGTGAAGGTGTGGAATTCTCTGCCTCAGAAGTCAGTGGAGGCCAGTTCATTGGATGCTTTCAAGAGAGAGCTGGATAGAGCTCTTAAGGATAGCGGAGTGAGGGGGTATGGGGAGAAGGCAGGAACGGGGTACTGATTGAGAGTGATCAGCCATGATCGCATTGAATGGCGGTGCTGGCTCGAAGGGCTGAATGGCCTACTCCTGCACCTATTGTCTATTGTCTATTGTCTAAAATGATTTTCAACCGGTGAGATCCAGTAGGCCTTGGTGGAACAAGTGCAAGTGTTCAATGAAAGAGTCGCCGAGTCTACACTTTATGTTTTTTTTCGTAAACCAGTTTATTTTGTCTAAAGATATGAGAATATAGAAATCATTCATATTAACTTCAAAGCCCAACACTCCTCTCTGTCTTCAGTGAATGTCTTATGATAAAATTTAAACCATGAAATATCCACATGGTTAGATGCTGAGATCTTAAATCTGACGTATAAACCACATTCCATTAATCTTTTCGGGAACTCCGTGAACGGAGGGAATTGTAGCAGAGGTCATCATAATATTCAAAGTAGATGTGAGGCATCATGCAGAAAATTAAAGTCAGCAGTCAGGAGAATGGCTAAACAGCTTTGACAGCGTGCTGTCATCATTCAACCAAAGGGCACAGAAACTATAAGGGAAATTTAGTGGAGCAGCAATAGGTCATGGTTTTAGCAGCATTAGGTCATGCTTCATAAATCCACTGTAAGTGTCTGAGGAGCTAACCAGTAGAGTTAGAGACATGACCTTCGATTAAAATTTAAATAATGTTATGGGTAATGGAAATATTAGCACCTTTAGTTCACAGGATTGAAAGCCTGCCAAATAGCATGTTTTGTAACTGCACAAAAAAATGGATGCCCTCTTTCAGAAGGACCAGGAACGTTGACTTAGGTCACATTTCTCTGTGTCTACAATTCGTAATATTTCACACTGTGAATTCATTGTCAAAAGTAAACATGTTCAATGTCTTCAGTTATCTGCAATGCATGTGTCCTGACTTCAAATCTGAGAACATGAATTAGCTATTAGATTCCTGGGTGATCAAGTCATTTAAAAGGCATGGATTTTCAGGTTCGGCCTAGAGATAAAGCTCGCCAAAGCCCTCCAATTCCTGCGTAGAGATTCACCAGATTCTTGCGTGGATTTTTCATTTCCTGACGGGAGTTGCTGTTGATCAATTAGGGGATCCGTAGCAACAACATTGGCAATAGAGTCGACTGATCAGCTAGGGTACTCAGCCAGGAAATAATAAGCTCATTGTTTTTTTAACAGACATAACTGTATGAGTGTTTAAAAGTATAGATTAGCACTCTATTTTTAAACATTCTTTTAATTATATCTGTAATATACTGAACATTAAAGCAGATTTAACATATCATGATTATTAAATAAAAATAAGTTTTGCACAATTAGATTTATTTTCATCCTGCAGCAACCTATCAGAGGAGAAATAGTACTCCAGTGTATGCAATAAAACTCACTAAATTGTCATAACAGTGGTGAAGAGGCCTCATTTGGTTGGCCATGTTGTTGTTTTGCTTTTGCCTTAACTTCTCACGCTAAAACTATTTATATTGGTGTAAAGAAAAGTGCTTTCTAAATAAAACTGAAAACTGTATGAAATTCAGAACTTTGACTTCCAAAAGCAAAACACAAACTGTTGAAGTAACTCAGCAGGTAAGGAAGCATCTGTGGAGGAAAGAAACAGATTATGTTTCTTCCGACTGATTCCAACAGTTTCTCATGTGCGTGCCTCTTCCTCTCTCTCTCACCTCTTTCTCTTGCCATCTCTCACCTTCTCTCCCTCTCTCACCAGTCTCCCTCACTCTTGCCGTCTTTTTCTCTCTCTCACTGTCTCCCTCTCTATCTCTCTTATCGTTTTTCTCTCTCTTGCCTTCTCTCTTGCCTTCTCTCTCTTGCCTTCACTTTCTCTTTCTTTCACCTTCTCTCTCTCTCTTCGACTTTCAATCTCCTCAAGATCAGAAACTACCTTGAGTAAAAACTATAGGGCGGCACAGTGGGGGCCGTGGTAGAGTTGCTGCCTTATGTTGTGATATTGCAAGGACTACTTTGTTGTATCACAAGGACTACTTTGTTTGCCCGCGTAGTAACATGTATATAAGAGAATGACGTGATGTTGGTGGTCACTCTGGTTCCAGGTGGCCATGGAATAAACAGCCTAGATTTAAGCTCCAGCTTTCTAACCTTTTAAACACGTGTACTTGTGGTCCGTCCAGAGTCATAACAAAGGTATAACAGATACCGGACCATGAAGTACAACACCTTACAGCGGCAGAGATCCAGGTGCTGTCTGCATGGAGTCTCCAACACTCCAAAGACATACAGGTTTATAGGTTAATTGGCTTTGGTAAAATTGTAAATTGTCCCTAGTGTGTAGGGTAATGCTAGTGTATGGCATGATCACTGGTTGGCGGGTCGAAGTGCCTGTTCTGTGTTGTATCTCTAAAGTCTAAAGTCAGATATAAGGAAGGTAAAGGCTGAGTAGGATTCCACTGGTTACAATGTTCAGTGAGAATCACTACTTTCAATAATCAACCTGTTTCTTGTTTTAATGTAATGACACAGCATGCATCTTATTGCTTTATCTCATGAACTACAATTCACATCATCTTGTTTTAATTGATGTAGCTGCAGAAATCATTAGTAATAATTGCAATACTTAAATAACATTTTAAATTTAAAGATGCATGGCCTATTACATGGCATTAACTAGATTTTGTGATTTGAAATTAGTTCAAGACTTAATCAAAACAATTTGGATTGTTTCTTGTGTGTGTCTCTCTCCCTCACACAATGGCAGCACAGTGGCACAGCTGGTAGAGATGCTGCCTCACAGCGCCAGAGATCTGGGTTCGACCTTGACCTCAGCTGTTGTCTGTGTGGAGTTTTCACATTCTCTGAGTAACCGCTTTAGTTTCCTCAGGGTGCTCCTGTTCCTTCCCACATTCCAAACATTTGTGGGGTCTGTAGGTTAATTGTCCGCTGTAAATTGCCCCTTGTGTGTCGTACATGAGAGAGTAGGATGACATACAATTAGTGTGATCAGCTGATTGGTGGTCGGAGTGGGCACAACGGGCCAAAGGCCCTGTTTCCAAGCTGCATCTTTAAACTGATTGTTGAAGAATTTAAAGATACCCAGAAAAAGACTGAATTTGGTTTTAAATTAGATTGCTGATCAAACTATTTTAATTATATTCTTGCTGCATTTTCATTCAGATAAACATTCATCAGAATTTGGAAGTATCCTTCCAGATTTGGACTGTCAAATAATCCTTTATACCTACAAAGTAGCTGAGTAAATTCCTTACTTCTTGTATAATTTTCCTATGAAGGTTTTAACATAAAGAAATACAGAAAATAGATGCAGGCGTGATGCATTTCACACTACCAGCTCCCGCTTTCAATATTATCCATGGTTGATCTAGCTTTCTTTTGATCGCTTGTGCCCTGAGAAAAAAATGTCCTGCTCTTTCTTGAATACATTTCATATATACCTGTATATGGCTATGAAAAAGAATTGAAACTGGAGTGATTTTTCATACTACTTTAAATATGCTGTAAATTATGCATTAAAAGATGAATGCCTTCTATTGACAGCAGCATTATTTTCAGTCAAAATATATTGGTGTAGAATTTGCAATCTGCCTGTGTCGTCTCTGAGTGGCAAATAAAGTTGCTATTTAATTTGCACAGTTCATTCGATGAGAATGCACGGAGAGCTGTCAGCAAACCTTAACAGCAAGGCCCTATCTGAAAACAAGGCCTTGTGTAGTATGTAAGTTCTGTCACATGGGAGGAAGGGGCCAGAACAAGCCTTATCCTAGGATAGACATAAAATGTTGGAGTAACTCAGCGGGACAGGCAGCATCTCTGGAGAGAAGGAATGGGTGACGTTGCGGGTAGAGACTGTTCTTCAGACTATCAGGGGAGAGAGAAGCTAGAAATATGGTATGGTAAGGTGTGAAAATGACAGATCAAAACAGATGAAGCATGTATTGCTTACAAAACTGCATCTGTTTCTTCAGTTGGAAATATATGAGCACTAAATTAATACAATTTTATTTGTAGAAACATGGAACAAAACTCAATTAAAAAATTAAAAGCATAATATGCCATTCCCGATCATGCTCACCCAGTAAAATCATCGGAGTGGTTATCATGGGGGCGGCACAGTGGTGCAAATGGGAGAGCCGCTGCCTCGCAATGCCGGAGAAGTGGGTTCAATCCTGACCTTGCATGCAGTCTGAGTGGAGTTTGCACGTTCAATGTGTGACCGCATGGATTTCCTCCGGTGGCTCCGGTTTCCTTCCACGTTACAAAGGCGTAAGGGTTTGTAGGTTGATTGGTCTCTCTAAATTGCCCGCTAGTGTGCAAGGAGTGGATGTGAAAGTGGGATGACATGGACCTTTTGTAAACGGGTGACCAATTGTCGCATGGATGCCGAGGGCAAAAGTTCCTGTTTTCATGTTGTATCTCTAAAACTAAAACTTGGCATGATATTCACCATCTTTTGCAAACGCCAATTGCAATTACATTTTTTCATTCAAATTAGGAACAAAATAATCAAAGCTTCTGCAGGTTCCTTACATGAGCACCTTGTACCACGGTTCATTGATAGGCAAGCTGATTCTAAAGCCTCACTGAACATCTTTGACTACCCTCTGTTTTAGTAGGGTTGAGGACATTTGTCCTATCACTGAAGTATGTTCTCCTTCTCTTTATTTTCTCATTTGCCAATTTTAATTGAAAATAAGGTTTTTAAGGTTTGAAGTGGTACCGCCTCTCCAATGTGGTCTTCTCTTCGCAACATGTGAACATTGTACAGGTTACATGTGGTTTTTAAAACAAATCTCTAATTTTGATTTCTTCATGAGTTGTGTAATTAAATCATGGCTGATCTAATGTTTAGTTCAGTTCCATTTTCCTATCTGTTTTCCTGCTCAGGTATAGCTTAAGATTAACGTTTCATTAAAACAACGTGACACAATTAGTTATTAATAATGAACATAAAATCAATATTGCATTGCATGACATAGCTCATAAGCACCCATGCACCATCTGGCACCAGGGAATTGGTCAAAAGTTTTTGAAACCTGCATTTGAAGTTTGTCAAAATTTGTCTTGTAATTTTCAATGGTGTCCAATGCACAGATTGTATCTTAATCCTTTGTTCATCACATTGGGCTATATCTGGAAAGCATTGCACATCTAAAGTTCTATGTTAAAATATGTTCATGGTTAACGAGCTGTCTTTATAATGTTTTCTCTCTTTGATCTTGTACTCTCACCATGTTTGTCAATGTGTTTTAAAACAAGTTGACAGTATTCACCCTCATGTTGTTAAACACTCAGTTCATCAAACATTTACTTCAGCATCTTTTGGAAGCATCTGCCAGTCTTGTACATTTTCATTAATTATCTCAAATTATTGCAGATCATAGGACAGAGTTTTAAGTTTTAGAAGAAATTGGTTCACAGAAAATGTGGTTATTGCAAGAATGGTCTATTGTTAAGGAAAAATAAATTACATTGACTTTGAACTGATCTTCTGAAATATTAATTATATTTATATTGGCATAGCATGCCTGGCATGCTAAACTGAGAAATGTAAAACTGAAACTACAGAGATTTATAGAACCTTGTGAAGAAGGTAATAATTTCACATAAAAATCGATCCTCATTAACAAATCCACCTGTTTACCTCAGGATAAACCTCTTTCAAATGCAATCTGATTTACTATAGCAAAGGATTCATTTGACATTCTCAGTTCGAGTAATGACTAACGCAATGGAATATATTAACATGTTTTTGTGACCTATTGCGGCACTGAAAGAATTTGTTGCACTAGGCAAGATGGAAATTATTATAAGTAATTGTTTACCAAACATGTCTTCAATTAATAATATTAGCAGAGACATATGTAATGTGGAAATATTTTTCATTGGTTTGAATTTCTAGTATTAATGAGAGCCTCAATGCCCAAGAAGTGCACATTTAGGTTTTTAAAAGAAGATAATAAAAATGTGAAATCTGAACTTTGTGGAAACAAAGAATTACAGATGCTGGTTTGTACCAAAGATAGACACAAAGTGCTGGAGTAACTCAACAGGGAAAAGGGATGGGTGACTTTTCGGGTCAGGACTGAAGAAGGGGTTTCGACCTGAAATGTCATCCATCCCTTTTCTCCAGAGATGCTGCCTGTCCCGCTGAGTAACTCCAACATTTTGTGTCTATCTTTAATCTAAACTGTGTGTTTGATGATTAACTCAAAGAAAAGTGAATCAGTCTTAATAACATTACCTTTCAATCATTGAAAATAAATTAGATGTTGACAGTCTGGTTTAGGAACAAAATGTAGACTGGGGAATAACTATTCAGATGTGCCTGTTTCAAAATTAGATGCAAGTATCAGCATAATTTTATAAATACTTCCACAGTGTGATTTTGAGCTCTAAATAATGAATAGTGATGAGCAATGCTGACAACAAAATGTTACTGTTTTAAATGTGCTACGTTCCTCCAAAATAATTTCAGCATCTCAGTACTACATGGTGATCAGCAAAACTGCAAAGTCAATTCCAGTTTGCTAATTTCTCACTAGTTTCCACACACTGTTGCTAAATGCTCATCTTGCCAATGTTGCCTCCATCCCATGAGTGAATGAGCAAAAAGTGTAGGTTTACAAGAAGCAAATCCTGTGCCCTTTGTCCCTTTGATTGTTCTGTGCCAGACCAATCCAAAATAAATCCCAATGAGCTACTTTCTGAAAAGCCTCATACATTTCTATTTCTAATGTTCAATTTTTATTCCAAAGTGCAATTGAACTACTTGAAATAATATCATGGCAAAGCATTACATGTTTAAAAAATATATCATACCAATCATACCAATGTGTACATTGGTGGATTCAGCAGAGGTTCATGAGTTGTGATCCTGATGCCATTTTTTTCCGTCTAAGCTTATGAATTTACTCTCGTGGGATGGAGATAATTGCGTATTTCTGCTACATATTATGTGCGAGAAGTTCTGCCTGATTTTGCTTCTGGCTCTAATTTTGAGATTTCCTCTTAACTCTGACCTCCCTCCATCAGAGGGAATAGTTAATAGCATCCCTGATTCATTTTAACATTTTGACCCTAATTAGATTATCATTTAATCTTATGAATTCAAGTAGCTACAAGTTCATATCATGCAAAGCGTCCTCATAATTTACACTCAAAGCCCAGGTATTCTGCAGCATCATTGCGACATCCAGTTCATTCCTTGAAGTGCTCCAATCAATTCAATATTCCAGCTGGGCTCTGAGTAAGGTGTTGTGCATCCAAAGCATAATTTTCTATCCGCCATTAGTAATCCAGTGCTTTACCTGTACACCAGACATCATAAGCATGCCCAGAGTTCCCTTTTATCTGATTGAAGACAAGAGTTAATCGAATACAAAACTTGCTACTATGCATTCAGCATGCTCTGAAGCCACCTATCTATATATTACTAAAACTGTCGTATTGTATATATATATGCATATATATATATATATATTGTATTTAGTACGTTCCCGAAATACAGCCAAAACGGTACACGATAGCGCAACAATTTTAGCACCACCTTAATCACCATTGTCCTGCGGTTCAAATGGTTGTTATATTTTAATAGTTTTTCACTTTTTAAACTTTAAAAATCACCTTTTGCTGGAGAGCCACTAAGAGTGGGGGTGAGGGGAGGAGGGGGAATAAGGGGGGTTGAGGGGGGATGGAGTGGGAGAATGGGTGAGTAAGAAGGGAGTGGGGGAGGGGAGGGTGCTACACCAATGCAGGAGAGCTTTGGGCCGAACGGGTCCACCGTGTTCTAGTATATATTACTAAAACTCTCATCTTGTATATGCGTAGCGAGGTTAGAGCATGGCCTGGATGCTATAGGTCTTTGATGATATCAGCTGCCTTCTTGCACCAGAGAATTATTACAATGAATTTGAGTGTAAAATGTATGATTTTAAAACAAGGTGTTGGAACCTTTATTCCAAGCTACTCTTCCAATTAGTGCAGAACAATTCAATGCATCCGGAGGTAGCAATAAAAGTGGAGCATTCACCGAAGAATCAACAAGCTCATTGTTGAAAGATAATTCCACATGTTACGTGTGTGAACAAAAAAACCTATGATGCTTCAGCTGCCTTTGCGGTAAAAAAAATATTTATTTCAAGATATTTATTTTGGCAACCTACAGAGAAACAAAGAGGGACCCAGCGTAGGGGGGCTATTGACAACAAAGAGGGACCATTGGGACTATATTGAACAATTTGTAACTTTGTCGCCGTCCTGTACATAGCGACTCTTTGCACGGTTGTGTACGGTATGCGAAACAAAGAGTTTCACTGTGAAATCTGATAATAAAGTATTCATTCATTCCCAACAGGTGTCAGAGGTTATAGGGAGAAGGCAGGAAAATGGGGTGAGGAGGGAGAGGTAGATCAGCCATGATTGAATGGCGGAGTAGACTTGATGGGCCGAATGGCCTCATTTTACTCTTATCACTTATGACATGACAACAGATAGATTGTGGTCATGAAATAAACTCTTTTGTCCATTCTTGTACTCTTCATATTTGGCTGTATCAGTCAATGTAGAATGGATAGTGCCCAATATAGTACCTTTGATGCCAGCTGTCTTGCTCACTCCCCTGTGAACTAGAGTATTGCATCAAGTACAGTACGTAAAAATGACTCTTATGTTTGACATTATATCGCATGACCTTTCCAAAATAAATTATTGGGAGATAATCAAATTTACCAAATCATTCCTTGGCGTCCAATTTATCTGTTTCATAATGGCAGAAAGATGAGTGTGAGCCTCCTTTTCCTCCTTGTGATCAGATCTATTAATGATACTTCCGTAATGTACAGATTAGGGCAGTCACATGTGTATGATCCATGATCCAATTTAGCTGTTGACATTCAAGAGATCACCACATAAAATTAACTGAGTTTACAACTAGATTGAATCAATTTCCAGACACTATACTTGGGCACACGTTTTGTGTGGAAAGGTACTTTGTCAGTATCTTGTGTATTGAAACAGTTTTATTGTGCTTTCTACCAAGAGGAATAGCTGGGCCAAAATCATTTAAGTTAATGTTCACATTCCAGGTTTTACTGTGAAGTGACACCAAAACTTGAAATATTAATGCTTTTCTAACAAGGCTCGTAGTTTATTAAAGAGTAACTGATCTTAAATCCCAGCCTAGTCAAGCAATGTTGCTTTATGTTAGTGAATTTTCCCAAAATGATTATTTTAAATAAACTCTGATTTTTGTCTTTATTTAATCGAAGCTGTCACAAACTTCAAGGAAACAGCAAGGATTGTTTCCATCATTCTGCAGATATCCACCCTGTTTGCGTTTTATCCCAGCAGTAGGATCTGATATTAATTTACTGAAAATAACCTAGTTTTTCTTTCGTGATGTTGTTTTAAGTGAAAGGAAAACGTGGCCAACATCATTTGGGGCAGTGGTGCAGCGGTAGAGTTGCACCTTTACGGCACCAGATCCTGACTACGGGTGCTGTCTGTATGGCGTTTGTATGTTCTCCCCATGACCATGTGGGTTTTCTCTGGGTACTCTGGTTTCCTCCCACACTCCAAAGATGTATACGTTCGTAGGTTAATTGGCTTTGGAAAAAATTTGGAAGTTGTCCCTAGCGCGTAGGATAGTGCTAGTACATGGAAATCGCTGGTCAGCGTGGGCTCGGTGGGCCAAACAGCCTGTTTCCGTGCTTGTTCTCTCAACTAAACTAAAAATCATAACAGAGTCCATATGACATCCATAAAAATGGGCTACTTCCATCTTGGTGAGATGTTTCAATAGTGAGACTACATGAAAGATATTGCCTTATCCAGCATAATCAAGATTAAGATGCAGTTCTGAAGTATATAGTGAACAAGAGTGAATATCTCACATTCTGCGATACACTGTCTGGTATTCTGGTACAATATCTGCATTCAGATCTTCTATTATCAGTCACATCAGTTTGAAGAAGGGCCTCGACCCGAAACGTCACCCATTCCTTCTCTCCAGAGATGCTGCCTGACCCGCTGAGTTACTCCAGCATTTTGTGTCTACCTTCTATTATCACCTTTAGTTACTTAGTCTATTGAACTACACTACTTGTTGTGGATTCCTTGAACACATGATACAAAGGTGATCACCGACATTCAGAATTTTTATTTTCTGTTCAATCAGTATTGGTAATATTTTTTTCAGTACTTTTTTTTTGCTGATGAAATTCATAGCCCTATGTTCCTATTTGCATTCATATACATTATTGCCTGACGAAGCCAACTTTTAACAGCATCTAGTGGTTGCACTAATAGATTGGAAAACATCCATTTAGAAGCATATTTAACCATGTTTCCAGTTGGAGGATGGACTGATTGGGAAAGTACTGAGCCGATCACACACTGCTTGCTTGCCAGGGAAGTTGGCTGCATGGCGGGAGGTCTTTCCAGGATCTCTGGCTGAGTGTTGGGTACTCCAGTGTGGAGGAATGGTGTGGTGGGAAGTGGATTTGTTTAACATCAACCGAAAAATGGATATTTTTATAGTATAACAAACAACAAGTGTGTATGAAGGAACTGCAGATGCTGGTTTAAATCGAAGATAGACACAAAATGCTGGAGTAACTCAGTGGGACAGGCAGCATCTCTGGAGAGAAGGAATGGGTGAAGATCAAGATCTTTCAGGTCAAGATCTTTCAGGTTCAAGGTCTTTCAGGTCAAGATCTTTCTTCAGTCTGAAGTCTCGACCCGAAACGTCACCCATTCCTTCACTCCAGAGATGCTGCCTGTCCCGCTGAGTTACTCCAGCATTTTGTGTCTATATCAAACAACAGGACCGATCTTGTAGAAACAAAGAACGGCAGACACTGTTTTATACCAAAGTCTGCATTAATGTCCCAACCCGAAACGTCAACCATCCTTTTTCTCCAAAGAGAAGATCCATTTTCTTCAGAGAATCATCCTCTGGAAAATCAGCCCTTAATTTATAAATCAAGGAATGGTTGAAAAAGGAGATGGCACGGTGGCACAGCCAGTGAACCTACTACCTCACAGCTCCAGTGACCCAGGTTTGATCACACTGTCCAGTGTGGAGTTTGTGCATCCTGTGTGGAGTTTGTACATTCTCCCTGTGATCACGTGGCCTGCCCTGGGTGCATCGGTTACTTCCCACAACATGAAGATATGCAGGTTGGCAAGGGTCTGAAGAAGGGCTCTGACCCGAAACATCACCTATTTCTTTTCTCCAGAGATGCTGCCTGACCCATTGAGTTAATCCAGCACTTTATGTCTTTCTTTGGTACAAACCAGCATCTGCAGTTCTTTGTTTCTACAACAAGATAGACATTTTTGAGTGGTTAAGTGAAGGCAAACGCACGCATTTTTTTAAAGGTTTCTTTGACATAATTAACACTTCGTCAATCTCCTCCTTCCTCCTGGCTAATTGACACTAAAGTCCCAATTACATTTTGTAATTGGTGTAGTGGAGCGGTAAGGGAGGAATAAGTATGTGAGTGGGAGAAAGTATGCAATCAACCTTCCAGCCTGCAGGTAAGAGATGTCACAGAGGTCTTCAATCACGTGATACGATTGAGCAGATGCAAGGGTTGGTTAGGTGACCACTGATGCATGAAAATGGACATTAAATAACACAGAGCGAGCGACATGGGATTGATCAAAGCATGTGTCAGCAACTCAATAACATTGAGACAGAAGACCCAGCACTATAGAAGCAAAATATCAATAATATGCAGTGATTATTTAAGTTTCTTAGGTATTTATTCACAAAATGCTGGAGTCAGTCTGAAGAAGGGTCTCGACCTGAAACGTCATCCATTCCTTCTCTCCTGAGATGCTGCCTGACCTGCTGAGTTACTCCAGCATTTTGTGAATAAATACCTTCGATTTGTACCAGCATCTGCAGTTATTGTCTTCATTTCAGTTTCTTAATTCAGTTGCACTTTGTAATATGTCGGCCTGCCACTATTTTCCACTGATTCCTCTAAATGTAATTGCCAATCCACTATGACAAGCTGATTTTTCCTGTGCCAATGATGAAACTTTCAAGTAACATTTTACATTTTCCACAGAAGTAAACACAGTCTATAATGACTTAATTGTGAAAACACTGTGCATGTTAGAAGGCTGAAGTTGGTTTCTATTCATTACCAGAGTTCCTGTGAAAAGAATTTCTAGAAATAGACAAAACTTGTTATGATTGGTTCTGAACTACGTAAGCATCTGTTTGAATTTGCATTTCATTGTTTAATAATTAGCTGCTCAGATTAACATATTAAGTAACCCTCAAACTCCCTGCCAAGTCACAGTTAATATAAGAATAGTAACATTTGTCGGCAAAGGGTTTATTTTACTATCCTTGGTGTTTCTGAAGGTGTTAATGGATTTGATGGGATAGAGAGGAATCAACCATCACTGCTGGTTGATAAGTCAGTGTTAAAAAGGTCATTGAATTTAAATTATAATGAAGAGAAAGAAGAAGTAGAATATCTATTTTTGGAGCACTGCCAGGGGGAGCATGTGAGACAGAAATTGTCACTCCCATCAAGAATCAAGCTAAACGTGAGGCAGTGCACTCTTGGGGCTGCACGGTGATACAGCGGTAGAGTTGCTGCCTTACAGCGCCAGAGACCCGGGTTTGATCCCGACTGCAGGTCCTGTCTGTATGGAGTTTGTATGTTCTCCCCGTGACCTGCATGGGTTTTCTCCAAGTGCTCCAGTTTCCATCCACACTCCAAAAATGCACAGGTTTGTAGGTTAATTGGCTTTGGTAAAATTGTAAAGTGTCCCTTGTGTGTGTAGGAAAGTGCTAGTGTGCAGGGATCGCTAGTCAGCGCAGGCTCGGTGCGCCGATGGACCTGTTTCCACGCTGTACGTCTAAGCTAAACTAAACAGGATCGAAGAAAATTAGCAAAGAGCAGGATGTTAGGTTAAAGTTGGAATTGCTGCCATTGATAAGAAAGGCTGATTGGCTTCCTTCATTGAAAATTATAGGTATTCAAAGAATAATTAAATAAATATTCCAATTTTTTTTTTAAGATGTTAGACTTTTACATTTATGATCAATTTTAATAGCAACATTACCAGACATACGACACTGACTATTTAGTTTGAAAAAAAAAAATCCATAAAATCCTAACATGAAAAAAAAGGTCCAAAAGTGGCTATGGATTGGCTTTGATGAGTTGGATTAAAGAAAATCCCAAAGCTTTTTATACCTATATTAAAAACAAGAGGGTGACCAGGGAGAAGGTAGGAGCACTCAAGGATAAAGGAGAGAAATTGTGCTTGGAGCTGGGGATGGAAGTGAGGTACTAAATTAGTACTTTGCATCTGTATTTACCAAGGAGAAAGATGTGGAGGACAATGAGATTCATGTGGAGAATACTAAATATGCAAAGGCTGGTTGAGATTAAGATGGAGAAGGTATTGGAGCTCTTGAAGCGCGTTAGGATGGATAAATCCCCAGCACCTGAAGGGATCTATCTCAGGTTATTGATAAAGACAAGAACGGAGATTGTGGGAGCCTTGACAAACATCTATGTGGACAATATTTAGCTGGAGGTCTGTAACCAATGGAGTTCCATGGGGATCTGTGCTGGAACCTCTGCTGTTAGTGACTAGAAATGACTTGGAGGTAAATGTAGATTTGCTGTAAGTTGGATTGGATTGTTCCATTAATTGCCTTTATGCCCCAATGTCAATACAAACCCATACTTAAATTAATGACTGTGGTGGTCTTCCATGCCCTTTATTTCTCCAGTCAAGTCTTAGTAACAATTAGACCTTGAGTAATCAAAAGTACCAACTGATGTAGGATCCTCAAACTTATATATTAACTGCTTTCTTTTTCCACAAATGCTGCTTGACTGACTGGGTTCCTCCAGTATTTCTTTTTTTAAATTTCAGCATTTGTTGCATTATTTGTTTTCCGAGCTTTGTCATTTGTTGGTTGCCATTGAACCATAATTTCTCAATGTCTTGATACTCGATGCTTTTATCGAAATATATATATCAATGTCTTGATACTCGATACTTTTATCGAAATATATATATATATATTGGAAAATTATAAAATTAATTAGAGAATGCTTTAAAAACTAAATAAAGTAAAATTTAAAAAAATTAAACAAATGTAAAAACACATTAAAGACTCAATTCAGTCTGAAGAAGGATCTCGACCCGAAACATCACCCATTCCTTCTCTCCTGAGATGCTGCCTGACCCGCTGAATTACTCCAGCTTTTTGTGATACCTTTGATTTATACCAGCATCTGCAGTTATTTTTCTAAAAACACCTAATGTCAGCAAGCATTTGTGAAAAAGAGTAACGGAGTTAATATTTCCAATTCATAACCTTTCATCAGAACTCTGATGGTCTTAAATGTTAAACGTTAACTCTGTTGCTCTTACCTGACCTATCCCAGAGTCACAGAGTCATAGATTTATAACTTGGGTAATAGTCTTACATCAAGTGTGTTATTTGAATTAGTGACAGGAGCCAATTAATTGCAAATCAAACTCCTATACCTTCTTCACAATGGAGGAATGAAGCACGACCTGTTTGGGCAAGCACACCACTTATGGGCAGTGAATCATTGGCTATCTCTTCACACTTTAACATTGTCATGCATGTATTTGGAAATCTCAAAGTTGCTGATAGAAATAACAACCTGAGGCTTCCTGTGAAGCACAAGCTGAAATGATTCACCAGGTTAGTGTAATGAATGATTTGGTGCATTAACTGATCATTTTTGCAATCCAAGTTTGTGTCTACTACATAATTGAAGAGGAAGGCATAGAACAGTGTGCAGGGACTCAGTAAATGCCAGCACAGGCAGGATGGGCTAAATGGCTTTCATTTGTGCTGTACGATTCTGATTAAGATTTTTTTTTTAAATTCTAAACACTCTCAACAAGCCTGGGTCAATGAGAAGAAAAGCAGCTGTTTTGTAAACCTTGCCAGGTGGCTGGTTAATTTTAAGTTCATAAATTTTGATGGTGTTGGAGGAAGAATATTAAAATCTGTAAGCATGTGAAAGCTTCCATTTAAATGTCTGATCATTTTTAAACAAATTTAAATTAATCCTAATCCCAAGGTATTTGCCTTGGTAATGTTGCCATTTATCAATTCATTAATTATTCTGCAAAATCTGTTATGAAAAAGTATTCTTAAAGTTGCATGACTCTTTTTCCTTCAGCTATCCTCATTAAAGTAATGAGCTCCCAGGCTGGTGAATGGATTCACTGTAATTTAGAACGATATATTTATTACTCAAGCTGTATATCTGATATGTAGGCTTGTGCATAAAACCTGTTGCTGCCAGAGTGGAGGTGCATGTGTTCCTCTTGGCAATTTAGGAGCAGCAAATACTGTCAGAACTCAGTAGCTGGACAATCCATCAATATTCCCCCTCAGGGAAATTGTGCATGAATATAAGCAACCTTCTTGGTCAACTTCCAAAGGAGTGAAATGCATTTTTTTTTTTTGCTGACAGTACCAACTTGTAATGTTACAAGTGACTGACCCAGAAGTCCTGATGATGATAAGAGAGGAAAGGAACTAAGGGAAGACTTAACGACCAGAATAACAGGAAGTAATTGATTTAAGTTTCTTAGCAACAAAGAGCCTGATTGTCCTAATGTCTGGCTATTGAGCAGGTGGGCTCAGCAGAAGGGAGCTGTTCTGGAAGGAGATTGGTATGAATGATCATAAAAGGTCAGACAGCAAGACATAAATCAGACATGTAAAATCAGAATAAAGTTAAAATTAGATTGTTCTTGTCCAATAGGCGGCAATTGGAACAGGCAAGCCAGATTTTAAAATAAACTGTTTAATGTTGTTGCAAAAAGCATATTAATGAACTTCACCATGGATTAGTATGAATGAATGAATGAATAAGTTTTATTGGCCAAGTATGTACACATACAAGGAATGTGCCTTGTTGCTCCACTCACAAGTAACAACACGAACATACAGTAAACAATTAAGAATAAAGCATAAAACATTAAAACATTAAGAATACAACATTACAGTTTAAACATGTGAGTGAAATAAACCAGTGCAAAGAGAAACCACAGACTTTTGGTTATTGAGTAGAACTACTACTCTGGAGTTGCCTTCCAGAGGGAAGTGCTTCAAAGAGTTTGTGGCCAGGGTGAGAAGGGTCAGAGATGATCTTGCCCGCTCGCTTCCTGGCCCTGTCAGTTGTACAGTTCATCAATGGGGGGAAGGTTGCAGCCAACAACCTTCTCAGCTGATCGACCGATTCTTTGCAGCCTCCGGATGTCGTTCTTGGTGGCTGAGCCAAACCAGATCATGATGTAGAAGGTGAGGACGGACTCAATGATAGCAGTATATAATTGGACTATCATTGCCTGTGGCAGATTGTGTTTCATCAGCTGCCACAGGAAATACATTCTCTGTTGGGCCTTTTTGACTGTGGAGTCGATGGTGGACCCCCATTTAAGGTCCCTGGAGATGATGGTTCCAAGGAACTTAAATGACTCCACAGATGTGACTGTGGTGTTGTTGATGGTGAGTGGGGGGAGGGGAGGGGCTCTCTTAAAGACGACAATCAGTTACACGGTCTTAAGAGCATTGAGCTCCAGGTTGTTACGAAGGCACCAGGACGCCAGCTGTGTCATTTCCTGTCTGTAGGCAGATTCCTCCCCATCCCGGATCAGTCCAATCAGGGTAGTGTCATCCGCAAACTTGAGAAGCTTGAGAGAGGTGCAGGTGCAGGTTAATGTGGAGGTGCAGTCATTGGTGTACTGAGAGTAAAGGAGAGAGGAGAATACGCAGCCTTGCGGTGCTCCTATGCTGAGGGTCTGTGGGTCCGAGATGTGCTTACCCAGCCTCACATGCTGCTTCCTGTCTGTCAGGAAGTTGATGATCCACTGATAGAGGGGTTCAGGTTCACTCAACTGGGAGAGTTTGGAGTGTAGTAGCTTTGGCACAATGTTGTTAAATGCAGAGCTAAAATCCACAAACAAAGTCCTTGCATAGGTCCCTTTGCAGTCTAGGTGCTGGAGGATGAAGTGCAGGCCTAGGTTGACTGCATCATCCACAGATCTCTTGGCCCAGTATGCAAACTGCAGAGGGTCGACCAGGGGGTTTGTGATGTTTTTCAGCTGGGCCAGCACAAGTCTTTCAAAGTTCTTCATGACTGCAGAGGTCAGCGCAACAGGCATGTAGTCATTAAGACCAGTGAACCTTGCCTTTTTGGGTACAGGGACAATAGTGGAGACTTTGAAGCAGGCCAAGCATTTAATTCTTCTTGAGTTTAGTTCATTGTCACGTTTACTGAGGTACAGCAAAAAAGCATTTGTTGCATGCTAACCAGTCAGCGGAAAGCCAATACTAAATTACAATCCAGTCTTCCACGGTGTACAGATACATGATAAAGGGAATAATGTGGATAATACTTTGAGCAAGAGAAAGTCTAGTAAAGTCCGATCAAAGATACTCTGAGTTCTTGTCCATGTAGCAATTTTATTGCAAGGTAGAGACCATAAGGAAGTCACTCTTAACACAACCATATTGTCTGAGAATTTGTCCTTGATCGGTAACACTAAACTGAGACAGCACAATGTACACCTGCCGCAACTGAATGCAATTAAGACTCAGTTTACAATGGAGTGGTGCTGCAATGCAATACATTTAGCACTACCAACAAGATGAATTTCAAGGCCGACATATTTCACTGTTTGAAAGCCGAACTGAAATCATGATGCTCAGTAACTTAACGGGCATGGCCAATTTTTTGCCAGTTGCATCATTTATGATATTTTGATGGGGTGCTCCAAATTAATTTGGATTGGTTCAGCACCAGAGTCATATAATGTATTTTTTGATGTTTCAAAGTTTAAAACACTTAATCTTGAAAAGGCTGATGAAAATCTGTGAAACATTACCTGTAACTTTGTCATTTACCGTGATTCAACATCAGCTTGCACAGCCCAGAGAAACATTGAAGTGCTCATTTTGTTAATTAAACTAGATGTCAGTTGTATTGATGACACTGCATCAGGTTAACATTCTGACAGCAGATCAAAATAATGTATGCAGTATGGCAAGCCTTTCTAAAACGCTGCTCACTGCACGCATGCACTTTAAGTTTACAATTGCACAAATGAATTTTAATGGAATTATGAACCACAATTTCACTTGGAAACATAATTTCCATTTCAGTTGCCTTGGTTTCAATGTGTTGGGATGTGAATTGTACTTCATATGGTAACTAATGGTGGCAAAGCAGCATCAGCTGATTGGCCTGGAAGCAACTTGATTCTAGATGATCATGGTTACACTAATGATTTACCTCATGCTGCACTCAGTTAGGTTTTTGCCTTTTGTAAAATGAGGACAATATGTTTAATGCTTGTTGCATAAAAGATATTCATCAGCATTTTTTCCGAATTGCTATTGTGGTACAGTGGTCCTTGGCAATGACTTTAAACAGATTAATTTGGCGATTCCATTGTTCCTAACATTGAACAAGGCTACTTGTAAAATTGGAACATAGTTGATCCTGAGCAAATTTACTATTTCAGTCCACTGCCACATACAATCTTCAATCTTTGTGAATTTTATTGCTATCCACATTCCGACGCAGAAAATCACATTCATTCATCACCCCTGTGCTCTTTGATCTTTATATGTTCCAGGCCAGCATTACAAAGACTTAAAAATATACATCCTTGTTTTTAAATTCCTTAAGTGTCTTTCTGTTGCCATCCAGGTAGCCATTTCAGCCAACCTCCCCCAGATCTCTGCATTCTTCCAATTAAAGCCACTGGCAATCTTTGCATCCAACTGTCCACACTTTCTAAATCTCTCTGCCTTTATTTAAAAATCTCTACTCTGTAGATAATATATAATCCTACATCTTCAACCAGGCTCACAGACACCTGCCCAGGCATCATCCTGGGTCATTTTGTGTCAACTGCTATTTCATAATCAGTCATGTGAAACATCTTGTTTGGCATTTTGCTCAGTCAAAGGATGTCCATAAATGCATGGTCGTGTATGATATCGATAATAGGGGGATATTTAAAACTCGCAGAGGCCTCAGTTCAAATATTGGATTACTTTATCTGAACTTTAGTTGCAAATTATTTAAAACTTTGCACCTTGAAATGATTTATAATAAAAAGCAAGTGTATAAAACTTCAACAACATTTTAGGTGTTAATTTAAGCCAAAAGTAGAAATTGCCTGCAAAAAGTCTGCAAACAATGATTGTGGTTGTACCCAGGCACAATATCTGTGTCTGATCATAGATATCTACATTAGAAACATACTGAAAACTTTAAGTCAAATATACATCACTGAGAATTGCCATTATCAATGTTAACAATATATGCATAACATTATGGATTCCTTGGAATAGATTTCAAAACTAATTCAATTGAAGGACACTGATAACCACAGAAGACATGATTAATAAGCAAGCTATAAATTTCTTCAACCAGTTTGAATTTGTGCCTTATCCTTCTCCAATGCTTTTTTTTGTGCATATTTCACGCATGAATTTGTTTTCACTTTTAATTTCCTTTGTCAGCGTGGCACATCTGTGCAGCCGAGGTCAGCCTATGTAACAACTGCAAGCATTGCTTGTGAAACAACAACCATGTGTGGAAGTAAAAACACTATAAATAACTTCTAGAGTTAGGGAAGCAAAAATCTCTTCGATTGGTGGTGCTATGAGGTGCTCGTTGATATAATTTGGTTGCAGTGAGACTCAAATCACAAAGCATATAATAACATTATGAGGCTTGTGAAGGAGACAATTAGGACCATCAGACATATGTTTCAGCAGGGTCATTTTTGTTTTCATAAATTATGAGAACAAAAAATATGATCAATAAATATCATGACACCCATTTCTGTTCAAATCAGATGCCTGAAGACTCCACGTTTGTGCCCAATATTTTCTTTTTAAACTCTGCATTATCCTCATCATCAGTTTCATCTGAACATCATTACAAGTCTATGTGGAGATATTCAAGGAAACATTAAGTTTTTTGTCCAGTTATTGTATTATATCAATTTATGTCCACGGTAATCTATTTCAATGAACTGGAAAAGACAGATTATCTGATAATATTCAGATCTGATGATATTGTAAACACAATGACTTTAAGCGTTCTTGGAAAGATATTATTTTTTTGAAATATGGCAGAAGAGCAAAAAATCAGTATGTGAAATTAGTGTCCAAAAATATTCCAACCTTCTGGAGTGTTCATTGAATATTATCTTTATGTCAATGAATTCGTCTGAAAAATAAATATTTTCTTAAGCTGCTAATCTTTCTGCTAAAGCAAAAGTTTCTATTTCCTGGAAATCTAAACTAAAACCAGAACATTCTTGAAATGCTGGTCAAGCAGCAAAGGTGGATGTAAAAACAAAGTGGAAGTTTCAAGGCAATTACCTTTAAGTCAAGTTAAGTCAATTTTATTTGTATAGCACATTTAAAAACAACCCACGTTGACCAAAGTGCTGTACATCTGATTAGGTACTAAGGAAAAAATGAAACATACTGTAGCACACAAACATAACAGCACATACAAAACAGTTCACAGCGCCTCCTCAATTGGACTTAAAGGAGTCGATGGAGGGGGCAGTTCTGATGGGGAGAGGGATGCTGTTCCACAGTCTAGGAGCAGCAACCGCAAAAGCGCGGTCACCCCTGAGCTTAAGCCTAGACCGCGGGATAGTGAGTAGCCCCAAGTCGGCCGACCTGAGGGACCTGGAGTTAGAGAGGTGGGTTAGAAGATTTTTGATGTAGGGGGGGGAATGTCCATTTAGGGCTTTATATGTGAATAGGAGTAGCTTGAAGTTGATTCTGTACCGTACAGGGTGCCAGTGGAGAGAGGCCAGAAGCGGCGTGATGTGGTCCCTTTTACGGGTACCCGTCAGGAGTCTTGCAGTTTTTGATGAAAAGTTATTGACCTAAAATGTGATTTGTCTCTCCCAATAGGTCAAGCTATATCCATGTATTTCCAATTTTTTATGTACTCTTCTGTCCGACCATACCTGTTTAATTCATGGAGTTTGTTCACATAATTAAATACCTTTATAGTTGATATAATTCGATTGCCATGCTCTGCATCTTCTCGACAACTTTTATAGTTCTTCATGTTGGTAACTAAACTCAAACCACTTTACACCTAGAGTCAATGCAGTAAAATATATACCTGTTGCCACTAGCCACCCTGCACACCTTTGCACACCCCAATCCCCAATCCTGCTCTCACGCCCTGCAATTTTTGAATCATCCGTTAACAGGGACCACTAATCTCAATGTCATGTGAGAATTAGCCAGCCTTGATCATGAACATTTCTATCTTACCATTCTCAAAGTATTTGCTTTTGCTGGATCCATGTACATCGATTGCAGTGATTCAATGAGAATCATATAATTATTATGGCAGAGAAGGAAGCTATTCAGCTTATTAGTAATTAGTGAGCCCCTTGTGGAGCAACACCAATCGAGTGTGTAGGAATGAACTGCAGATGCTGGTTTACACCAAAGATAGGCGCAAAGTGTTGGAGTAACTCAGCGGGTCAAGCAGCATCTCTAGAGAAAAAGGATAAGTGAAGTTTCAGGTCGAGACCCTTCTTCAGAAGTTCAATCAAATGATTTTCTCAACTCTTTCCACAGAACCCTGCAGGTTATTTTCTCCAGTTCCAATTGCCTCTGAAAGGCACTGAACAGACAGTAAATTCCAGATGGTGGCTATTCTCTGAGTAAAATCCTTTGCCCTTGAGTCCTCTTGTATGTTTATATCTGTTTCTCCACCATTCTGTCTGCCCCAATACTTGAACTCTCTGCTCATGGGAGCCACTTAAATCCCTTTACCAGATGGGAGCGCGCCGTAATTTTGAACATATGAACATCTCAACCAAATCACTCTCAATCAAATACTTATGCAGCATAACACCACACCTTTCTCTTGCCCTGTAACTGAAGCTTGATGCTTGGAGTTAACCCAAATAAATGCACATTGATACGGTTTTCTGTACTGAAAAAAACACTAGCAAACTCAGGTTTATTTATCAAATGCATCTTTATCAATGTGCAATCTATTTTTCTCATATATCCTAATATAGTACCATGTAACATCCACTTGTGAGCATTTTATTCAAGGCACTGCTCATAAAGATAACAAGATAGCAAAAAGCAACATACGCAACAAAACACTCTGTAATACCGAATACAACACTGCTACCAACATTAGCTGCATTTAATTGCCAGGACTAGTGGATCCGTTGGGAACTCTGCCTTAAGGCCAGATTTTTTTGATGAAAAACTACGACTGACCCTCAAGGCCCTAATCACATCTGAAAGTTTATCATGTTAAATCCTGACTACTTCCCTATGACTTCATGCAGAACTCCTACACTTCAGTGCTGGCCAGCAAGGTGAACCAACTGTTGACATTTCGTGGACAATCCATGTAGCCCAATACATTACCGTTTTTCTTTTTTGCTCCACATAATAAAAAGATGGAGCATTGATTCCATCAAGGGTCGTGGCAACAGATAAAAACAGTCAAAATGGAAAAATACGATTGCTGGTGCGAATATCAAGACAATCAATTACAATTGAAAATTGAAATTAAAATTAAAATTGAATGTATTTTAAATTTCTAATAATAAATTTTAAAATTAACTCCCTGGTCCACTCGTCCTTTCCTACCCAAACCACCCCATCCCCGGACACTTTCCCCTGCAACCGCACGAGATGCAACACCTGTCCCTTTACCTCCCCCCCTCAACTCCATCCAAGGACCCAAACAGTCTTTCCAGGTGAGACAGAGGTTCACCTGCACCTCCTCCAACCTCAACTATTGTATCCGCTGCTCTAGATGTCAACTTCTTTACATTGGCGAAACCAAACGCAGGCTCGGTGATCGATTCGCTCAACACCATCGCTCAGTCCGCCTTAACCAAACTGATCTCCCGGTGGCTGAGCACATTAACTCCCCCTCCCACTCCCAGTCTGACCTTTCTGTCATGGGCCTCCTCCAGTGCCATACTGAGGCCCAATGGAAATTGAAGGAACAGCACCTCATATTTCGCTTGGGCAGCTTGCAGCCCAGCGTTATGAACATTGACTTCTCCAACTTTAGATAGTTCCTCTGTCCCTCTCTTCCCCTCCCCCTTCCCAGTTCTCCCTCTATCTTCCTGTCTCCACCTATATTCTTCCTTTGTCCCACCCCCCTGACATCAGTCTGAGGAAGGGTCTCGACCCGAAACGTCACCCATTCCTTCTCTCCTGAGATGCTGCCTGACCTGCTGAGTTACTCCAGCATTTTGTGAAATAAATACCTTCGATTTGTACCAGCATCTGCAGTTATTTTCTTACACTTAAATTTCTAATAGCTATATGCTCAAACTCTTTTGAAAGTATTAAGTGTCTTCGAGCATGATGTGTAAGTAAATGACTCCTACTCTTTCTTTAGTAGGCTAATGTGCCAAAATAGCAAAGCAAATATTTCTCTTGACAATCTTACACTCCTGATAACATTGAATATTTTCTGGAGTATAATTTGAAGAGTGTCTACCACCCAAATAACTATCATTCAGGTCTAATCTTTGAAGATTGATATTGGCAGGTCATCTGGAAGTGGTTATAGCTCGGGCAAACCTCACCCTCACTCTCACTGAAAATGCATTTCCAGCAGGATTTCTAGCCGGAGAATCATGGCAGAATCTCCGATTTGCTGTCCTTTGAATGAAAAATGCTTTGGCTAAATTTAGTTCACGATTCAAAGCAGCTAATTCAACAGATGCTGGAGATCAAACCTGGGACCTGTCTGGCACAGGTAGTCCAACGATTCACTGGGTAAACTCCCAGAGCAATCAACATAATTGGACAGCATCCCCAAATATTATTGTAAAGTGCAGGTTTTCAGAGTAGTCCCGGGTCATGCATTGGACTGTAAATGAGGAACTCTTTTGCTTCCCCTCGAAGAAATACTAATTGGGAGGATCATCCTGCAATTTCAACGATGTAAAATTTAAAACTATATTTCTTCATGTTGTGGAGCACTCCTTGCAATCTGTAAATAACATCTTCTTTGTACAACTGCTTTTCTGTGTTGACTTTCATGAATTCTGTTTCTGCATTCTAATATTCTACTCGCCTTCTGCATAAGAATGGCTGCATTGGAAAATAGATGAGATGGTGAAGAAGGATGGGATCTTCAAAAGGACTGAGTCCTGCGCAAACATTTCTCCCCTTTTCGTTTTTGATTGAGTGCCTCAAGTTCAGTGCATTTCAGATGGATCTTCATTGAAATTCTACTCATTGACTTGCTGCGACCATTTTACATGGCATTGAGATAGGAGCAGACTGGAATGACTGATGACTGTAAATGCCCAGGTCTCAGGATGTATCAACTCCTTGTGTTGTAATTTGGTTAAGTAAGAGATACAATCAAATAGTCACGGGAAAATTGCAACAGACAGTGTCCGTTAACAGCAGGGGGACCAACTTTCTGGCAGGCAGGTTTGCTAGTGATACACGTGTGGCTTTAAACTAAGTAGTTGGGGGGGGGGGGGGGGGGGGAGGGGTTGACAAATTGGGAATATGAAGATGGAGTTAAAGGGGAAGCGAATACAGGAGAAATTGCAAAGGACTCTCGAATAAATGGGAAGGAAAGTTCTAGATGGGATAAGAGAGTAAGGTCAGGGCCAATGTGAGAAGGGAGGTGAATACCGAAGTTAAAATGTTGTATTTAAATGCGCGAAGCAGGGGAATTTATTATGGGGAACAAGGAAATGGCAGGTGAGTTGAACCGGTACTTTGGATCTGTCTTCACTGAGGAAGATACAAACAATCTCCCTGATGTTCTAGTGGCCAGAGATCCTAGGGTGACGGAGGAACCGAAGGACATCCACATTCGGCAGGAAATGGTGTTGGGTAGACTGAATGCAGCGCCGGAGACTCAGGTTCGATCCTGACTACGGGTGCTGCACTGTAAGGAGTTTGTACGTTCTCCCCGTGACCTGCGTGGGTTTTCTCCGAGATCTTCGGTTTCCTCCCACACTCCAAAGACGTACAGGTATGTAGGTTAATTGGCTGGGTAAATGTAAAAAATTGTCCCTAGTGGGTGTAGGATAGTGTTAATGTACGGGGATCGCTGGGCGGCACGGACTTGGTGGGCCGAAAAGGCCTGTTTCCGGCTGTATATATATGATATGATATGATATGATATGATATGATATGATATGATATGATATGATTTGATATGATAAATCCCCAGGGCCTGATGGTTTGCATCCCAGGGTACTTAAGGAGGTGGCTCTAGAAATTGTGGATGCATTGGTAATCATTTTCCAATGTTCTATAGATTCAGGATCAGTTCCTGTGGATTGGAGAGTAGCTAATGTTAGCCCACTTTTTAAGAAAGGAGGGAGAGAGAAAACGGGAAATTATAGACTAGATAGTCTGACATCAGTGGTGGGGAAGATGCTGGAGTCAATTATAAAAGACGAGATTGCGGAGCATTTGGATAGCAGTAACAGGATCGTTCCGAGTCAGCATGGATATACGAAGGGGAAATCATGCTTGACTAATCTTCTGGAATTTTTTGAGGATGTAACTAGGAAAATTGACAGGGGAGAGCTGGTGGATGTGGTGTACCTTGACTTTCAGAAAGCCTTCGACAAGGTCCCACATAGGAGATTAGTGGGCAAATTTAGAGCACATGGTATTGGGGGTAGGGTACTGACATGGATAGAAAATTGGTTGGCAGACAGAAAGCAAAGAGTAGGGATAAATGGGTCCCTTTCAGAATGGCAGGCAGTGACTAGTGGGGTACCACAAGGCTCGGTGCTGGAACCGCAGCTATTTACAATATTCATTAATGACTTGGATGAAGGGAATAAAAGTACCATTATCAAATTTGCAGATAATACAAAGCTGGGTGGTAGTGTGAACTGTGAGGAAGATGCTATGAGGTTACAGGGTGATTTGGACAGGATGTGTGAGTGGGCATATGCATGGCAGATGCAGTTTAATGTGGATAAGTGTGAGGTTATCCATTTTGGTGGTAAGAATAGGAAGGCAGATTATTATCTGAATAGTGTCAAGTTGGGAAAAGGGGACGTACAACGAGATCTGGGTGTCCTAGTGCACAGTCACTGAAAGGATGCATGTAGGTACAGCAGGCAGTGAAGAAAGCCAATGCAATGTTGGCCTTCATAACAAGAGGAGTTGAGTATAGGAGCAAAGAGGTCCTTCTGCATTTGTACAGGGCCCTAGTGAGACTGTACCTGGAGTACTGTGTGCAGTTTTGATCTCCAACTTTGAGGAAGGATATTCTTGCTATTGAAAGCATGCAGCTTAGGTTTACTAGGTTAATTCCCGGAATGGCGGGACTATCATATGTTGAAAGACGTGAGCGACTAGGCTTGTATACACTGGAATTTAGGATGAGAGGGGATCTTATCGAAACATACAAGATTATTAAGGGGTTGAACACATTAGAGGCAGGAAACATGTTCCCAATGTTGGGGGAGTCCAGAACCAGGGGCCACAGTTTAAGAATAAGGGGTAGGCCATTTAGAACGGAGATGAGGAAAAACTTTTTCAGTCAGAGTGTTGTGAATCTGTGGAATTCTCTGCCTCAGAAGGCAGTGGAGGCCAATTCTCTGAATGCATTCAAGAGAGAGCTAGATAGAGCTCTTGAGGATAGCGGAGTCAGGGGGTATGGGGAGAAGGCAGGATCAGGGTACTGATTGAGAATGATCAGCCATTCGAAGGGCCGAATGGCCTACTCCTGCACCTATTGTCTATTGTCCATTGAGCCCTTTGATTCGTACACCAGATGCATTCAAGAGCAATTCAGATACTTCCACTTTCATTAACTTCCCATAACCTTGTAAAATCTGCTTTTGAGTATTTATCGAGTCACCTTTTGCATGTTGCAGCTGAATCTGCCTCTACTCTTCCTGGCAGTGCATTCGACGCCACCCACTGGAATAAACCACTGGATAAAATAACTTTCCTGTCTCACTCTGGGATTTTTTGCCAATGTATTGAATTCATTCATTCATTCATTCATTCATTCTATTTCCTCCAGTTCTTGACTTTTATACAAATAGGAATAGCTCATCTCCAACTACACTATTTAGAGCCTTCATGATTTTAAATACCTCAATCACATTCCAATCTACAACATTGCACCATAGAAAGTGTCCATTCCAATTTATCTGGGGAATGAAAGATCTTTATCCTTGGAATTATTCTCGTAATGGATTTCTATTGCATTTTCTGAACCCGGTCACTGAGCTGCATTGGGAATAAGTCTCCCGTTAAGACATATCTGAAATTGTCAGTGTTTTCAAGGCACATTCATTCATTACTTCCTCAGCTATATCTTTGCACTGTCAACTCCTCTCGCCGTTTACACATCATGTGCCAAAAAGGAATCCCTCCTTTTACAATGTGTTGGAGCCATTTTGCAGTTATTAGTTATTTTTGCTTATTAATATCATTACCTTATATTCTGCTGTAGTTTGGACACTATAGAGTTAATGCAATGCTTACATAGGGGCTGGGCGGAGCCAGAGTATGGGCAGTTGGGTATGTGCTGGCGGAGTGTGTGAGCTGGGAGGTGCTGACAGAGGGTCAGCTAGAAGCTCCACCAAAAGATTTATCAGCCATGATGTAATTGCCTGTAAGTTTTATTAACAAGAAGATTAATACAAACTGTGTCGAAGTAATATCTGGCAACCAGTATCGATCTCATAGACTGTGGTAAGATATGGAATTTTACCTAGCAATTAATAACCAGTCGATGACAAGAGATATGCCAATATGTTTATTGCACCTTCAAATAAAGAAGACTAACTATTAAACATCATGGAGGATCTCTGTTATTAGTTGTTCGAGTTATTACGCTTATCGCTGACCCGTTCTATGCAATTGGCAGCTTGGGAACTAATTGATATAGCTGAGAAGCTGGCCGCTACACAATGTGATGTCACAATAGGCTGCACTAATCTTTCCCACTTGAGACAATGAATCCAACTGAAATGAAACTTGCAGAACTCCCCATGCAACAAAGCGGGAAGATTTTGTGATTGCATATGGGAGTGAAAGCTCTATCACCCTGCTCCACATGCAAATGAGCCAGTGGTATAGAAACTGATGGTAACTTTGTAGTCAGGTGGATGTTAAGATATTAGGTGCAATTTCGAGGCCAACTCGTGAATGCTTTGTGTAGAAAGGAACTGCAGATGCTGGTTTAAACCAAAGATAGACACAAAAAGCTGGAGTAACTCAGCAGGACAGGCAGCATCTCTGGAGAGAAGAAATGGGTGACGTATCGGGTCGAGACGATCTCGGCCCGAAACGTCACCCATTTCTTTTCTCCAGTGTTGCTGCCTGTCCTGCTGAGTTTCTCCAGCTTTTTGTGTCTCTCCTGAATGCTTTGGTGCATTTGAGAACACGGACTCACAAAGTGAGGAAAATATTTCAGGGAACCGCAGGGATTTCATGAAAGAGCAACTGTTTCACAATATGGCGTGTTAACTAATGGCGTACCACTGAGCCTTCCTCGTCATTGCTGGGACTTCAACCGGGCTAGCTGGAAGAAGTATCTGTTGAACTACTATCGACACGTCATCTTCCACTCCAGCGGACCGAGCACATTGGCCACCGCTCCAGCAACATCAGCAATGCCCACCTCTCCGTCCCTCGCCCACGCTTTGGAAAATCTGGCTGGGCAGCTTCTTCCTGTGTACAGGCAGAGCTTGAGCGTGGCATTGGCAAAAAGGCACTATGAATTGCTGGTCAGTGGAGACAAAGGGGCAGCCATGGGACCACTTCAAATCAGTGGGCTGGGCTACGTTCACAGATTCATCAGCGGTCGTCACCGACTTTATAATGAAATGCCTGGACGAGTGTGTGCCCACAAACACATTCTGAGTCTTTCCCACACAGAAGGCCCGGATGAACCAGGAGATTTTTATTCTGCAGAAGGCGAGATCTGTGACGTTTAGGACTGGCGATCCAGAATCATAGAAACATAGAAACATAGAAAATAGGTGCAGGAGTAGACCATTCGGCCCTTCAAGCCTGCACCGCCATTCAATATGATCATGGCTGATTATCCAACTCAGTATCCCATACCTGCCTTCTTTCCATACCCCCTGATCCCTTTAGCCACAAGGGCCACATCTAACTTCCTCTTAAATATAGCCAATGAACTGGCCATCATACAGGAAGTCCAGATATGACTTCCTGAAGGTCACCATGAGTGTGAGGAGACGATTCCGGACTACACTGGAGTCACAGATGGATGCTTGAGCGTGGGTTTTCTGTGCCTCTTGTTCACTCGATGCAAGCTCAAACCCTACATTATACTACCTCTCATATACTTTTCCAATGATTTCCTGGCCAATCTCTCACCTTGCATCCTAAAAACTTAAACTCAATTTAAAACTCTTATCAGGTTTCAGATTATTTGACTGTCATCTAACCTCAAGCCTGTTCTTGCTAATCTACATCTTCCTAGAATTGTAATTATAATTTTCTCCTGCAGTAAATGCCTTCTCCGGGTATTTACTTTTCCCTAATTTTATTAACTCCACCATTTTATTCCTTGCCCATCTTTGTCAAAACATTAAACACTGTCCTCCCTAATTCTCTCTGTATCCCTTTCCTCCAAAAGGCTTCACAAAATCTACATATTCAACCAAAATGTTAGTCATCTACCCTGAAGGGCAGATTCTCCCCTTGTTTTGTTATCCAATTTTAATTAAAAATCTTATGAGGTGGCTTTGGTATGTACTGTTTTGTTTGACCTGATAAATAAAACTACATTGACATTGGAATGTTGTATGACTATATTCACCGGATAGCAGGTGTATTCACAGACAACTCAGGAAACCTTTTTCCTGTTTATTTCAAATAATTCATCTTTTCATTTCTGATGTACCATCTCTTTTAATTTGATATTTTATTTGTCCTGATACAAAGTGGGGGAGCCCAGCCCACCCTTGTTTCAGTCTCATTATGAATTGAACACATACATGTTTGAAATAGAACTGCTACATGAGTATTTGATATTTTATGTTTTTAGTTTAGTTTAGAGACACTTTGTGGGGGAAAAAAGCCCTTCAGCCCACCGAGTCCACGCCAACCAGCGATCCACGTACACTCGCACTATCCTACACACTAGGGACAATTTACAATTACATCAAAGCCAATTAACGCACAAACGAGTACGTCTTTGGAATGTGGGAGGAAACCAAAGTACCCAGAGAAAACCCACTCCATCACAAGGAGAACGTACAAACTCCGTGCTGGCATCATCCGTAGACAGGATCAAACCTGGGTCTCTGGCGCTGTAAGGCAGCAACTCTACCGCTACACCACCTTGTTAATGTTCGATATATTTGATCATAATGCTCGATATTTCATATTTCATATTTCATATTTCAGATACAGCGCGGAAACAGGCCTTTTCGGCCCACCAAGTCCGCACCGCCCAGCGATCCCCGCACACTAACACTATCCTACACACACTAGGGACAATTTTTACATTTTTACAATTTTTACATTTACCCAGTCAATATTTGATTATAATTTCTAATGGTTTGGTTAAGTTATCATATTTTCAGAATAAACTGGTAAAATATTATACAATGTGACATCAGAAGAAATAAAATATTTTAAAGTATTTTAAATGTTGAAAACAAAATTCAGTTTGTTGCCAATTTAATTACATTAAAGTTTTGGACAAAGTAAAATTTCTCAACTGAAAGTAAATGGATAAGTCTGACTGTAAATTATTTAAAACTTGCATCCAAATTGGTAATTTAAACAGCTGCCAGCATTCCTGGAGAAAACCACTGTAGCTTTTGATAAGCTTTGTTTGCTTTTAAGTAATTAACAAATTAAAAAAGCTTCTCTTTGGTTCTCTTATGAGCTTTAGAAGATCAGCATATGTCGGCAGTGTAATAAAATATTCCATGTATATTTATGAGCATAGATATCACTAACTCCAAAACGTTGAAGCAACATTTTCTGCAATGAAATGAAATGCTTATGTGTAGTCATGTTATAGATTAATATTCATACAGTATTCTGTGCCAATGATCAAAGCTTTAGTGCATCAGTACAGAACTCAAAGTATCGTTGTTTGACTTGAGTTTCAGAATATGCCCTCTGAATAATTTAGCATTGTTCTATACATTGAGAGAATCTTATCTGTGGAATTCTTTGCCACAGAAAGCTGTGGATGCCAAGTCAGTGGATATTTTTTAAGGCAGAGATGAAGAGATTCTTGATTAGTACAGGTGTCAGAGGTTATGAGGAGAAGGTAGGAGAATGGGGTAAGGAGGGAGAGATAGATCACCCATGATTGAATGGTGGAGTAGACATGATGGGCCGAATGGCCTAATTCTACTCCTATTCCTTATGACCATATATATTGTGGGCCGAAGGGCCTGTTCCTGTGCTATACTGTTCTATGTTCCATGTTCTAGGTCAACAGGGTCCTGAATCAAATTTAGCTCATGCATAAAACAAACTATTGCAGAAAATGAAAATCTGGGTAAAAAAGCAGAAAATGCTGCAGATAATCAGCAAATTAGGCAGCATCCGGGGGAAAGATACACTCAATGAATGGAAGGTCATCAAATTGAAACTTGAACTCTCCATGATTGGCTGAGTATATCCAACATTTTTTATTTTTTATGCCTGGCTAGATTAACATCAGAGAAGCAAGTGTTCCAGCACAAAGAAAGAGATTCCCAGCACAATCACTTTCAGCACTGGATCTCATGATTAATTAAAGACGTACAAACAGCTAAGAAGGACACTCAGCCAAAGTAGTTCCTGTAAGTCCATGTGGTGCTTCTCAGCAGCTGTTTGCTGGCTGTTCCCTTTGGAGCTACCATGCCAGGGCCAGTTTGATTCAGTATCAAATGTCTAAAGTAAATGTGTGCTTTCTGCAGCAGGTGGGATAATGTTGGGGATGGGGATGAGGTGAATAACATGAAGGATGTAAAAACATGGAAAATTTGTGATGAAGTGAAAACTCAGGTCGGCACAGAATGGAATGTTGAAATGATTGAATATGCAGGTTAAACGCTGGAGAATTGTACACAATTATAAAAAGTGTATTTCAACGTTCCAGTGGTCCAGTACCGTAACTGTTATCAACGTAATAATTGTCATTTTTTTAGATTATGTTAGGTAAACTCATTAAATATCTTGTATTTTAAAAATATAAATCATTTGTTTAACCTTCTCATTTTGGATTATACAGTCAATTTTTGGAAATTAGAATGTTGCATAATAGGACATGAAGTACAGATGTCTTTTTTTTCCCACTATTTGAATAATTTTATAACCATTGCATTCATAATTGTTTCTGGAGTATTAGATACTATAATCATGCACATAATATAGTATCCTCCATCCATTAATGTAATTACCAATCTGTTTATTTATCATGATAATTAAGCTGAGTGGTCGCATGGGTTGTCATTTTACAGCTTTTGCCTCCATCCCCAGAGTTAATAAATTTAAAGCCTTTTCTGCTCTCGTGATACTGTACTTTAGCTATTGTATGCCCAGTTCAGGCACTGGAAATGGTAAAGGATTCTGGAGTCTCTGGACATGAATTTGGGTTCCCAAGTTGAATTTTTGACAGTCAAGCAAAGGGATAGTGTGAAAAAAGGATGCACAAAATTCAGCCTTCTTATGGGTCGGGTAACATCATTGTTTAGAATTGACTATTGAGTTTGTTGTATATTCAGACCTACATCATTTTATTTTTGTAATATATTTATTAGTGTAATTAGAATGAAGCCAGACATTGCTTTTGCCTCATACGTACATGAAGAGGTCATCCATTGAGAGCAGAAAATATGAGTATTCTAGCCTGAAGATAGGCACAAAATGCTGGACTAACTAGGCAGCATCTCTGGAGAGAAGGAATGGGTGACGTTTCAGGTTGAGACTTCTTTAGACTGAGCGCAGGGGAGAGGGAGACTAGGGATATGGAAGGGTAAGGTGTGAAAATGACAGATCAAACCAGAAGATTGAAGGAAATGTAGAATGGTTCATTGTTAGCTGAGGGGAAGGTGACAATGAGGCATACAATCAGTAAAATATAATCTATTTTCTAAGTAGTCTAGCAATTGTTCAGGTCCCAGTAAGGAGCAATAGTAGCAATCCCACCATCAGCACCATTCGCTTAATCCAGCTAAAGAGTTCAATGTGAACCGTCTTCATGAAACATGATTTATTCTTTGAGGTCCTTTGAGATTGCTGATTTAACTTGCAGGGTGTATGCGTTTTCAAAAAAATTGAACACATGTTGGCGGCTCAGATTTTACGTTGTGGGCCTTGCAGCCTGCTCTTGAGCTCCTCATTCTCTTGAGCTTGTTTTTCCTGAATAAGGCTGGCCCTGAATGATGAGACCCTGAGCAGCAGAAGGGTCAGCATGAGTTGGCCAGAACAAGCTTAGACTATGAAACCTGTCTGGAAATCCAAAGCATAGGAATAAATATTAAAATTAATATAGTTTTACAGTACAAAATGAATGAAAGGCAATGGAGCAAGATCATCTAACAGTACTTAAAAGTCATTAAAAAAAAAAAGACGAATTAAAAATTGTAAATGATCTTATTCTAGGTCTTTTTCCCTGCTTCACAACAATCCTCATTCGAATCTAGTGTCCATTACAGAGCATGGCTGGCAGACTTTAGCTAGTAAATTTGGTACTTCTATGTTGTAAGTGAGACCTGATATTTGTGCACACTTTCACTATTTTGTGCAGAGCAACTAGCAAGATACTATCTGCGAAATTGGGTGTCCATAATGTCAGATTTTTAATCCATGGTTTATTCCTTAATTCATAATAACAAAATACTTTTTTCTCCTGTGATCATATCATATCATATATATATATGTAGCGCGGAAACAGGCCTTTTCGGCCCACCAAGTCCGCGCCGCCCAGCGATCCCCGCACACTAACACTATTAACACTATCCTACACACACTAGGGACAATTTTTACATTTACCCAGCCAATTAACCTACATACCTGTACGTCTTTGGAGTGTGGGAGGAAACCGAAGATCTCGGAGAAAACCCACGCAGGTCACGGGGAGAACGTACAAACTCCTTACAGTACAGCACCCGTAGTCAGGATCGAACCTGAGTCTCTGGCGCTGCATTGTTAGTGAGCTGGGTATACATGGGAATGTGAAACATAATACATTTCAAAGAAGCAGCACATGTATATAATTTTGTTTTTGTCATTCATTTTTCACATGTTTATCAGAACAACTGACATTTGCTTTCAAAGGAACATGATCTGACATAATAGCTCTTCCACTTTTCTTTCACGCAGATCTTGAAAACTTCAAAGGGAAATCGAGAAATAATGTGTCGGTCCGAGAAGAGCAAGGAGTTGTGTTGCTTTGTGGTGCTCCATCACATTCTACAGGTAGACCTTGTATTTCACTTGCTGACAGGTTGTTTTATGTGATTCCACAGAATACGTCTGGCATATCGGGATTGTTTTGGAACATAAGTGCACAGTTCTGAGTTCAGGGATTGGCCATGAAAGTCAGAATGACACTGCTTGTAAAATATATTGTAAATTTTATTCAAAGTGCTCGGTGTATTCAAATAATCCAATGTTTTCCCAGCAATTCAACTTGAAGGTGTGGATAAGGGGTGACAGATCAAAGCAGACGATGATCAAGGAAAAGTAGAATGGTTCATTGTCAGTTGAGGGGAAGGTGACAACGAGGCAGACAATCAGTAAAATAGAATCTATTTTCTAAGTATTCTAGCAATTGTTCAGGTCCAAGTAAGGAGCAAGAGTAACATTCCCACCATCTTGTTGCATTAGAATTTCATTTGATTTAAGTTAAACTTGTAGATACAATAGTTGCATGACTTGGTACGTCAAGAAGTGGTGAAGTTCACAAGGTCTAATCACAAAGACAGCCTTCTTCCACCTCAAAAACATTGCCCGTCTCCGTCCATCCCTCTCCTCCACAGCTGCAGAAACCCTCATCCACGCCTTCATCACCTCCCGTCTGGACTACTGCAACAGCCTCCTCTATGGCGCACCCTCAAAAATCATCAGTAAACTTCAATACATTCAAAACTCCGCTGCCCGTCTACTCACCCACACCCCGATCCGTGACCATATCACCCCCGTCCTTTACAAACTCCACTGGCTCCCCATCCCCCAGAGAATCCAGTGCAAAATCCTCCTCATGACCTACAAAGCCCTCCATAACCTGGCCCCATCCTACCTGACTGACCTCCTCCACAGGCACACTCCCACCTGCACCCTCCGCTCTGCTGCTGCCAATCTCCTATCGCCCCCCATCCGGACCAAACTCAGATCCTAGGGGGACAGGGCTTTCTCCATCGCTGCTCCCACCCTATGGAACTCACTACCCCAAACCGTCAGAGACTCCTCCTCACTCACCACATTCAAAACATCACTGAAGTCTCACCTGTTCAGTACTGCCTTCAACCACTGAAGGTCACCTCACCTTCTGTCTCCTTTCTCTGTTCATTTACTTATTTATCTATTTATTCACTTCCCTATGTTCTTTAAATCCCTGTAAAGCATCTTTGAGTGTATGAAAAGCGCTATATAAATGTAATGCATTATTATTATTATTATTAATGTTTTCCAAGAAACGTCACCCTTGACTAAAGTAATCTGAACAAAATCTTTTCTCCCATATGCCACTGAAATTGGGTTTTGACTAATGGTTGAGGACAGTTACAGGGAGAGAATTGATATGTTTCACATCTATAATGTACCACATACTGCACGATTTATCGATGATTTTTCTCAAATATTTCTGGTTCTTGAGGTGGGTCAAACATAGCAAATAAAGGATTTCTCAAAAATGTCCACGGTAGCAGTGCACCAAAGAGAAGGCAATCAAATGGATTTCTTCATTTTTTTCTTCTGTTGATGTCAAGGAATTCAAGGAAACATCTTGCCTGGGACCTGTGGTGGAGAATTAGTTCATTTAGGAGCCTTTTGGGATTAAGCCACTGATCTCACTTTGAGATTAGAATGGTGGTGAGCACCGACACAAATGGCCACAATTTTTACATCGTGGTGATAATAGAGATCTTGCTGAAGCCTGGTGCCTCAAGGCGTTCAGGATAGAAACATGAACAGAAGATAAAAATGATCGAAGTTGGGTCTGAAAAACAATTCAGAACTGGAGGGAAAGGATGTCTTCGAGAGATCAAGAGTGGACCTCAGGTTGTTAATACCAGTAAGAGTCAATGTGAATGAAGGAATCTCAGAGCAGAAGTGAAAAAATTAAATACCAAAGGCAAAGTAGGCAACGAAAGTGTGCTGCTGCCATCATTAAATATAACTCAAAATCCTTCTATTATATGCTATTAATAACAACAATCCATTAAATGGAGGGCTTGAGAAAAAAGGCCCAAAATAGAGTCTTGGCCAAATAAGATACAAGATGAGTATTCTACACATCTCGTTTCCAAGAAAAAAACTATTGCCATGATATTCATTGTACTTCGAAGGTTGCCTGTAAGTAAAGGAGGTAAACCTTTCGATTCTGTTGGAATGTAATATAGGTTACTGAGCGAAATGAGTATCCCATGATTAACGGCCACTTAGCTTGGCTTCAGTAAAAAAATCATCTAGAAATAAGAGAGCTCTGTTTTCCACTGCTGATAGATTTCTAACTATCCCTTATTGCACAAAGACCATATTGTAAAGTGTTTTTTATCATATCCTTGTCCGCAGCTTGTCTTATCCTGTCATGTATATAGCAGTACTACAATGTGGTTTGTGAAGAGATCCGGGGTGGGGTTATTGTCAGGATCTTTGAGAGTGCTTTGTTTCATATCATTAGTCACTAGCAACCAGGATGGACATTTTCGCAAAGCTTCTAGCAAGACCCTCAAAAGACCATTGCAGCTTATAATAAAGCTCATTTATAACAGGAGGTTTGCAGGTTTTAAGCAAACTCTCTCTTTTTATGAAGTAAAGGAATCGGTGACATTTCGGGTTGAGACCTATCTTCAGTCTGACTGACATTACCTATTCCTTCTCTCCAGAGATGCTGCCTGACCTGCTGAGTTACTCCAGCTTTTTGTGTCCATCTTTGGTTGAAACTAACATCTGCAGTTCTGACACCTTCCTACACACTCTCTCTTTTGATGGTCATATCTACATGAGTGGTAGCTGTCTACAAAGGCACTAAATTCATCTTTGAGAAAGCAAGACAGCAGAAAGTTGTGTTCTTACTAAATGATTTGCATTGAGCCCTGGACTGATTTTACAACCTATGGTATCATGTGTATCCTGAGCGACCTCATTCTGAAGTTCTCAAGTGGTGTTTTCCTTCATCCCCCACCTTAATGAACATCATACGCCTCAGTCCTGAGAGTCGGTTGTAAAAATAAAACGTGGATGCACCAAATATATGTCTTTCTACCATGACAAAAAATGACTGCAGTTTCATGATAATTCTGTTACTCTGATTTCTAATAATACATCTTTGCACTAGTTCTTCCTTACTTATAGGCAGAAGGATTGGCACTTGCCTTAAACATGATCCTTATGACCTTTCTGAGGCCCTTCAATATCATGGGGTTGTAACAGCACACAAGGATGCCAATTAGTGCATTGAGCCCATGTTCACTCTTTGTGGAGAAATCTTGCTAACCTAACTTCCTTGCTCTTTCTCATGACCTGCAAATAATTATCCCTGAAGTACCTATCCACTTCCCATACAAAAATCCTGTCTGAATCCTCTTCCATCATCTTTACTGTCAGTGAGTTCCAATTTATAATACTCTCTGCATTAAAATATTTTCCCTCACACTTGCCCTGATTTCTTGGCCTTTCTCGTTAAATCTCTATCCTTTACTCTTTAAACCATTGCTGATGGTATCATTCGCTGTCTTTGTGCACTCTCTTAATATATGATAATCTGGTATACATCTATCAATTCTTCTTTTACTCCAAGGAGTTGGATCAATGTACTCTATTATGAGTAGGATGTTCATGCTATTTCCTTTTGGAACAGTTTCACACAGGCTCTTTAGATGGGACGACATCAGCAGGACATTTGCATCAATATCTGACTTATGCCATGTGATGATAATGAATGAAGGAGTCCCATAAATACAAAAGCACAATAAAGTAAGATCAAGACAGGCATCTGTATCCCTTAAGGAAACCAAATGCATTTCTTGACCTTCCTTTATGTTGCTCTTGTATTTATGAGCAGCCAAGAAAGTGTCACTCACTATAGTCAAGTCAAGTCAAGTCAAATTTATTTGTCACATACACATACTCGATGTGCAGTGAAATGAAAGTGGCAATGCCTGCGGGTTGTGCACAAAAATAATTACAGTTACAGCATATAAATAAAGTTAATAAGTTACTAAACATAGCACAAAAAGTGTCGACAAAAATTTAGTCTCTGGGGTTATAAAAGTTGACAGTCCTGATGGCCTGTGGGAAGAAGCTCCGTCTCATCCTCTCCGTTTTCACAGCGTGACAGCGGAGGCGTTTGCCTGATCGTAGCATCTGGAACAGTCCATTACTGGGGTGGCAGGGGTCCCTCATGATCTTGCTTGCTCTGGATCTGCACCTCCTGGTGTATAGGTCCTGCAGGGGGACGAGTATAGTTCCCATGGTGCGTTCTGCCGAACGCACTACTCTCTGCAGGGCCATCCTGTCCTGGGCAGAGCTGTTCCCAAACCAGACTGTAATGTTGCCGGACAGGATGCTCTCTACAGCCCCAGAGTAGAAGCAATGAAGGATCCTCAGCGACACTCTGAATTTCCTCAGTTGTCTAAGGTGGTAAAGGCGCTGCTTAGCCTTACCCACCAGTGCGGCAATGTGCGTTGCCCACGTCAGATCCTCTGCGATGCGGACTCCCAATTATTTGAAACTGCTCACCCTATCCACAATAGACCCATTTATCTCGAGTGGCGTGTACGTCCTTGGATGTTTAGCCCTTCTGAAGTCCACAATCAGCTCCTTTGTTTTAGTGACATTCAAGAGGAGGCTATTGTCCTGACACCAGAGTGCCAGATCAGCCACCTCCTCCCGGTAGGCCTTCTCATCGTTGTTGGAGATCCGGCCCACCACCACAGTGTCATCAGCAAACTTGATGATGGAGTTTGAGCTGAACCTGGCCCCACAGTCATGTGTGTACAGGGAGTACAGTAGAGGGCTAAGGACGTAGCCCTGGGGGGATCCTATGTTCAGGGTGAGGGAGCTAGATGTGTGTTCCCCCATCCTGACCACTTGGGGCCTGGCAGTGAGAAAGTCCAGGACCCAGGCACACAGAGGGGTGCTAAGCCCCAGTTCCAGCAGCTTCTCAACCAGTCTGCTGGGGACTATTGTGTTGAATGCTGAACTAAAGTCAATGAACAGCATCCTCACATAGCCCCCCTGGCTGTCCAGATGAGAGAGAGCGGTGTGTAGAACCTGGGAGACCGTATCATCCGTGGACCTGTTCGGACAGTATGCGAACTGTAGTGGGTCCATGTTGCGAGGAAGGAGGGCGCAGATGTGCTTCTTGACTAGCCCCTCAAAGCATTTCATGACAACCGAGGTGAGGGCCACCGGTCGGTAGTCATTTAAACACGCTGGAGAGGCATTCTTTGGCACCGGTACAATGATGGATCTTTTGAAGCATGCAGGGACCACGGACTTTGCCAAGGAGAGGTTGAATATTGTGGTGAGCACTGGAGCAAGCTGAGTAGCACAAGACTTTAGTACTCGCCCAGATATACCATCTGGGCCTCCAGCTTTCCTCGTGTTCACACGCGTCAGAGCCCACCTCACCTCATGCTCGGACACCGAGAATGTGTGCACATCCCCGGCGGTGGATCCCCCTCCAGCCTCGCTAGCCAGCGCCCCTTCGGTGCTGTTTTTAGACGGCAAGCTGGTGGTGTTACCCGTCTCAAACCGTGTGTAAAAAGAGTTCAGGTCATCAGCTAAGGAGGAGCCGGCACTTCCGGTTGAGGGAAGCGGTCCTTACATTATCTGTAAGGTGTTTCTGCGCCGAGCTTTCGCCCGACCTAAGGTCCCCATGCCTTGCTCTGATCCCTTGACCAGGCCGCGCACACTGGTTCCCCGTGAGTGGTTCGACCCACTCACCCCTTACGGTTCTAGACACTGGACTTAGATGCAGGAGCTCTTATAGTGCAGAAAAATTCAATCAGACCAGATTTGAAAACCAGGGTTTAAATGGAAAAGGCTTTTATTTAGCGCTTGAGACCTAATAATTCTATTAGGTCTCCAACTCTACAGTAAGGAGGGGAGCTTCAAAAAATAAAAATATCCCTTAGGCCCACATCTCCTTTACAAGGGCAGGCAGGTCCCATCTCTTAATGTTCCCTATTTTGATCTATTTTGATTTGTACATAATTACATGTTTTTCCCAAGACTTTTGTTTTGTGCTGTTTCCACCCGGCATATTTAAGCCTCCATCTTCCATCCCAGCCTCTTGCGGGTACAGGCACTGCCCGACTTCCGTGATAGGTGACTTACATAAACTCACACCACCTAAGCAATTCTTTAAGCTCAGAGACGCCCACGTGGTCTCCGCTTCAGAGGTCCCCCGTGGTCTCGGCGTGGAAGCTCCCACATGGTCTCCCTGTCAAATAGTAAATCTATACTTGCGCAGTAGCACTTCTGTTTCCGACTTACGTACCCTCTGAGTTTTTCAGTTTAGTTTAGAGATACAGTGCGGAAACAGGCCCTTCGGCCCACAGAGTCCGCACTGACCAGTGATCCTCGCACATTAACTACACACACTAGGGGCAATTTTATATTTATACCAAGCCAATTAACCTACAAACCTGTACAATTTTGGAGTGTGGGAGGCAACCGAAGATCTCGGAGAAAACCCACGCAGGTCACGGAGAAAACCCATAAACTCCTTACAGACAAGAACCCATAGTTGGGATCGAACCCGAGTCTCTGGCGCTGTAAGGCAGTAGCTTTACCGCTATGCCTCCATGCTGCCCCGTGCGCAAGGATTTGCAGGTTGTAACCCTTACGTAAGTGGAGGAGAGTCTGAATATTATTCCTTTTCCCAATTCCTCCAACTACAAACACACTTGCTACAAACACAAACTTGCTACAAACTACAAACACACTTGCTCCTGTCCTCGGACATATTGCTAATCTCTCCTCCCCATTGCATGGACAATTTCCAGTGGCCTCACTTTCCTCCAATCGTGTGCCGTTTAGGGAACAGCTTCTACAACTTCACAGCCTTCATTTTAACGCTTCAATTATACATGCAGCACAGGATGATTTACTTTGGCTGTCTAACTCTGAAATTTACTACAATCTGTGTCATGAACTCTGTTTGAACTGCACAAAGGGACCATTAGAATTTCAGGCCAACCGATTCTTTGTCTCAAACCTATTGTTGCAACAGAGTTAGTTGTTTGCTGCAACTTGAGCAGAACTGGAGCCTGATCTATTAAATAATTTATGCAGTTCTCATAAATACTTTAGTAATCTGCAGTAGTTAACTTAAAGAGTGTAGAGGCTGTCTTATTCCATTGTGATCTTCAGTGAACTAAATTTTGCTGGAAAATAATGAAGATTAGGAAAGCGAGAAAATTATCTTTGTTTTAAAGCTGGCCTGAGCAAGGAATCTTTCAAAGTCTTCCAAGATTATAACTGAACAAGTTGAGCTATCCATATATCTTTGGCATGGAAATATATGCAAATACACGTAACAACTGTGAGATACTACAATAACAAGATTTAAATAAAATCTATACATGCCTTTCATTCGTAATACTGGATAGAAGGATTCATGATATTGACACTCATTTCTATTAATAAGTTCTACTAATAAAACATTTAATTCCAGACAATTTTCTTGTATGTTCTTGTTCAACAAAATCACTTGTGTTTATATTATGTGAGAAGTATATCATCTGACAATGAACTGTCAAGTGCTTTATATTAGCATTTGTTCATTTCAAACCTTAATTATTTTTGTTATAATGTTGGTTTTCCTCTAACCATGGGCAGCACGGTGGCGCAGGGTAGAGTTGCTGCCTTACAGCGAATGCAGCTCCGGAGACCCGGGTTCGATCCTGACTATGGATGCTGTCTGTACGGAGTTTGTACGTTCTTCCCGTGACCTGCGTGGGTTTTCTCTGAGATCTTCGGTTTTCTCCCACACTCCAAACACGTATAGATTTGTTGGTTAATTGGCTTGGTAAATGTGGTTTTTTTTAATTGGCCCTCGTGGGTATAGGATAGTGTTAATGTGCGGGGATCGCCGGTCGGTGTGGACCCGGTAGGCCGAAAGGGCCTGTTTCCTCACTGTATCTCTAAACTAAACTAACATTATGGTGGATATTTAGATTTTAGAAGGAAGCTTATTACTTTGTGTGATATGTTCTCAGTAAAAAGCACGGGCTCTATTATGTTTATATTTCTAAAGAAATAGACTTTGTGGTATCTGACAGCTTAATGTTACACCTTCGTGAATATCTAAAATTCCAGATTGAAACTTCACTGGAAAGCTGATTAACTAATTTAAGACGGGGTAAATCGGCAAACGAATTAATTGACGTGGTAGTTCTTAGTTCTTGGATCCTGATCTGAAATTGCCAATCGTTTTGTAACTGAGCAATAATTCACAGACTGCAATGTGCACAGTTAATAAGTTACAAGATAAGAGACAGCTTCAAATCACTGTAGCAGGGTGAGGAATGACATGCCGATGAAGTACACTTTGATTGAACATGTAGCTGATCTGTTATCACCGGTCTCCAAATGTGAAATATCACGTCTCTGGTGCAGGCATTGATGCGATGGGCTTCCTTTGTTGCAGGAGCTTGTAAAGAGAAAAGTTTTGAAAATTTATTGTTCCTGATGTTCTCTTCTTCAATTTTGACAAGTTATATTATATTCCAACTGTTTATATTTCATGATTACCTCGATGTTACAAAGGGTGGGTATTAGAATCAAGTAGAAATGAAGGGAACCAAACCCTTACTCCAAAAACCGCAGCGGTCAGGGTGGCCTCATTATCTGGAACGAGGTGACCTGCCAGCAGAGAGGAGAGGGAGTCGGGGAATGCCACTAACTTGTCGGAGGGCTTTACTTCACCATCTTCACTTTATTCAAGCAGCAAGTTCCCACTATCTTTTTTTTGTATTTTCGAATACAGCAGCAAAGCGATGGGGAAAAGGAGGCGAGATTGTCAGAGAATTCTATTAAATTTGAACTTAAATCTATATTATCGTGTTTTGAGCTCTGTCGATGTTATCCTGAGAGCGTTGGAAGTTTTTTACTTTCTTGGCAGAGTTGGACATTAATCCAATAACATTTTTGAACATGTCTAAAAAGAATAGTTCGTACTCTCGCTAAGAGTATGCATTACTTTATCAGGAAAATTAAGATGATTCTTTGTATGATTTGATTGCTGCTATTTGTTCATATAGATTGTGCTTGATTATTAATAAAATACAAAGAACTGCAGATAGAAACATAGAAACATCGGTGCAGGAGTAGGCCATTTGGCCCTTCGAGCCAAAACCGCCATTCAATATGATCATGGCTGATCATCCAGAATCAGTACCCCATTCCTGCTTTCTCCCCATTTCCCTTGATTCCATTAGCCCTAAGAGCTATATCCAACTCTCTCTTGAATACATCCAGTGAATTGGCCTCCGCTGCCTTCTGTGGCAGAGAATTCCACAGATTCACAACTCTCTGGGTTTCCTCACCTCAGTCCTAAATGGCCTACACCTTATTTTTAAACTGTGACCCCTGCTTGCTTCTGGACTCCCCCAACATCGAGAACATTTTTCCTGCATCTAGCCTGTCCAATCCCTTAATAATTTGATATGTTTCTATGAGATCCCCTCTGGTTTACAAAAAAAAGACACAAAGTGCTGGATTAACTCAGCGAATCAGACAGCATCTCTGGATGGGTGATGTTTCTGGTCGGGACCTTACTTTAGTCTGATTGTAGTGGGACGGAGCCTGGCAAGGGATACAGTTGATGCAGGTGATGGGGAGTTGTGATTGTCAGATGGCTGGACAAAGGCCAAAGATGAAAAGACAAAAGATAGTGAGAAAAGAGGCATGAAATGTAAATCCAGTGGAAGGAATATGGGTGGAAGGGGAAAAGGAGGCGAGATTGTTGGAGAAATGTGTGCACGGTCAGGTGGACATGGGGAAGAGTGGCGGGAATAAAAAGCCGGCAATTGTAGATTGCATCTGAACAATTGCACAAAATAATGAATATTTTATAAATGGGTTACCACCGAATGATTTACAGATTACAAGCTACTTTTCCAAACATGTTGTGCATAAAATATGTTCCCGTTTTCTTGACAGCATCTGTAATGCTCAGTTTTGTAGGTAAATGATCATTGGCTTAGTTTCCTCAATGAAACTAATTAATATATTCCAATGTAAGTAGAAAACATTCTTAAAAGTGAATTTCAGTTGCTCAAAACGTGGTTACTCAAACTGTATGCATTGGCAACAATTGAGTTCAAGAGCCATAGTAATGCAAATAGGATTAGCTTAGATGGAGCATCTTGGTCAGCATGGATTAGTTGGGCCAAAGAGCCTGTTTCCGTGCTGTCTGACTCTGTGATTGATTAAATGCAATGCTGAAAAAGGCAAATCTAGTCAGCTCATTTCCTCCCTTTTTAAAATGAAGAGAAAACACATCTTCAACCTGATTATTAAAAGAAGGACAATAATAATTTCATGAACATTCACTTGCATTCTCTTTACAAAGATTCCAGAATCAAGCACTGAAAGTAATTTAAGTTGGGAAGAATTTCTGTTGCAGTAAATTGTTGAAAGAACTGAACAGATCTGGAGAGGCAAAGAGATATTCAATGTTTCAGGTCAAAAGACACTGCATCGGAGCTCAGAGTACACAGGGAAGATAGTTAGCATATGCAAGTGAGGAATGAGTAGGAAGTAGGTTGAAATATTAAAAAATAAAAATAAGTTAGGCAGATGGAGTCAGGTGGGAGAGGGCAGGGAAACATGTACAGTCAGAGACTGGTAGGTGGTAGAAGGAACGAGATAAGGGCGGGTTGATGGGCAAATGGAACCAGGTTGTGGGGGTGGTGATGATGATGAATGGGGAGTGTGAAGGGTGGACCGTAATCAAAAGGAAAGTGACCCTGGGTGGACTGGTGTGGGTGAGAGTGAAACACAGCAGTAGTGGGTTAATCCCTCTTATTAACAAGAAATGCCTTCTCCATCCCTCCCTCCGGTCCCATTATTTAGAAGTTAATATTGAATTTAACAATTTCAGGTAACCCACCTTTCTAACTTGGTTCCATCTGCCCATCATTCGTCCCTGATTTGGGTCCATCTATCATCCACCAGTGTTTATTTCTACCTTTTCTTTTCCCTCCCCAACCTGACTCCATCTGCCTCATTTATTATTTCTAATGTTTACACCTCTTGCTGACCAGCCTCTGGCACAACGCTCCCCTCGCGTCTTCCCCTATCTGGATCTATCTGCTCATCATCCCTTTCTTATCTGCATCTGCCCATCAACCGCCAGTCTCTGCTTCTACACTTCCCCTCCCTTCCCCTACCTGACTCCATCTGCCGATTATTTTTTTAATGTCTCTTAGGTACACCTGTTGCCTACCATCCTTTATCACATATCCTCCTTACCCCCCTTCTCATCTGGTTTCATTTGCCCATCATCCCCTTCCTCTCATCTAGTTCTACCTATCACCTACAAGCTTCAGTCTCACCACTTACCTCTGTATCCTGGCTATCTTTCCTCTATATTCTCAATCCTGAGGCGAAGACTCAATCTGAAATGTCAACCATCCCTTTGCCTCCTCAGGTGCTGCTTAACCTGCTGTGTTTTGTTTTCCTTCATGTCCCAGCATGAGCAGTGTCTTGTATCTCCATTCGAGAGGTAATGCCTTTGCACACAAACTAGTCACTGACGTCCAAACTGATGTCTTTAAAAGAGTGGTGATGAGAGTACTGTATTTCTTTTGTTATATGAACTTCCAAATTGTCTTTGACAAAGCATCACATAACTGACATGTTAGCAAAATTGAAGTCCTTAGGATTGAAAGAACAGTGACAGTGTAAACAAGAGGAGAAAGTAGACTGAAGCTTAATGATTGTTTTTCATAGATTGATAGTCTCCTGGGGCTAGTATTTTTCATAGATCGATATTCCTCTGGGACTGATATCAGAATCATTTCCTGATTTATATTCAGCATATAATTGGGTAAATGGCATAATTCCTTAGTTTGCTTACAGTGTGAAACTCAGAAATATAACTCGCAGCAAGGAGAATAGCTGTACATTTCACAAGAATAATCAAATACTACAACTCTGGGAACAGAAGGGTATTAAAAATATAGGAGATTGCTATGAAGGAAATAATTTTTTGACATTTTCCCAATTGAGAAATAAATATCAAATTCCAGGGAATAGTATTTTTTTCTATTATCAATTACAATCTTTTTTAAGGGAAAAGTTAGGTAATTCAATGTCTCTATTTCAGATTAAAGGAATGGAATCCTTGTTTCAGGGCAAGGGAACAAAAAAATTTATATCATCAATGTATAAATTATTACAAAAATCTAGTCCAAAGACAGGAATTCAAAAATCAAGACAAAGATGGGAAACAGATCTTAATATTATTATTGATGAACCAAGCTGGGAAAGACTGTGTTTAGATAGTATGAAAAATACTATTAATGTGAGATATAGTTTATAATAATAATAATAATAATGCATTTTATTTATATAGCGCTTTTCATATACTCAAAGACGCTTTACAGAGATTTTGAGAACATAGGGAAATGAATAAATAGATAAATAAGTAAATAAATAAATGAACAGAGAAAGGAGACAGAAGGTGAGGTGACCTTCAGTGGTTGAAGGCAGTACTGAACAGGTGAGACTTCAGCGATGTTTTGAATGTGGTGAGTGTGGAGGAGTCTCTAACGGTTTGGGGTAGTGAGTTCCATAGGGTGGGAGCAGCGATGGAGAAAGCCCTGTCCCCCCAGGATCTGAGTTTGGTCCGGATGTGGGGGGATAGGAGATTGGCAGCGGCAGAGCGGAGGGTGCAGGTGGGAGTGTGCCTGTGGAGGAGGTCGGTCAGGTAGGATGGGGCCAGGTTATGGAGGGCTTTGTAGGTTATGAGGAGGATTTTGTACTGGATTCTCTGGGGGATGGGGAGCCAGTGGAGTTTATAAAGGACGGGGGTGATATGGTCACGGATCGAGGTGTGTGTGAGTAGACGGGCAGCGGAGTTTTGAATGTATTGAAGTTTATTGATGATTTTTGAGGGTGCGCCATAGAGGAGGCTGTTGCAGTAGTCCAGACGGGAGGTGATGAGGGTTTCTGCAGCTGTGGAGGAGAGGGATGGACGGAGACGGGCAATGTTTTTGAGGTGGAAGAAGGCTGTCTTTGTGATGTGTTTGATGTGTTTGTCGAAGGAGAGGGTTTGATCAAGGATGATTCCAAGATTCCGGATGTGAGGTGAGGTGGATACTGGGAGACCATCAATGTTGAGGATGAAGTTTTGGGTGGATTTGGTGAGCGTTTTTGGAACAATGATGATGATTTCAGATTTATTGCAATTGAGTTTGAGGAAGTTTGATTGAAGCCAAGATTTTATTTCAGTGATGCAGTTTGTCAGTGTAGAGTGTGTGGTGGGGGAGATTGACTTGGTGGAGATGAGGAGCTGGATATCATCGGCGAAGCAGTGGAAGTTGAGACCATGACGGCGGATTAATTGACCAAGGGGGAACAGGTAGAGGATGAAGAGGAATGGGCCAAGGACTGAGCCTTGGGGGACACCTTGGGGGAGGGGAGCGGTGGGGGATTTACAGTTGTTAATGGAGATGAACTGGTGTCTGTCAGAGAGGTAAGATTTGAACCAGGATAGGGCTGTGCCGGTGATGTTAAGGGAGGTTTCAAGTCGGGTGAGGAGAATGGAGTGATTTATGGTGTCAAAGGCGGCGCTGAGGTCAAGTAGGATGAGGATGTTGAGGTTGCCAGCGTCGGAGGAGAGGAGAATGTCGTTTGTGATTTTGAGGAGCGCAGTTTCAGTACAGTGGTTTGAGCGGAATCCGGATTGGAAAGTTTCATACAGGTTATTGGTAGAGAGGTGGTATTTGAGTTGGGAAGCTACAGCACGTTCCAAAATTTTGGACAGAAAGGGTAGGTTGGAGATTGGTCTGAAGTTGTTTGGGGTGTCTGGGTTTAGACCAGGTTTTTTCAGAATGGGGGTGACAGCAGCGATTTTGAGGGATGGCGGGACGATGCCAGTGGACAGGGAGGAGTTTATTGTTGCAGTGATAAGTGGAGAGAGAGCAGGAAGGCAGGCCTTGACAAAGCTGGAAGGGATGCGGTCCAGAGAGCAGGTGGCAGTTTTTATTCCTGTGAAGAGGTCAGAGAGGTCGGTGGTGGAGATTGGGGAGAACTGAGGCAGGGGCTGACAGGATAAGGGGGGGCAGGTGGTTTGAGGGGGAGCAGGTGCGTTGGTGGTTAAGGTGCTGTAGATGTTGTCTATTTTGCTTTCGAAGAATGAAAGGAAAGTGGTGCATTTGTCAACTGTGAATGATTGGGAGATGGTGTCCAGGGGGCTGAGGAGTTTGTTTATTGTAGAGAAGAGTGTTTTTGGGTTTCCGGAGCCAGAGTGAATTATTTGAGAGTAGTAGGTGGAGTGGGCACGGGAGAGGGCATCTTTATAGTGCTGTATGTGGCCTTTGTAGGCTTGGGAGTGAATTGTGAGACCTGTTTTGTTGCGGAGTCTTTCAAGTTGGCGGGCATGAGTTTTCATCACGCGGAGTTCAGGGGTAAACCAGGGAGCAGAGTGGGTGAAGGAAACTGTTTTGGTTTTTATAGGTGCAAGCTGGTCGAGGCAGGAGGAGAGAGTGCCGTTGTAGTAGTCAGTGAGGTCAGAGGGGCTGTGGAGGTCAACGAAGGGAGAGGCGGACATTATTTCAGAGAGGGAGGATGAGAGCGAGGTTGGTGAAACAGAGTTCAGCTTGCGGAAGTTGATTTTGCGTTTTTGCTTTGGAGCTGGGGTGGGAATGTTGACAGACATGGTGACGGCTAAGTGATCAGAGAGGGTGGGGTCGGAGCCAGAGAGGTGATGTAGATTTAGTCCAGTGGAGCAGACAAGGTCCAGAATGTGTCCACGGTTATGGGTGGGAAAATTGACGTGTTGAGTGAGGTAAATTTTATACATCAACTATATTTAACCCCGAAAAAACTAAACAATTTTAAACCAAACTCATCTGAAAGTTGTTTTAGATGCAATCAAGACGTGGGTAATTTTTTACACTCTACATGGGCATATCAGAAGGTAACTCCTTTTTGGAAAGACCTAAAAAAAAATTTGGAACAACTGATGAACAAGATCATACCAATGGATTCAAGGTTGTTTTTATTGGGAGACACAAAAGGAATAGTACCAAAGTTAATTTTAGATAAACATCAGGAGAGATTTCTCAAAATATCAATAGCAGTAGCAAAAAAATGTGTAGCGGTCACTTGGAAAGATCAAAATGAAATAAGATTTGAAAGATGTTATGCAGAAATGCGTAGTTGTATCCCATTAGAAAAAGCAACGTATAATCTGAGAAATAGATATGACTTCTTCTTGAAGGTGTGGAACCCATTCATTTTAAAGCTAGGATTAAGAATTGGAAATATTTAAATTCAGGATTGTTTTGTTACCTTTAATAAGAATTCAATAAGAAAGTACTCGGAAGTGACTCCCTCGGGACTCCAGGTTCCTCTCTTTCTCTCTTTCTTTTGCTTTTTCTTTTTCTTTCTTTTTAACTGGGGGGTGGGGGGAAGGGGGGGGTGGGGGAGGGGAGAAAATACAGAACAATACGTGTATAATCGAATTTATAATGTAGTTATTATTGTTTATTATGAAATTTAAAATGTATGAGTTCTGTTAAAACTTAAATAAAATATTTTAAAAAAGAAAAAAAAGAATGGACGCACATTAGTGTGATGAGCTGATGTGATAAAGAGAATGTAATGCTGAGAAATCTGATATTTTTTGATGGGAAGGCCATTAGCCAATCTGAACAATATATTACAGTTTTACAGGAGATTGAGGAAGAGGGATATGGGGCTATATGTCTATAATTCTGTGAGGGTGGTAGGATAAATTGATAAAGCTATTAAAAAAGCTTATGGAATTATCTGTTAAGTGAAGGTGCAGAGCATAACAATAATTATGCTGTGGTTAGTATGCTGTATTGTTCTATGTTCATTTTTGTGCAAGAGAATCAACTTATTTGGCCAAACTGTGCTGACCTGATGCCTAAAGGAATCTCATCCACAATATCTTTATCGAAGACCAACTATATATAATTTTATTTCTTTTTGATCTACATGGATAGGACAGGTTTGTAGGGATATGGACCAAGTGCAGGCAAGTGAGACTAGTGTAGCTGGGACATTGTTGGGCGAGTTGGGCCAAAGGGCCTGTTTCCACACTGTATCACTTTATGACTCTATCTATGACTCTTTAGATACATCTAGTTCTTTTGCCTTAAACTACTTTAGGGCCTGTCCCACTTAGGCGATTTTTTAGGCGACCTTTGGACCAATTTGCACATGCTGACCAAGATGTTTCATCTCATCTAGTCCCATTTCTCCACATCTGGCCCGTATCCTTTCCTATCCAAGCACTTGTCCATATGGCTGGATGTTTAAGTGACTTTTTCATTAAAAAAAAAACTCTATCCAATGATTTAAAGTGGAAATTCTGAAGGAATATTCAAGAGGAAAACAGTTTTTTCATAGAACATAGAAATGTACAGATGCAAAGTGCTGGAGAAACTCAGTAGTGTTGTGATATTGCAGGGACTACTTTGTTGTATCACAAGGACTACTTTGTTTGCCTGTGTAGTAATGTCTACATAAGAGAATGAAGTGATTAGGTGGCCACTCTGGTTCCAGGTGGCCACGGAATAAACTGCCTGGATTTAAGCTCCAGCATTATAACCTTTTAAACACGTGCACTTGTGGTCTGTCCAGAGTCTCAACAAAGGTACAACAGATACCGGACCACGAAGTACAACAGGTAGGTCAGGCAGTATCTCTGGAGCAAAAGGATGGGTGACGTTTCGTGTTGGGACCCCTCTTCAAACTTAGACTGTGAATGTAAGGAGAAACTAGACAGTTAATGGCAAGACCCTTAACAGCATTGATGAACAGAGGGATCTTGGTCTCCAAGTCCATAGCTTCCTGAAACTGGCAAAACAAGTAGATGGAGTGGTAAAGAAGGTATATGGTATGCTTGCCTTCATAGGTTGGGGTTTTGAGTAAAAGAGTCAGGAAGTCATGTTGCAGCTTTACAGGACTTTGGTTAGGCCTTATTAGAAGTATTATGTGCAGTTCCCATTACAAGAAGAATGTGGAAGCTTTGGAGAGGGTGGAGAAGACATTTAACAGAATACTTAGGAAAGAACTGCAGATGCTGTTTAAATCGAAGACAGACACAAAATGCTGGAGTAACTCTCTGGAGATGCTGCCAGTCCCGCTGAGTTACTCCAGCATTTTGTGTTTACCAGAATGCTGCCTGGATTAGAGAGTATTAGGTCAAAGGAAAGGTTGGACAAACTTGGATTGTTTTCTCTGGTGAAGAGATTAATTTAAATTGCCATTATGTTCGGCATGGACATTGGGGGCCGAAGAGCCTGTTCCTGTCTAGTTCTGTTCTATGTAGAGTCAACATGTATCAAAACTTTGAACACAACTGGAAAACTGCATGCCACATTTTGTTTAGATTCTTGATTCTCATGCTATAAAATAACACTGCAGGAAATACATGGTTCCCCAGAAATGGAGGGTTATGCTTTTCAGAAAATATTGATTAGGCTATAAATTCTTTGCAAGAAATGAGTAGAGCTGACAAAGGAGTGTTTGAGATAATGAAATGTTTGATTATATAGGTGCGAACGAACAGTTTCAAGATACAGGCAGGGCATTAACTGAGCCTCATAAGAACACATGTCCAAATTGATTATTTTATTGCAATTTTATTATTATTCATTTTATAATTTTGGAACAAATTGCAATCCTTTTGTTTTCCTCTTGAATATTCCTTCAGAATTTCCACTTTAAATCATTGGATAGAGTTTTTTTAAAAACTTGCAGGATTGTAACTTGCGCCAATTGTAGTTTGAGATTTTGTGCTTTCACAAGCTTAATGAAGAAGAAGACCCCAACCATAAAACTGGCCAGGGCGAATATTAAACATTGTTGTGCACTGTACACATTTTCAGAAATTCTAAGCAGCATTAAAAATGACATTTATGATGCTGGAAGGTACATGATAGACCGTTAAAATATGATGGTGTTGGTTTTAATTTACAATGAAACTAATTAATATATTCCAATGTAAGTAGAAAACATTCTTAAAAGTGAATTTCAGTTGCTTAAAATCTGGTTACTCAAACTGTATGTATTGGCAATAATTGAGTTCAAGAGCCATAGTTATGCAAATGGGAGACATGAGCAAGGCTTAGTGAAACACATTGGTGTATTGCCCCAGGCATCGTACAGCTCAGCCCTACCACGGAACAATGCGACTGCCATTTACAGAAAACATAACTGGGAGTGGATCCATGCCTTCTGTCGTACGTGGAACTGCAGTTTTGTTTTAACTGCATCATATTAAGAGGCATAGACACTAATGCTGCAAAACACCAGACCAACCCTGTAAATACTCTGTTTCCAGTGCTGGTATTGGCCTCAACCAATTCCATTTCTGTCCTGCAGCCACTGATAATGGCCACTGCCCATGTGCTGTTTCAATATATTCCACCTGGATCCAACACAGCAGCAAGATCCCCTCAGGATGGGTTTTGTTTTGAGTAAAGACTGGTGCAAACACATCAATCCCCATTTAAATGAATGGGATATATCAGGACCTGGAAGAATGCTAAATTGCCCCTCTTCATGCCACATGTAGCATAAGAGGTGGATAGAGAATTTTGGGCAAAGAGAACCTGTCCCATTTCAAAACCATTACAATGAATGTAATGACTTATTTAGATACAAGGAACTGCAGATGTTGGTTTACAAAAGAAGACACAGAGTGCTGGAGTAGCTCAGTGGATCAGACAGCATCTGAGGAGGACAGAAGAAGAGTCCTAACCTCATAAGTTCTAGGAGCAGAATCAGGCCACTTGGTCTTCTTCACCATTCAATCATGGCTGATCTATCTTTCCCTCTCAATCCCACTCTCCTGCCTTTGCCCTACAACCCCTGACATCCTCACTAATCTGAAACACTGCTGATCCATGTACTGAGATGCTGCATGACCCGCTGAGCTACTCCTGCACTCTGTGTCTTCTTATGTGATTTATTTATTGCCTTCTCTTTAAAGTGATGAATTGAAGCACTCGGCAATAATTAAAACAAAACTTGTAAAAAAAACAAATATATTTGAATTAGCAGGAAATCAAACTAATGTGATCTGACTGGCAGAGGATCATGGAGTTAAAGTTCCCGGTGTAATGTCGGGAAATCTCAGCAAAACAGGGCTCCACCTGGAGTTGAGCAACTGAACAAAGTGGCAGGCGTGCTGGCCTCTGTCATTGAGCACACATCGGATTAGAGTGGGTCTGTGCAAGTGTGAGACTTGCTGACGGAGGAGCAGCGCACAGCTGCCGTTCCTCTCGGTACCAGTGGCCACAACAAGCACAGTTTGCCCCTCTGTGCTAAAATGCAGAGAGCTAATTCCTGCAGCTGCCGCATTAGATGAACACCCTTGCTCCACCTTGACAAAGCAGGAACATAACGCCGCAACATTTTTTGTTCTTTTTGAAGGTGCTGTGGAATGCAAAGTCAAGGCAGCGTGTGAATTATAGATACAATTGGGGTCCTTAATATTCATTAGCAAACAATTAACTGAAGGTCACTTGCATCGAAGATCCATTTGGAATTTGGGGTATTCATGATCCAACATATGCCAGCCTCTGATAATTGTTTCAACCCTGAGAAGAAAACATCATCCAGGTTTCCAACAAAGAAGTCTTTTCTCTCATGTCTGAGAGCTCATTTCGGTGACCTTTCCTGCTCTATGGTTTAGCTGTTGGAATTGTGTGGGCTTTCGGGTTCTGCCTGATGAATAAGATGAAAGGGGACAGCAGGCAAATTTATTTTGATGGGTTTTGTAAAACAGCATGTCATAACCAGCAAGAGACTTAGTGCCTGATAACTGACAATGACAGCATGCACAATGTGTTTTTCACATTTTGAAGGTACTTCATTGAATGATTTATGACGTTTTGTCACTCTGGAACTTTGCCAAAATGGTCTTGTGGACCACAGTTAATTTAAGTATGCAAATTTATTCAGAGCACATTTTAATTCCACTGATAGACTTTGGTATAGGTGCAAAACATTAGTTGTCAGCTAGTTTGAATCAAAGAGCACAAAAGAAGTTTTAATGAGAATTATTCTTGAAGTTGATATTGTTCAATTATTCAGATTATGTCGGCTTTGGTGGTTCTATAATTAATCAGTTGTGTTAATTTCTAATTAAATATTTCTAATTGCATCAATTATTGTTACACGATTTCAAAACAAGAAATATTATTTCATTGAGTTCATTGCCATTTAATCATTAGTACAATGACATGTCATGACACTTTCATTTCACTCTCGATAGTTCCAACGTCTAAACATGAATGAAGTTGCAAACGTATTCGTTATTTGTAAGGTATTCTTTCTTCCAATGCTGCTCTGGCACCACTCTGAACTCCATCTCTGCTACGTCATTGGCTAGATTAATGCTACTTGCTCTATCAATGTCATCTACTCCACCATCAATGTCCACCCTGACCTCAAAACTCTCCTTTCTTGATTTCCTTGTCTCCATTTCAAGACATAAATATCCACTGACATTTACTACAAACCAACTGACTCCCACACTTGCGTAGAACACACCTCCTCCCAGCCTGTTTCTTGGAAGGATGCCATCCCTGTCAATTTTGCCATCTCCACCGAATATGTTCTTAAGACGGGCGGCACGGTAGCGCAGCGGTAGAGTTGCTGCTTTACAGCGAATGCAGCGCCGGAGACTCAGGTTCGATCCTGACTACGGGTGCTGCACTGTAAGGAGTTTGTACGTTCTCCCCGTGACCTGCGTGGGTTTTCTCCGAGATCTTCGGTTTCCTCCCACACTCCAAAGACGTACAGGTATGTAGGTTAATTGGCTGGGTAAATGTAAAAATTGTCCCTAGTGGGTGTAGGATAGTGTTAATGTGCGGGGATCACTGGGCGGCACGGACTTGGAGGGCCGAAAAGGCCTGTTTCCGGCTGTATATATGATGATGATGATGATAAGATGAGATCTTTGACTCCACGAAACACGGAATGTCCTCCTTTTACAGGGAACATGGCTCCCTCCCACCATCTCCCCCCCATTGCAACATGGCACTAAGGTTGAGGGAGCCCTTACCCACATCCCATACCTCTGCTCCCATTCCACCTCTCCCCAGACAAAAAAAAGGGTAGTTCCTTCAATTTTCAACCTTCACTTCGCCATTCTCCACATCTAACACACTATTCTTTGACATTTCCACCAGCTACCACTTGATGCCAGCACCAGTCACATCTGCTCCCCATCCTTTACTTCTTTACGCAAGGAACAGTCTCTGCATGACTTCTTTGTTTACTCATTACCTCCCCTCATCAGCACTTTCCCCTGACATCATAGAAGGTGGAACACCTCTCCCTGCACCTCCTCCTTCACCACCATCCACCGATCTAAACAGCTCTTCCAGATGGGGCTGAGATTCACTTGCACTTCCTCCATTTGTGCACCCAGTACTCTCCATGTGGCCTTCAAAAGTTATACATCAGTGAGACCAAACACAGATTAGGTGTCTGCGTTGCCGAGTACCTGTGCTCTGTTCAGCTCTGTCCAACTAGTTGTAAACTATTTTAATTCCTCTTCCCATTCCCATACTGACTTGACTGTCCTTGACCAGGGTGAAGCCAAATGTAAACGAGAAGAACAACACCTCATATTCAAGCTGGGTTGTCTGCAACTCAATGACATAAACACCGAATTCTCCATTTTCAGGAAATCCACACTCCCTCTATCCTTTCTCACACTTTCTGATTTACCTAGTCCTTGCACACACACACACACTTCTGTTGAACCCCACTGTCCACCCCCTTCTCACTAGTCCCCCCCCCCCCCCCACATCCACGCCATCTGTCCATTATCCGTCTGGTTTCTATCAGCAGTTTCTATCATTGGAATGCCTGCCCCACTGTTCCATCTCTCTTGGTTCCATGGATCACCTTCCTTTCCTATGTTTCCATTCTCTGCACCACTTTCTCGCCTCCACCCATCACCGTCCAGCCTCTATCACTTTTCCACCCTTTCCTTCAGCATCTGAGTCCATCTGCTAATCCACTCCTTACCTGGATCCACCTGGAATTAAAATGGTCAGCAACTGGAAGATCCAAGGCCAACTGGGCCATTTTAATACTTCTTCCCATTCCTATACTGACCTTTCTGTCCTGGGCCTCCTTCAATGCTCGTGTGAGGCCACATGCAAACTGGGTAGCTTTAGTTATAACCCGCCAGTGTGAAGGTTCAATTTTAGGAAACTTTCCAACCCCAACCGCGCCTTCTCCATCTCCCCCTTTTTCCCATCTCTTCGCTGTGACCCACTTGGACTTGCACCCATTACACCCCTCCCATCTCCACCTAAATTCCACCCATTATTCGCAACTCGTCTATCCTTATCTCACCTTTGGTCTTTTTGTCTCTGGTTTGTGTCCAACCATTTGCCATTCTAAAGCCTCCTTTACCTGTGTCCACCTATCACTTGTCCTGCCCCAACTCTCTTGCAGCTTTCTTTCTCCCCAACACGACAATCAGTCTGAAGAAGGATCCTGACCTGAAATATCTGTGTTCTCCAGAAATTCAGCCTGATCTGCTGAGTTACTCTGGCATTTTGTGGGTTTTTTCTGAGAGCAGATTGCTTAGTTTAGTTTAGTTTAGAGATACAGTGCAGATACAGGCCCTTCGGCCCGCTGAGTCCACACCGACCAGTGATCCCCACAGATTAACACTATCCTACACATGCTAGGGTCAAATTACAATTATAGCAAGCCAATTAATCTACAAATCTGTACATCATTGGAGTGTAGGAGGAAACCGCAGATCTCGCAGAAAACCCACGCAGGTCACGGGGAGAACGTACAAACTCCGTACAGACAGCATCCCTAGTCAGAACCAAACCCTTGTCTCTAGCGCTGCAAGTGCTGTCAGGCAGCAATTCTACTACTGCACCACCATGCCACCTAAAAATTGTTTGTGGTTCTTTATTTCTTATCCAGCAAACAGTGTTTTAGCTTAAATGTGCTTAACAAAAATTTAACAATTGCTCTTCCCAATTTCAAGCCATTACTGCATTATGTCTTTCTATAATGTTGATAAATAGTCTTTTTGTTTTCTTCATTTTGATGTGATTTTCACTCACTGCAGCCCCTGAATGAAAAAAATCTGTAATGTGGTTAAAATGCTGCGATTTTTAGTTAAGAACATGGGTCGAATTTTTTATTAGAGCTATTCATTCTCTGCCATTGTGATGTCATTGGGAATGTGCCAGAATTCTCATTTACTGATTTAAGTAGGGTTTAAGTGGGGTTTCCAGGTCACTTATGATGAAATTATATATAACCAGATTTTGCAAACAGCCTGAGGTAGTTCTGTGCTCTGATGCTCAGAGATAGATTAATGTGAACTGTTGCCTTCTTGTCCTCATGCACCAAATTTATGATTCCTTCTGTTAGTGGGCATAATAATAATGGTTGACTCAGTTGTCAGGAATAGCAGCCGGAAAGGCTCCCAAGGTCACAATATGAACACTCCTGTTGTAGTACCTTCAATATGAATGAAAGGCACTGTTTAGATATAGAGTCACAAGACGTCCTTAAAACAGTTAAAACCTTGAGGTTGAACTCCTGTGACCAAGGTACTGCACAGATTTCCAAGTGATCCATGTGCATAAAATGTTGCTTCTGAAGTTTAAGTATGCCGAACTAATTTGAGAGAATTGGTTTGATATGGGATTTGATAATGTTGTTGAAAACTAAATTGTATTACCTTTTTTAATTTGCCTCTATGAGATTTGAGCAATGTTATGTATTAATGTTTTAAAGAAGGCTGTTACTAGTGCATTCAATGTAATCTGGAAATATTAGTCACGTCCCAACAATTTCTATAAAACACGTGATTTCCAAACCCAGGCAATTGCATCTGTTAAGTGACAGGAATGCACAAATGATTAATTTATAGTATGGATTATTTTCTCACATAGCTGCAAATTGCATTGAGGAAAATACACATTGAGATGAATGTTGACCATTTCTGAGGTATCTTAAAGGGACCTAGAAGTTTTAAAACATACGATGTTGCATACGATGTAGTGCATTTAATTTCTGTCACTTTGAGGAAGTAAACAGCGAAACATTTGTACTTGCAATTCTTATAAACTATCAGAATGTCTCAATCTTTACATTGAATCCCTGTGGCACGGAACAAGGTTATCTCGACCATTGAATTCATGTGCATACTTTGAAGAACACTGCTCATTCTATTTCTTTAGGCCTACACATTATGCCAACAATGGTACCTATCCAAATTCCTTTTCAAAACCCCTGCACCGTTACTACTAGCCATTAAGTTACAAGGTACCCTGTCACTTGTGCAGCTTGCAGCCTAAAGGCATGAAAACTGAAATTTTCAAATGTAGATAACAAACCTACTAACAATCCCCCTGCCCTCTAGCTTTCCCCCACCATCCCTTCTCTCCCCATTTCCCCCCCTCTTTCCTGAGCCCCATATGGATGCGCATCAATTTCTTCCTTTCCCTTCCCCTCACACCCGTCCCCTTCCTATAATGCTTCCTCTGGGTTTACATCATGTTCATCTTATATCCTTATCTCACACCTTTTGGCTTTTCATCTCTGGACTTTGTCTACCTATTTGCTTATCACCCCCCCCCCTTCATTAGTATCCATCTATAACTTGCCAGACTTTGTCCCAACCACACCTCTGTTCTTGCCCCCCCCTCCCACTTCAATCACTATGAGAAAGGGCCCTGACCCGAAACATTTCCTATCCATGTTCTCCAGAGATACTACCTGACCCATTGAGTTATTCAAGCACTTTGTGTCTCTTTTTGTAAACCAACATCTTAATTTATTTATTTTTACTGTTTCAACCACCCTGTAATAAAAAATGAAAACCTTATCACCATCTTTTAAAATCTGTGTCCTCTTGTTTCGTGAAACGTTGATGGTGAAAGTTGCCTCCCTTTATCTTATGTAAACGATGATCATCCTGTACACCTTTATCATGTTTCCTCTGAACCTTCTTTGCTCAGAGGAAATCAATCCAAGGCTTCTCTTTTCCAACCATGTTGCTGAAATGCCCCATTTTCATATTTTTTACGAAAGCCTTTTGTAGGCCTTGAAATTCTTTTGAAAGAACAATAACCAAAATTCAATGCAGAACTCCAGATATGCTTTGTAGGAAAATAACTGCAGATGCTGGTTCAAATCGAAGGTAGACACAAAATGCTGGAGTAACTCAGCGGGTCAGGCAGCATCTCAGGAGAGAAGGAATGGGTGACGTTTCGGGTCGAGACCCTTCTGCAGACTGATGTCAGGGGAGGGGGCGGGACAAAGATAGGATGGAGTAGGAGACAGGATCAGGGGAGGGTCGGGACAAAGATAGGATGTAGTAGGAGACAGGATGTATATCTTCCTGTCTCCTACTACATCCTATCTTTGTCCCGCCCCCTCCCCTGACATCAGTCTGAAGAAGGATCTTGACCTGAAACGTCACCCATTCCTTTTCTCCTGAGATGCTGCCTGACCCGCTGAGTTACTCCAGCATTTTGTGTCTACTTCCAGATATGCTTTGATTGATTAAAAGATCCATATTCTGTTGTGCTGCTGCAAGTAAGAATTTCATTGTTCTGTCTGGGACATATGACAATAAAACACTCTTGACCCTTGATTCAGCAGGGAAACAAACCTTTTGTCCTACTGAGTCCTTTTGATCACCGTCTGCACTCGTTCATTGTTATTCCACTTTAGCATCAACTACCTTTCCAAGAAGGGCAATTTACAAAGCTTAATTAATCTCCAAACTCACGAATGTTTGTGATGTGGTAAGAAACCGGAGCACCTGCAGGAAACCCTTGCAGTCACAGTGAGAATGTGCACACTTCAAACCGACAACACCTAGGTCTGGATCGAACCCGAGTCTCTGGCGCTGTGAGACAGTAGCTCTACCAGCTGTGCCACTGTACCATCCTGTTTTATGTGCGTTCCAGCTAGTATTTTTAAAAGTTAAGCATGATATCCCTACTTTGTATTTTGTGCCTTTATTAATGACATCCGGATGCCGTTTGCTTCCTCAACTGCACCCTGCTGTGATCATTTCCAGTCCATGGAATTAATTCCTACTTTATGATTATTCACAAATCACTTTCAGAGATTCATGTACAGAGCTAGATAGAGCTCTTAAGGATAGCGGAGTCAGGGGGTATGGGGAGAAGGCAGGAACGGGGTACTGATTGAGAATGATCAGCCATGATCACATTGAATGGTGTTGCTGGCTCGAGGGGCCAAATGGCCTACTCCTACACCTATTGTCTATTGTCTATTGAAACACTGTTACTGCACATCTCACAGATTTGACCCATTTATTCTGTAAATTTACAGATTTTAATTCTCGATCAAAAAATTGATGCGGAATGTGCTCCATCAACTGAGAGCACAATGGGAGAAGGGAACACAAGCATTGATAAATTACTCTCCAAGTCGCACACAACTCTGACTTGAAAATATATCATTCCTTCTCAGCTCTATTAGCACAGAATTCCTCCGTGTTGCAAGGATAGCTTGCCATCTTCTCTAATTTCTTGATACAGATGTGTATGTTCCATGAACAGCAAAGATTTTTTTTTACTAAGGTTCAGGTGTTAGATAAAAAGCTTTTAGGTTACAAACCTGATAAAGCTGAAGGTGAGATAAACTTGAAGGAGGTAACTAAAGAAATTAGACATGAAATAAACATCACGGTTCCAAAGGAATAAGAGGGAGTTGGAAAGCTTTAAGAAAAACTAATTGTTTAATGAAATGACTTTTAATTGAATGTAAAGGTTTTCAATTAAAATCCTATTTTCATATTAATTTATGTGGTTGATGTTTGGCTTTTGCCATCAAAGTAATTGACGTATATTCTTATATTTTATGTTTTGCTGCATGCATTATGTTCATATGTCTCTTTAAAGCTACTATCTTGTTGTTCCTTGCAATAGACCTTTATTCTGGTTAATTAGAGGCAATATAAATGAAAGATTTGTTTGGATTTACCATTGCTTTGCAATGACTTGGAAGCAAGGCACATTACCCAGGTCAGTCAAGTCAGAAATGATTAGTTTCTGTTACCTCCTCAAAAAAAGATTCTTCAGATCATTGAACTATGACTTTGGCAATGTAGAGATGTGAGCTAGATGCAAACCTTTGATGGATATCAAAGGATACAAGAAAGGAGCGAGAGAGAAAAAACGGGAAATTATAGAGCAGTTAGCCTGACATCGGTGGTGGGGAAGATGCTGGAATCAATTATTAAAGAGGTAATAATGGCGCATTTGGATAGCAGTAAAAGGATTGGTCCAAGTCAGCATGGATTTATGAAGGGGAAATCCAGCTTGACTAAACTTCTGGAATTTTTTGAGGATGTGACAAGTAAAATGGATGAAAGAGAGCCCGTGGATGTAGTGTATCTAGACTTTCAGAAAGCCTTTGATAAGGTCTCACACAGGAGATTGGTGAGCAAAATTAGAGCTCATGGTATTGGGGGTAGGGTATTGACATGAATAGAGAATTGGTTTGTAGACAGGAAACAAAGAGTAGGAATAAACAGGTCATTTTCAGAATGGCAGGCAGTGGCGAGTGGAGTGCTGCAAGGCTCGGTGCTGGGGCCACAACTATTTACAATGTATATTAATGATTTGGATGATGGAATTAGAAGTAACGTCAGCAAGTTTGCAGATGACACAAAGCTGGGTGGCAGTGTGAACTGCGAAGAGGATTTTAGGAGGTTGCAGGTTGACTTGGACAGGTTGAGTGAGTGGGCAGATGCATGGAAGATGAAGTATAATCTAGATAAATGTGAGGTTATCCACTATGGCGACAAAAACAAGGAGGCAGATTATTATCTCAATGGTATCAGATGAGGTAAAGGGGAAGTGCAATGAGACCTGTACACCAGTCACTGAAAGTAAGCGTGCAGGTACAGCAGGCAGTGAAGAAAGCTGCCTTCATAACAAAAGGATTTGAGTATAGGAGCAAAAAGGTACTTCTGCAGTTGTATAAGACCACATCTGGCATATTGTGTGCAGTTTTGGTCTCCAAATTTGAGGAAGAACATCCTTGCTATTGAAGCAGTGGAGCGTAGGTTCACGAGGTTAATCCCTGGGATGGCGGAACTGTCATATGAGGAAAGATTGGAAAGATTGGGCTTGTATTCACTGGAGTTTAGAAGGATGAGAGGGGATCTTATAGAGACGTATAAAATTATAAAAGGACTGGACAAGTTATATGCAGGAAAAATGTTCCCAATGTTGGGAGAGTCCAGAACCAGGGGCCACAGTCTAAGAATAAAGGAGAGGCCATTTAAAACTGAGGTGAGAAGAAACTAGAGAGTTGTGAATTTGTGGAATTCTCTGCCACAGACGGCAGTGGAAGCCAATTCACTGGATGAATTTAAAAGAGAGTTAGATAGAGCTCTGGGGGCTAGTGGAATCAAGGGATATGGAGAGAAGGTTACTGATTGTGGATGATCAGCCATGATCATAATGAATGGTGGTGCTGGCTTGAAGGACCAAATGGCCTCCTCCTGCACCTATTTTCTATGTTTTCTATATTTCTATTATATCAATTTACTAAAAGAAATTCATTGGTCAGCCTCAGAGTACTAATTTAGAGTGATAGAATCAACAGTCTGGAGAAGGGTCTCCAACCAAAACATTACCCATTCCTTCTCTCCAGAGATGCTGCCAGTCCCGCTGAGTTACTCCAGCATTTTGTGTCTATCTTCCATTTAAACCAGCATCTGCAGTTCCTTTCTACACATAAACAGCATCAAAACGGGCCCTTTGGTCCATCAAATCACGCCTGCCATCATTCACGCATTTATACTAAATCTACATTAATCCCATTTTATTCTCCCGATATTTTCATCAATTGACCCCAGAATCTATCACTCACCTGCACATTTGGGGCAAATTACACCAACCAACTAAGCTACCAACCTGCGCTTATTGGGATGTGAGAGGAAACCACAACACCTGGAGAAAACCCAAATGATCCAACTCCATGGTGTTGCCAACTCCATACAGAGAAGGATTGAACTGGGCCACTGGAGCTGTGACGCAGTAGCTTTCACATATCATCAAATATTAAATTGAAAAAAATACTAAATACTATCAAAAATTAAATAGTATTTCCTTTCACCGTCCGGCGCGGCCTGGAACGTGGCAACCTCAACCGCCTGACCACGGGAGAAGACGGCAGGGGAAGGGGAAAGACATTCTGGCCTTCCATCACAGTGAGGAGGGGACTGGAGGAGACTCACTGTGATGGACGTTTCTTTTTTTTTTTTTTGTGTTGGTTGTGGTTGTGTAATTGCGTATTTTATTGCACTTATTGTTGGACTGTGGGTGACCAAATCTCGTCCAAAAGACTTGTTTTTTGGATGACAAATAAAGGTAATTCTGAATTCTGAATTAAAAAGCTGCAAGTTGCGGCTTATTGGCACAGCGGTAGAGTTGCTGCCTTACAGCGAATGCAGCGCCGGAGACTCAGGTTCGATCCTGACTACGGGTACTGTCTGTACGGAGTTTGTACGTTCTCCTCGTGACCTGCGTGGGTTTTCTCTGAGATCTTCGGTTTCCTCCCACGCTCCAAAGACGTACAGGTATGTAGGTTTATTGGCTGGGTTAATTAAATGTAAAAATTGTCCCTAGTGTGTGTAGGATAGTGTTAATGTGCGGGGATCACTGAGCGGCGCGGACCCGTTGGGCCGAAGGGCCTGTTTCCGCGCTGTATCTCTAAATCTAAATCTAAATCTGAAAGAGTTAAATATATTGAGATCCGAGATGCATTTAAAAAATGAGCAGCATTCCACCCCCCTGCTCCCACCCCCCTGCAGGGTGATATTATACTGATAATGAAGTGGTAACCTAATAAATTTGTCGTACGATTTTACTTCTTAAATCGTTGCTTCCAAGGAGAGGCTGTGGTGATTAATACTGCGGTGTATTTCCTTGCAGATGGGAACTTTAAAAAAAAATATTAAATTGAAAAAAAATGTTAATTAAAAATTACTGTATTCAAGAAATAAATATATGCAAAACATGCTCCTTCCAAACCTCCACCCGACATTCTCGGAGGTTATACATACATTCAATACACACATTCAATACACCAATTACATAAAATTACCCCCCACCCTTGCCACTCATGTGGCCCACTGGCGTGGAATCCCTTCCCTTATTTTGAGGACCACACCCTGTCCAGCAGCGGAAGGACCCTAGACTGTGGCCCTCCCTCACAGAGCCTTGGCGTTGGCTGCACCGAACTTCAGTGCGTCCCTCAGCACGTACGCCTGCGGTCTGCAGTGGGCCAGTCGACAACATTCCCCGACGGACATTATTTAGCTTGGTTTAGAGATATAAGATGGAAACAGGCCCTTCGGCCCACGAGTCCATATTGACCATCAATCACCCATTCACACCCGTTCTACGTCATCCCACTTTTGCATCCACTCCCTATAGACTCGGGTCAATTTACCGAGGCCAATTAACCTCCAAACCAGCACGTCTTTGAAATGTGGGAAGAAACCGGAGGAAGCCCACGCAGTCACAGGAAGAATGTGCAAACACCACCCAGACAGCACCCGAGTTCAGGATCGAACCTGGGCCTCTGGCGCGGTGAGTCTGCAGCTCTACCAGCTATGTCACTGTGCCCCCTGTGGAATGTGGTTAAGAGTACCTGAGGACACATGGGAATTGCAGAGCAACCAAAGTAAGCATTCGAATATAGTTTTCAAGAACATTACTAATTGGTGCAGATAGATTTACGCTGCTGGAATTTTTGCTCTCTGAGGCGGCTGCAAGTGCTGATTTCTGATGAGTTGTAAAAAATAAAATCTATTTAGTGTCTATGGAAGGGAACTTACCAGCAGGCCAGTTATTATAGTTTAGTGTTTCATAAACAGTGCATTGCTGTAGAAATAAGACAGCAAATTGGATTCATTAACTGATTTCTTAGTGGCAGGTTGGAAGGGAAAAAAAAATTCATCAAACAATGTGATCCATGGTTTATTTACACAGTAATCATATTTTAGCACATCATTTGGCTGCTTTCCTAATTTATTTGTTTAATCCAGCTGGAAGCTTACCCTTAATCAAACAGCTAGCACATTAGCCTTTGGTGGGAGATCATCTTGGCATAAGGATGCACACCAGTGGTGCTGCTGTAATTGTAACATCTGATAATGTCACAATACCCCAGCAACAGCTGCAAAGTTTAGTTTGGCCTTTGCAAAGGTACCTTTTTCAAGCTGTCTCGCACATTAAATGTTGGCTGCTGCAAGCCTGTGGCTGCAGCCTACATGATTATTTCAGGGCATAAATCTTGTGACAGATATTTAGAAACATAGAAACATAGAAAATAGGTGCAGGAGTAGGCCATTCGGCCCTTCGAGCCTGCACCACCATTCAATATGATCATGGCTGATCATCCAACTCAGTATCCCGTACCTGCCTTCTCTCCATACCCCCTGATCCCTTTAGCCACAAGGGCCACATCTAACTCCCTCTTAAATATAGCCAATGAACTGGCCTCAACTACCTTCTGTGGCAGAGAATTCCACAGATTCACCACTCTGTGTGAAAAAAAACTTTCTCATCTCGGTCCTAAAAGACTTCCCCCTTATCCTTAAACTGCGACCCCTTGTTCTGGACTTTCCCAACATCGGGAACAATCTTCCTGCATCTAGCCTGTCCAACCCCTTAAGAATTTTGTAAGTTTCTATAAGATCCCCCCTCAATCTTCTAAATTCCAGCGAGTACAAGCCGAGCCTATCCAGTCTTTCTTCATATGAAAGTCCTGCCATCCCAGACATGAGACTTCAGAGATACAGCGCGGAAACAGGCCCTTCGGCCCACCGAGTCCATGCCAACCAGTGATCACCCCATGCACTGGCACTATCCTACACACTCGGAACAATTTACAATTTTATTGAAGTACATCAACCTACAAACGTGTACGTCTATGGAGTGTGGGAGTAAATTGGAGCACTCTCTGAAAATTCACACAGTCACAGGGAGAACGTACAAAATCTCTACAGACAGCACCCGCAGTCAGGGACGAACCCGAGACTCTGGCGCTGTAAGGCAGCAACTCCACTGCTGCACTGCTGTCCCACCCCACACTGTGCCGCCCATATCTATGGAATACTAGTTGCTATTTGACTCAAAATGTGGGGCAGAAATAATATTGATTTGCTTTGAAAATGAACACGCTGTTCTGTATTTCTACTGAATAAAAAAATTACTTAGCAATCATATTTTGTATTGGAACCTTGTGAAAATAATGCTTATATTTTATCCAGAGTAAAATACAGAGTAAATTATCCAGATTTTAATCAGGGTACAGAATATAGGTTAAGCGAACAATGGTAATGGTGACACAACTTGTGCATTAGTCTGAAAATCTATCATTTTGAAAGTGCGAACATGCAGAGCATAGGTTTTGTTGACAGAAACTGTTTTCCATTTTGTTACATGGTTGGGGTTGAGTGAAATGCACACAAATGACAAAATATCAAACTTCAAACTGTATTTGACCTGCACACATTTAAGTTTATTGGAGGTGTGGCACTTAACATTCCAAGCATCAAAACTGAAAAACTCAGAAGCAAAATTTGGCAAACAAGGAGACTTGGAATTCAGACATTCAAAAATTTGAAATGATGTATAAAATTATTAGGGACACAAAATTTTGCTTCATAATTGCAATATTCATTGTTATATTTAATCCACACTACTGATTAGGAAATAAAATACTGAATAATTTGTCATGGTAACAATAATGTTAGGTATTGCAGGGAGCAGTAAAATGTATGACAATCTCAGGAAACACGTCATGACAAATATTGGATTTCTCATCAGATTAAAAGATAGGAAAAAATTGCTCAAAAATCCAAGATAGGGATTTCAAGTGTTGGCAATATTGCAAGTGAACTTTCCCTTTATTCCCAATATAAAATGGTCTAACTTTGCATCACATTGCTGAGGGATTTTGGGATGTTCGCCTTACCCTTATGAGGTGCAGAAAATGGCTTATGATTGTGAAATTGGAGACTTATTCTTTGAATAAATTCTCCCTGATGTACAATATTCATTCCACTTATACATGGATAAATCTGTGCAAGCTTGGACTCTGTGTATTTATTCACAGCATCTAAACATTTGAGTGGCAGTAGTTTATTGAGCTTCTTAAGCTTGGACATATTAAATACCATCAGCCGCATGTTTCAGGAACATATTTGACGTGCTTATGAAGGGATTTGGAAGAAAAATAAAGGATAATTGCAAATAATTTGTACTCATATTTTTGTTTGTTATTAAAGGGTTAGGGACCAACAGAACAGTTAAGTTCAACTACTTTGCCGAAGAGAATGGGAAGTTTATTTATTTTACTGCTCAATTGCATGATGCTCATTTTCTCCTGCTGATCACGTGGATAAAGAATAGATGCACTTCACTGGATGAGGAGCAGAGCAGCCTGAACTCATTTAAAGCCGTCTTGAGAGGAATTAAATAATGGGCACAAATCAAAATGCTGTGAAATGTTTAGTGTCATATCATATCATATCATATCATATACATACAGCCGGAAACAGGCCTTTTCGGCCCTCCAAGTCCGTGCCGCCCAGTGATCCCCGTACATTAACATTATCCTACACCCACTAGGGACAATTTTTACATTTACCCAGCCAATTAACCTACATACCTGTACGTCTTTGGAGTGTGGGAGGAAACCGAAGATCTCGGAGTAAACCCACGCAGGTCACGGGGAGAACGTACAAACTCCTTACAGTGCAGCACCCGTAGTCAGGATCGAACCTGAGTCTCCGGCGCTGCATTCGCTGTAAAGCAGCAACTCTACCGCTGCGCTACCGTGCCGCTACCGTGTCGTCTGTGAAAAACAAGCAATGCACATATCCAGCATTTTGTGCTTATCTTCGGTTTAAACCAGCATCTGCAGTTGCTTCCTACATATTTAACTGGATACTGAATTGGCTTCAGAGCAGGAATCAGAGGGTGGGTGATGGAAATGTTGTTTTTTGGAGTGGAGGCCTGTTACTGGTGGTGTGCCTCGCAGATTGTGTAGTGTCCATTGCTCTACTCTACACAGTAGTGTCAGCCTGAAGAAGGGTCTCGACCCGAAACATCACCCATTCCTTCTCTCCAGAGATGCTGCCGGTCCCGCTGAGTTACTCCAGCATTTTGTGTCTACCTTTGATTTAAACCAGCGTCTGCAGTTCTTTCCTACACATAGTGTCCATTGCTGTTTATCATCTATATCAACTATTTGGATGAGAATGTGTGCGACATGATGAATAATTTTGCATGAGGCCGCATTTGGTGTATTGGTTTCAATTTTGGTCACCCTGCTATAGGAAAGAGGGAAAACCCAATTCCAAGGTAATGGCGGTCAGATCTGTGTCAGTGGAGAGGGAAAAACTGAGTTGATAACCCTCCAGTGTCCGCGAATCACAGAAGATATCTGTCCCAACAATAATCCAGAAAATCCATGCATGAAGATTGCAGCAAAATGTATTTGTTTTCATTGTTTTGTGAAGTATGTGCTTAATTTTGTTTGCAGTGATCATTTGGGAACCCTGTTATCCTGTTCAGCATGTTCGAGAAATATCTTTGAATGGGAGAAAATGGGAGCTATAACAATTACGGAGATTTATCTTTAACTTTTAAAGTGAAAATTAGCCCATTTTGCCAAACAACATTGCTTTAGATATGAATGAAACTCTCAATCATCCTCAGGATTATAATAAAAATCTCCATCTCAATGATTTTGGAAGCAATTTTGTCTGCAAGTCGTCACTGATATTTCATAGACTACACTGACTGAGGCCAAATGACAGACCCATTCTCTGTTCCCTCGGCCCCTGTGAAGAAAAACATGTCAGCTAATCAGCTGATTGGCGTTATTAAAATCATAAAGCTGCTAAGCAAGGCCATAAAGAAACTCCAGCATCAGCTAGATTGTATTGATTTTATCATTTCTAAAATAATTGTATTGGGGACTGAAATAATTGGAATGTGTGATGTTGGTTGAGAATTTGTCAATTGCTTCATATTCTAAATTGCCCTTTTTTCACTCTGCTCGTCTTCCGCCTCGAACAATCTTCCAATGTATCGGTTGTGGATCTTTTACGGTTAACTTATTATTTCCATTTGTGAAACTGCAGTACTCGCAAGGTCATCAAAGTGTTGCCACGAAATCAGCCACAAAGATGGGTTTGGGGTTGACAGGAAAACGTCTCATTATCAATTTCCCCCCCTCTCATACTTGGATTATTTCCGTTAAGAAAATTTAAGGAAAGTGGTGCTTTGTAACCAAGATTAGCTTGTGGAAATCTTGAAGCCAACCCATCATTCCCAGACATGGCTCACTATATTGCTGACACTCCTTTGATTGTAGTACTTGAGGATTCAGGTGATGGGGTTCACAGATCTTTATCCACTTTTTAATGTGTTTTTAGGAGATAACAAACAACTTTACCAGAATCCTCTGCAATTCATTGCTGTTTCATCAATAGTGATTTCCTTTTTTCAAGGTGGAAATTAAAATCTGTTGAGGTTACATGTTGAAAGCATCTCCCTCATTATGTCTGTACAGCTTTGAGGTCATATATCCCTTCATTCAGGTCAATTTATGAAGAACAAGTTTCATTCTAAGTGTTAATGTGCACATCATATCTGAATTTCCCCAGTGCAATTATTACATAAATAACAAAGTGAATGTTTTGAAAAGAACGAGCGAGTTTTGTTTTTGCTTTCTAATTAACCACATGGCAATGTAGAGGCCAGTTTTAAAGTTAACACATGGTCAAAGTTGAGCATTAATTTAATTATTATCGTCACTGTACTTTTCGTAAATGATTTTAATAAGTTGTTTTGGAGTGACCTATTCAGACCAGCACATTTTTGAGTGATCACCTTATATTTAATTTATTTTTTCATGTATAGCACAGAAGATTATTAATACTTAATGATCTACCATGTGGCAAGCTGCTCCAGTTATTCTACTGCCAGGCCTAATGCCATGTGATCTCTTATTGTGAGCACCTTATCTCCTTTATAACTAAAATCATTGCTCTTGGATGGTGCTATCCAAGGAGACATAATGATTTTAATTCTAATTCACAGGAGAAATATGTTTGCAGAATTTTGAAATTGTATGAACAAGCAATGTTCAATTATGTTCAGTTTGGGCACCATGTCGGAAAGATGTTGTCAAGCTGGAAAGGGTACAGAGAATATTCACAAGGATGTGGCCAGGGCTAGAGGGTGTGAGCTATAGGGAGAAGTTGAGTACGCTGGGACTCCATTCCTTGGAGCACAGGAATATGAGGGATGATCTTATTGTGGTGTATAAAATCATGAGAGGAATGGATCGGGTAGATGCACAGAGTCTGTTGTCCAGAGTAGGTGAATCGAGGACTAGAGGACATAGGTTTAAGGTGAAGCGGAAAAGATTTAATAGAAATCTGAGGGGTAACTTTTTCACACAAAGGGTGGTGGGTGTATGGAACAAGCTGCCAGAGGAGGTAGTTGAGGTAGGGACTATCCCAACATTTTAAAAAGTTAGACAGGTACATAGGACAGGTTTGGAGGGATATGGACCAAACGCAGGCAGGTGGGAACTAGGGTAGCTGGGTCATGTTGGCAGGTGTGAGCAAGTTGGACCAAAGGGCCTGTATACACACTCTATCAATCTATGACAAAGAAACGTCAATATTTCAAACAAGCTTCATTTATCTTTTGTTTTCCAATTTATTGTTGGAGAGCTAACTGACTGGATAGAGAATTGGTTTCATGGAAGGAAGCAGAGGGTGATGGTGGAAAGTTGTTTTTACAAACTGCAGGCCTGTGATTAATGGTGTGCCTCAGGGATCGGTGCTGCGGCCATTGATCTTTGTGGTTTATATCAATGATTTTACGAGCTAATGAACTTATGAATATGATTTGGATGAGAATGTATACCGTGCGTAAGTTTGCAGATGACACTAAAGTGGATGGCATCATAGATAGCAAGGGCTTGGATAGAATGGATGTTGAGAAGATGTTTCGTGAATCTGTGGAATTATTTGCCATAGAAGGCTTTGGAGGCCAAGTCAGTAAGGCAGAGATAGGTAGATTCTTGATTAGTACATTTGTCAGGGGCTATGGGGAGAAGGCAGGAGAATGGGGTTTGGAGGGAGAGATAGATCAGCCATGATTGAATGGCAGAGTAGACCTGATGGGCTGAATGGCCTATTTCTACTCCTATACCTAAGGTGATTATCAAAATTTACAACAGGATATTAATCAGCTGGGTAAATGGGCTGAGGAATGGTTAATGGAGTTCAATACAGAGAAGTGCGAGGTGTTGGATTTTGGGAAGTCAAACCAGGGTTGTACCTTCACAGTGAATGGCTGGGGCCAGTGGAGCATTGTAGAGCAGAAGGATCGAGGGTGCAGCTAAATTGTTTCCGAAAAGCAGCGCCACAGGTTGGTGAAGAAGGTTTTCAGTACATTGGCCTTCATCGGTCTGGACATTGATGGAATAAGTTGGGATGTTATGTTACAGTTGTACAAGACATTGCTGAGGCCGATTTTGTACTATTGTGTTCAGTTTTAGTCACCCTGCTTTTGGAAGGTTGCTGTTAAGCCGGAGAAAGTGCAGAGAAGATTTACGAGGATGTTGCCGGGACATGAGGGCCTGAGCTATAAGGAGAGGCTGGGCAGGCTCGAACTTTATTCCTTGGAGCACAGGAGGCTGAGGTGATAAAATTAGAGGGTGAATGCACACAGTCTTTTTTCCAGTTGTGTGGAATCGAGAATTAGAGGCCATCGGTTTAAGGTGAGAGGGGAAAGATTTAAAAGGAACCTGAGGGCAATTTTTTCATACAAAGGGTAGTGGGTACATGCTACATGGAAAGAGCCACCAGATGAGGTAGTTGAGACTGGTACTATAAAGGCATTTAAATGATATTTGGACAGGTACATGGCTAGGAAGGGTTGGAGGGATGTGGGCCAAAGGTGGGCAGTGGGACTAGTGTAAATGGGGCATCTTGATTGGCATAGGTAAGTTGGGCCAAAGGGCCTGTTTTCATGCTGTGTGATTCTGACTCTGACTTGTGGCTGAGCACATCAATGACTGACATATGTAATATTTGCAAGACTTTATTCCCTGTTTTACACCGTGCGACAGCATGAGCATTTTCCACACAACATTGCCTTTGCAGGCTTCCTTCTTTTCTCACGTTTTTTACTTCCTTTAAAAAATGAGTCCCCATTTGGGCATTTTGATCAGACAATCTGGGGCCCTTCAGCCGCCCAGGGCACGATCAGTTGCTCAGGTGGGAGAGCTTCCACCACAGCTGTGATAGAGACAGCAGCTTAACCGTGCTGACCCACAGTGAAAGGAAGATGTGACAGTTGCATTCAGAGCTGGACAGCCTTTAACCTTGAATGGGCTTGGTTTACAGCATCGAAGAAGAAGGAAAGTATGATCGAGCTCTCTTAAAAGTAGGATGCTCCAATATTTTTAGTGGCCCCTGTTTGATGTAAGCATTTTGTGTACCTGATGAGAGAGCAAATCAATTTCTAGACGTTCCCTTCCATGTGCTAAATGTCGAAACAAAGAACTGCAGATGCTGGTTCATACCAAAAATAGAAACAAAGTGCTGGAGTAAATCAGCGGGTCAGGCTGCATCTCTAGAGAAAAAGGATTGGTGACGTTTCGGGTCAGTTAATTCGGGTCAGAAGAAGGGTCCCAACCTGAAACATCACCTAGCCTTTTTCTCCAGAGATGCTGCCTGATCCGCTGATTTACTCCAGCACTTCATGTCTGCCTTTTCCTTGAGCTGGTGTTTTATGGGCTTCATCCTCTGTAACTCACGGGTTCCAACATTTATAAATGCCTTGTTTACCTATCAGAAAGAGTGTAATGTATTACAATAATTGATCCACAGAATGTTACAGTGTTGATTAAGTCTTGAAGCCAGTGAAACAGTATTCTCGTAGAAACGAACTACTGGAGATGCTGTTTAACGCACAATAGGGCAGAAGATGCTGAAGTAACTAAACAGGTCAGACAGCATTCCTGGAGAACATAGATAGATGATATTTCAGGTCTGAATAAGGGTCTCGACCCAAAACATCATCTATCCATGTTCTCCAGGGATGCTGCCCGACCTGATGAGTTACTCCGGCACTTTGTGTCCTAAAGAGTATTCTTTCAGTCATCATTTGACTAGAGAGAGTTAGATTTAGCTCTTAGAGCTCAAGAGAGAGTTAGATACAGGTCTTTGGGCTAATGGAATCAAAGGATATGGGGAAAAAGCAGGAATGGGGTACAGATTTTGGATGATCAGCCATGATCATATTGAATCGTGGTGCTTGCTCGAAGGGCTGAATGGCCTATTCCTGCACCATATTTTTTATGTTTCTATGTTGACTAGCCATTCATTTGTTCAATCGGTTTTGATGCACCTTAAGCTGCCAAGCTTGCAGAATGCAGACCATCATGCTACAAAATGATTTGTTTTGTTCTTTTTGAGTGCGGTGAGAGGAATTTCCAGTAGTCGTAGATACTTTCAACAAAAATAAAATAAATTAAAACTGCAGACACTGGAAATCTGAAATAAAACAGAAAACACTGGAAATACTCGTACGTCAGACAGCTTCTGTATACATTCTGTACAAAGGGAGAAAACAAATTTGGTATGGTTTGCAAAGAAGCTGAGGAAAAACTAAGAATAATCTTTCAGAGGGTGAGACCAGATTATTTAAATCAGAAGGGGGCATGTATACTCTCCAATTCTTTAGCCAGGCACTTCTGCTTGGGGTGTCTAAGGATGTGAACGGCGTGTAAATGCCTGAACTTTGGGGAAGTCTTTGATGCAGGTAAAACACTGTGCCCCTTTTAGGTCCTTCTGTTGGCTAAAGGAAAAAACAATGGAGTCTCCTTTCCTTGAATATGTCGCTTGGGATCAGCCTGAGATAAGACTAATGCTTGGAAGCCAAGTGACCATGACCCTGACCTCCGTGCAAAGAACAACCAGGACACATAATGTTGTATTTGAGATCCTCGGAGATCCCAGATCTCAGTGAGAATAAAGAACATCACTTGAGCATGGCATAAAAATCCTGATTTCACAGCAATTTAGGTTACTGGGTCAGTAAAATGTCATTGCTGAGCTACACACAGGGAAATGCAATGTTCAAAGACAAACAGAAACTATTAAGTAAGCTTAAAAAATATTTACAGTTTTGTTTTTAAAAAAGACATGAAGACACATAAATAACTTAAACCTTTGCAATAAGACTTTTCTTAAAAATAATGTTGCTTTCACCATTGTCCCCAAGTCCATAGGCGATTCCGTAGGCAAAGTGTCCCCTTGAAATAAGTATGAAATAAGATCTGTTGCAGGATCTGAGTGTCCATGTTCCCAGAGTAATTCTGGTAAAACTAGTGGGATTGGCCCATTGCATCCACGTCCACCCTCCTCTGCATCCTTTACACTTCCTATCAAAATCTAACGTTCTTTCAGGGCCAACAGCCTGCTATCTCACTTCTTTCAGATAAGGAGTTTATTTTCAGCTTTGCATTGAAGCACTTGTATTGAACCGTGAAAGTTAATTTTGGCAGAGTTAATACATCTTCAAAGTAGTGTAATTATTGTATTGACATCTTGCCACTCCAGTTAGACATGATTGTGTAATCAATTGGATTCATGCTGTAGTATTTTTACAAACAAGACTACCCAAGAACAGACCACTGCTGTTATGATATTATCCGTCATCTGTATTTATCGTGTAGTCTGGTTGGAAAGTAAAGATTGACTTTTTACTGAACAGATCTTGTTCCCAGAGCATGAGACTTCTTTTCACAGTCCATGATCTACGTTAAACTTTTAACATGCGATATCTACATTTTCATACATTTTCATTGCATGGTAAATATTTCTTCAAGACCCCACTTTGTTTTCAGACTCTGCATTATGTCTATTATACATTTGCATCTGATTTTTGTTCAACCTTCTGAGCAGTTCTGATCAACTTATCAACTGCAGAGTCTTCACATGGTATATCTGGTGCCTTTAATGGAAGTTTTATTTCAAAAGAAGAAAAAAATGAATAACTTCATCAAGCTAAAGAGCTGATAATGCCCAGAATGGTTAAAGCAATGAATAATCAAAGACATGTACATTGTGTCCATATATTCCCAGTTTACCACATGAATTTGAAAAAAAGTGGCAAGGGAGGGGATAATCAGTAGTTTGGTTGAAATCCATTTCAAGGGTCACATATATTTTGCCACATATATTTGGCTTAAATAAAATCACAATAATATGGATAAAAATGTATCTTTGCATCAAATCAAATTCCCATCTCATAGAGATTGGTCTTCCACTATTGATTTATGACACCATCCATTTAATGACCACTTTAGAATGAGATCCTCCACATAATAATTTAATACCGTATGGCTAGAGGTTTGTATGAAGAAAACGTCAGTCAAATTATCCGTCTGTGGAGGCCACCTCCCTCAGGTAATCTTTGATATGGAAATTAATACTGTATTTAGATTGTAATTTTTGGATTGAACTGCCTTCACCCATTCTCCCTGCCATTTCCTTGAGATCTTTGGAGACCTCTGGTCCAGCTTTGAAGGTAAAATTCTCATCTGTGGCCTCTTATCTCTCCTTCATGCCACCTTGTGTTCTCTTCCAAAATCTATAATGGCATGGTACAATTGTGCTGCAGTTGTTGGGCTGACTGCCAAAATTCTGGGCCAGTTACCCAAAGGCCTGAGCTTCAATCCCATGGCAGGAATTTTAATTCAAGTAATTAGGCACATCAGGATTTAAAAAAAAAGACTAAACATTCTATGAAACTACCAGAATTGTCATAATGATTCTATGTCCTTTCGACAAGGTAAAAGGTCGTCCTTGCCCTGTTTAACTGAGTTATGATTCTTCATCCACCTGTGTGTCCCCCATTTCAGCAACACTTAAGGATGAATAATACACACTGACCTTGCAACTGAGGTCCAAGAGATGTTGTGCTCCTTCATTTAAGGCCACTTGCATGTCTGCGATGTAACTTGGGCCAAAAAATTTCAAACGGGCCTAAAGCTCCCCAGGAATAAACACTGGAATTTCATTTTGAACATATTGCAAACTACAGGTGCCCCCCAGTTTATGAATGCCTGACTAGGGTACAGCCCCTACATAGGGACAAGCATTTGGATGATGGGCAGTATGGATATACCAGCTGCTTCTGGACAGCAGGCATCTTCTGCCCATGTGAGTACTCAGTTCACGACCATCTAACTCACACTTGTCTGAGTTAATTTCCATCTGCCACTTGGTAATCAGCGTGGTAATGGGCCCTTTGGCCCAACTTGCCCATACTGGCCAATATGTCCTATCTAAATTAGTCCCACCTGCATGTGTTTGGCCCATATCCCTCTAATCCTGTCCTATCCATGTACCTATCTAAATGTTTCTTAAACATTGCGATAGTACCTACCTCAACTACCTCCTCTGGCAGCTCGCTCCACACACCCACCACCCATTGTGTGAAAAAGGTACCCCTCAGGTTCCTATGAAATCTTTTCCCCTTCATCTTAAACCAATGTCCTCTGGTTCTTGAGTTGATCCAGATCCTTTTGTAAACTAAATAGCATTCCTTTTGTTCCACCATGCCACCAATTTTACTTGTCACTCACAAATCTATCTATCACGTAAGCTACAAATCTACCCACCACATAAACTACATTGCCATGTTGTTCAATAAAATGACACATTGTGGAGGACCCAACACAAATCCTTGCAGCACACCATAGGTCACAGGCCTCCAATCGGAAAAACCACCCTCGGACTCCTTCCACCAGCCAACGTTTAGTCCACTTGGCTAGCTTACTCTGGATCCCGATCTAACTTTCTTGATTAGCAGCTCCTTATCTAATGCCTTGCTAAAGTTCATTTCCACACATTGATCATCTTGCCCTTGTCAATCCTCTTGGTGACCTCTTCAGAAAAGTCAATCGGATTTGTGAGACGTGATATGCCATACACAAAGCCATGCTGACGACCCCTGATCGACCCTACTCTATCCAAGTGTTGGTTTGTCCTGTCCAGAATCCCATCTAGTAATTTACTCACCACTGATGTCAGGCTCACTGGACTGTTGTTACCTGGCTTATACTTGCAATCCCTCTCAATGTGACCTTTCTAACATTCGCCACCTTCCAGAATTCTATGGTAAAGATAATGCAAAATAATTTTCTCCCAGGATCCCATCTATTTCTTCCCTAGTTTCCGACAATGTCTGATGACACTCTTGGTCAGGCCCTGGGGATTTATCCACCTCAATATTCTCTATGACTTTAATATTCTTTAGGACTGCTAGCACCTTCTCATTTGTAATTTGGATATGATCCAACACGCCTCATCTCCTTCAGTTCCTTTGCTTCCATGATCTTCCCCTCAGTAAAAACAGATGACAAGTAAGCAGTCACTTAAACCTGGCTCAATCCCTGTGGTTTGATGCATGGATGATCACGATGATCCTAAAGGGGACCTATTCTCTCCTTGTAACCCATTGTTTCTTTTTTAGTAAACCAGCATCCAGAGTTCCTTGTTTCTACAAGTAAGCTTATGTTACCAAAGCATTAACTCAACAAATGGACCCATGACATTTGAACAAGACAAGAGAACTCTGCAAGTGTACTGAGTAGAAAAGTTCTGTTGCTTTATATGCTGATACCTCTCATCGTTGTTTAGATCACTTCATGTCTGTCGTATTCACCATTACAAGACTAAAATTAAATCATTTTATAATTATGCCAGTAGAGACTCAGAGAAGAAATGGAAGAGTTAATTAAATGTGTTAGGTTTGAAGGATACCTTGAGGGGAAGATTTGAAAGGTGAATCTCTGGCACGAGAACCAGGATCACTGAACTGCTGAGATAAGGGCTGCAGTGTGGCCAGTCATAATACCGCACACATTTGATCAGAATATAGAGCAGTTGGAGATATGGTGATGCAAAGGGTGGAGGAATTTTGTAAATATGAATCAGGATTTAAGGCTTGCTGTAGAAACAAGGAAATGCAGATACTGGTTTACAATAAAAGGCACATAGTGCTGGAGGAACTCAGTGAGTCAGGTAGCACCCTTGGAGAACATGGATAAGTGGTGTTTTGGGTCGGGACCCTTCTTTAGACTGTTTTCCCATTGGAGAGAGGAGGAGAACATGTTCAAAGTGGGCATACCTTGAGGAGATTTTTGCAGTGGAGCAGTCAAAATGTGGAAACAAGGATCTGCAGATGCTAGTTTACAAAAAAAGACACAAAGTGCAGAAGTAACTCATCGGGTCAGACAGCATCCCTGCAGAACATAAAGGGGTGACATTTTGGGTTGTCACCCTTCTTCAGAAGTTCCTGAAGCTTGCTGCATTGGGACTGGCTTTCAACACATCAAATACAAAGATGATGGGCCTTATATTTTAAGCAATTATGGATTATAAGGATAAAAGTATTTCTTGTTCCTATTATATTTGATACCAGCTGCCAAAGGTAGTGAGGCACAGAACTTCATAAATCCCTATAGGCAAATTCATATCTCCACACTAAGCTACACATGTGTGGGAAGCCTCCCATTTGCTTCCTTTTCAACAATGTACTGACAACAAACACCAATCATTTTGCCGTTATCACTACCAGAAATTCCAAGCCATTCGTGCCATAAAAAGGTTCTTTCAAAAATTATTAATCATTCATTATAGAATATAGAGCCCATGTCAATGCACCCAAAGAAAATCAAGTCATTGATTCTTGGAATTAAATTTATCAGAAAATTCACTTCATTATTTGTATCCTAGAAAAGAAATACGTGTGTAGATTTGCCACCAATGGAATACTCGTTGATTTGTATAGGAAGGAACTGCTGGTTTAAACTGAAGATAGACACAAAAAGCTGGAGTAACTCAGCGGGACAGGCAGCATCTCTGGAGAGAAGGAATGGGTGACGTCACCCATTCCTTCTCTCCAGAGATGCTGCCTGTCAATAGACAATAGACAATAGACAATAGGTGCAGGAGTAGGCCATTTGGCCCTTCGAGCCAACACCGCCATTCAATGTGATCATGGCTGATCATTCTCAATCAGTACCCCGTTCCTGCTTTCTCCCCATACCCCCTGACTCCGCTATCCTTAAGAGCTCTATCTAGCTCTCTCTTGAATGTATTCAGAGAATTGGCCTCCACTGCTCTCTGAGGCAGAGAATTCCACAGATTCACAACTCTCTGACTGAAAAAGTTTTTCCTCATCTCTGTTCTAAATGGTTTACCCCTTATTCTTAATCCTGTCCCGCTGAGTTACTCCAGCTTTTTGTGGCTATCATTGATTTGTAGACTATTCTACTTTATTACTATCTGACAGGGAACAATTTCCCCAGCACAATCAAGAGATATTGTATTGTTCCTATTTTTATTCAATTCTCAGTGTAATAGGTTAGTTTCAAGTATATCATCTCGGGGATCATTTGTAAATCAACTGCATTGAATAATGTCACAGTTTCCCAAGACAAAATGAAATGCAAAGAAATATGAGCAACTTATGGGAACCACATTATGTTCTAGTCTGAATTGTGAAAACACAGGTTCGCTGAAGTTCACCTTATGTAGAAATCAACAAAATACATGCACAAAACTAAACTAAACTAAACTAAATATTACATCAAATTGACAAATGGATTTTTCAATTCATTAACTGTCAGATACATCAAATGAAACCAAAAAAAAAAATCTGAACCTTCTCCCCTTTGAGCTGTACACATTAAATGCCCATTTGTGGTTCAAATTGATAGATATCTTTTGACCCAATAGAAGGATTCTGCTAATTAACATTGAGATTCCTATATTGAGCATCAAAAGAATACAAGAATAATTGTCGACATAAAATAGATATTAACAATGATTACTACATCTCAGTTTAGCTAATATATATAGAAATTAAGGAAGAACTGTGAAACAATCAGAGATTCTGAAGAAGGGTCTCGACCCGAAACGTCACCCATTCCTTCTCTCCCGAGATGCTGCCTGACCTGCTGAGTTACTCCAGCATTTTGTGAATAAAGAGATTATAAGCGATTAGTTTCTGAACTGCATCAAACAGTATTTGCATAGAGTTGCAAAGACATTTTTAACCCAATCTAAATCTCCCCAATTTAAATAGATCTTACAGATTGGCCTCTAGAAGCAACAAAGCATATGTAATCATCCTGAAATAATGAGATCTAATTCAATAAATTGTTGCACAATGGAAATGTTTCCAAGCATATATTTAAACTAATTTCATTGCACAAATGATTTGAAATAGACGAAGTTGAACCCTTTTGCCTGGGATATTTTCAGTAGATAATAATGCTTGTGATAATGAAAACTTGCAGCAAATACCAGGCTTTTATTTTAATTTCTGTGTCTATTGAACATATTTATTTCTGTGTTTAGAGTAAAAACGGCAGCTGATATTTTTGATCATAGGACCTTATGAATAGTTAACATACCTAAATGGCATGAAAATGATTCAACATATTAATTATTCATGGCATAAGAAGCCACACTGCTTAAAAAAATGGAATCTGTTGTGAGAAATAAGAGATCAAATAATCTCATAATATCCACAACACCAATCTAAAAACATACTAATTAACCCAACTACATTTTCATTGAACATTAATATCTCCCACAACCAACAGCAGTCCTTGTACTGATACTTGCGGAACATCACTTGCCACAAATTGCCAGTCAGAACAACCCACTTCACCATTACCCTGAGTTTTCTTTGCCAAAACCAGTTTTTAATCCAATCTTCCTAGTCTCAATGGATCCCATGTGTTTTCATCTCTTGGATTGGTTTACTGTGAGGGACCATCATACTTGGCATTAAGCCAAAGCACAAAATTAAAAGCCAATGCAATTTTATTCCAGACCAAGTGTTTGAGTCAATAATGCACTAACAATCTTAGTTGTGTATGGCGTCAGAGAGGGCATCAGAGATGTCCTCATTCTTCAGGGGGCGTCAGAGATGTCCTCATTCTTCAGGCAGGCGTCAGAGACGTCCTCATTCTTCAGGGGGAGTCAGTGATGTCCTCATTCTTCAGGGGGCGTCAGAGATGTCCTCATTCTTCAGGAGGGCATCAGAGATGTCCTCATTCTTCAGGCGGCCGTCAGAGATGTCCTCATTCTTCAAGGGGCGTCAGAGATGTCCTCATTCTTCAGGGGGCGTCAGAGATGTCCTCATTCTTCAGGGTGCTACCTCTTGTACCCATGCAGAACTCACGGACTTCATACACTTCACTTCCAATTTCCATCCTGCCCTTAAATATACCTGGACTATCTCTGACATCTCCCTCCCGTTTCTGGACCTCACCATCTCCATCACAGGAGACAGACTAGTGACTGACATCTACTATAAACCCACTGACTCGCACAGCTATCTGGACTACACTTCTTCCCACCCGGTCCCCTGCAAAAAGTCTATCCCTTACTCCAAATTCCTCCGTCTACGCCTCATCTGCGCCCGGGATGAGGTGTTTCACACTTGGGCGTCAGATATGTCCTTATTCTTCAGGAAACGGGGCTTCCCCTCTTCCATTATAGATGAGGCTCTCACTAGGGTCTCTTCTACATCCCGCAGCTCTGCTCTTGCTCCCCCTCCCCCCACTCGCAACAAGGACAGAATCCCCCTCATTCTCACCTTCCACCCCACCAGCCAGCGGATCCAACAAATCATCCGCCAACATTTCCGTCACCTACAATGGGACCCCACCACCGGCCATATCTTCCCATCCCCTCCCCTCTCTGCGTTCCGCAGAGAACATTCCCTCCGTAACTCCCTGGTCCACTCGTCCCTTCCTACCCAAACCACCCCATCCCCGGGCACTTTCCCCTGCAACCGCACTAGATGCAACACCTGTCCCTTTACCTCCCCCCTCAACTCCATCCAAGGACCCAAACAGTCTTTCCAGGTGAGACAGAGGTTCACTTGCACCTCCTCCAACCTCATCTATTGCATCCGCTGCTCCAGATGTCAACTTATTTACATCGGTGAAACCAAGCGCAGGCTCGGCGATTGCTTTGCTCAACACCTGCGCTCGGTCCGCGTTGGCCAACCTGATCTCCCGGTGGCCGAGCACTTCAACTCCCCCTCCCATTCCCAGTCTGACCTTTCTGTCATGGGCCTCCTCCAGTGCCATAGTGCCCGGAAATTGGAGGAACAGCACCTCATATTTCGCCTGTGGTATGAACATCGACTTCTCCAACTTTAGATAGTTCTTCTGTCCCTCTCTTCCCCTCCTCCTTCCCAGTTCTCCCTCTATCTTCCTGTCTCCACCTATATCCTTCCTTTGTCCCGCCCCCCTGACATCAGTCTGAAGAAGGGTCTCGACCCGAAACATCACCCATTCCTTCTCTCCTGAGATGCTGCCTGACCTGCTGAGTTACTCCAACATTTTGTGATAAATACCTTCGATTTGTACCAGCATCTGTAGTTATTTTCTTATACTAGTTGTGTTTGGATGTCAGTTAATCACCTAGATTTTCTGCCATTCACAAGCCTTTAATCATGACCCTGTGAAGTACAAGGAACTGTGGTACGGCTAGCAGATGTCTATTAATTCCTTTGTTGAATTTGTTTTCCCATTTATCCACAGTAACAATAATTTATTGCATCCATTTAATCTACAGCACGGGTTTGGCATATGGGAGGAAATGGGAGGTTTCATGATAATTATCCATTATCATGTTGTAAATAAACCCAGTATTTATTGTCCACCCCAATCGTCCTTCAACTGAAAACGCATATAAAAGTTAATCAGATTGGCCAGATAGGTAAGAGTGCAGATTTATTTACCTGTCAGAGAAATATGACTGCATCATATTCTGAAGATCTAATTGTGGATCTGGACCAACACATTATCTGATTGATCAGTACTTGGAATGACAGGTGTGATACAGTGTTGGCCTGTGCTTTTGTCTGACCAATTAATTTGAGATTGCAAAGTTCATTGTATCATTCATTAAGATCATGGTCAGTCCTGGGAGACTGCTTCTTGCCCATTCCTCAATTTTCTTATCCCTTAAGTGTCTTTTGATCTCAGTCTCAAACATAACACTGCATTCTAGAGACTTTCAAAGAGTTAATACCTTTCAAGAATTATTTCCACATTGGTGCTAAGAGATGGGCTACTTATCCCGAGGAGATGCCTGCTTTGTTCCAAACTCATCATTCAGTCTTCACTTGTTCTTCTAAACTACAGTGGATTGTAATCGATCTTTCCTCACCGGAGAATCCATTGCTTCTGTCTTCTAAATCTATCCTGCCATATTAGTTGCTCCTTGATTATGAAGACCAAAATTGAACCCAGTGTACCCGATGTGGTCTCACCAAGTCTCATAGAATTGCAGTAAGACTTCTGTATTCTTGAACGCCAATTGCCACACAATACAATTTCAACATACTAACAGCCTTTTTAATTATATGCTATATTTCCTGTTGTTTTGTATTTATTTTTAATAGCACACCTAGTATTCCACTGTACGCTAATATCTACTGTCTTTTCACCAGATTAAAAACTCTTTTCACTGTAGCTGTAACATTAAATGCCATAACACTATATTCTGCACTCTGGTATTTTTCTCCTTCGTGGTCCTCGTTGTACTTGTGTATGGCTTGATTGTAATCATGTGTAGTATGATCTGGTTCGATTTGATTTGATTGGATAGCAGGCAAACAAAGGCATGCTATCCAATCACAGTGACAACAATAAACCAAAACAATAAACCAAACCAGATCAGTCTGAAGAAGGGTCTCGACCTGAAACGTCACCCATTCCTTCTCTCCTGAGATGCTGCCTGACCCGTTGAGTTACTCCAGCATTTTGTAATACCTTCAAGTAATAAGTGTTCTATTAGCTGATTGATTGGTTGATTGTTTGCAGTGCAGGCTTGTGGTAAGTCCTGCTAACCATTCACAACATTAGCTTCCCTGATGAGGTGCGCAGTTGATGAGTGCACCAGTGAGTCTCAACCGGACATAGCATTCATTTAAATAACATTAAGTTTGTCTGTTCCTGCTTTGGAATCAATGGGTGGTAACTTCAAAGCAGCTGAATTGGCTCTCAAGGCATCTGTCATCAATGTTTTATTTCTTCACTTATTCTTAACATAAAATTCAGATTTCAATACTCGTGGAAGTGGTTGAAATTGAAGATCTTGAAAATAAGTTGTAATTTTAATACAATCCAAGCATGGTCAATCTGATCTAATTGCTTACTCGTTTTTTGTTTTTCCATTAAAATCAACAGATAATGAGATTAGAGGAGGTGAGGAGTAGCATTTCACCGGGTTTCCTGGTTGGCAGTTAGAATCATCCCATAAATTATCAAATATTTTACTTCACAAAATACTATATCTTGAATCGGGTTGAATTTCACTGCGTTGAGTTTTTAAAAGTCATTTACATTTCTCTGCAAGAAGAGAAATGTTCATATTAAAGTTACAATGAATAATATTACATTGATACAACAAACATGCTCAGTTCTTTTTCAGGAAAACATTCTTGTAATTTTAATATATTTTGTAACCATTAATTGTTTAACTGTTGGAAAGGCACCTAATATGCTGCCCAAATGTATGCTGACCATAACAACTAAGATTATGCACGGCCCATTGATATTGTAATCATTCTTAATCACCCAACAGTCTCAAGTGCTCAAGCATTGTGACGGTTTCTTGCTGATCTTTTGTCTCTGGCACTGCTGTTTCCTTGCCTAATCTATCACTGCCTGTTCCACATATCTAGAGCTGCTTCTCTTATCGCCGGCTCACTGAAAGTGCAAAGACATTTATCTGCAGCTTTGACATAAGTGCACACATTGTTCCCTGCATTCCACCATCTCAGTCCGCAATGGGTTTATTGATCTAAGACTTTTCTTTACTTTTTGATTTTTTTTCCCGTCTAACCATCACGTGTCAGAAAAGTATATATTACCAAAGGTAATTTCTTCAGCAGTCAATTGAATGCAATGTCGTAAGAAAATTCACACATTAAATCAGTGAATCACCCCTTGATATGATGCTGCAAGTAAGAATTTCATGGTTCTGTTTTCAGTGCATAACATTTAAACACAAGATAGACACAAACTCAGTGGAGTAACTCAGCGGGTCAGACAACATCTCTGGAGATATGGAGTAGGTGACATTTCGGGTTGAGACCCTTCTTCATTTGTAAAGATGAGGGAGTGGGGGTCCAGAAAGGAGGAGTCATTAAAGAGACGAAGGGCATGTGAGGTATCTTGGACTTGGGTCGGGAGGGATTGGGTCAGGTGTAAAAATGAGGGAGTGGGCATTTAAACACTCTTGACAACTCTTGACTCTTGAGTGATATTACATTGATGCCACAATATGCTCAGTTTTTATTTCAGGAAATCATTCTTATATTTTTAATATATCATGTATTTTTGGTATAATCTAGTTGATCAGCACTTGGAATGTCAGGTGTGTTACAATGATGGCCTGTGCTCTTGTTTGGGCCATTGGTTTGATATTGCAAAGAACCTCATTTGAACATTCATCAAGATCATGGTCATTCCTGGAAGACCACTACTTTCCCATTCCTCATAACTCCTCATCCATTAATTGTCTTTTGAGTTGTAAGGAACATTTGATCGCAATCTTGAACATAACACATCCTTCTAAGATAGAGACTTACGAATATGTGTAACTCTTTTAGTTTAGTTTAGTTTCGAGATACAGCGTGGAAACAAGCCCTTCAGCCCACCGAGTCTGCACCGACCAGCAATCCCCGCACATTAACACTTTCCTACACACACTAGGGACAATTTACACATATACTAAGCCAATTAACCTACAAACCTGTACGTCTTTGGAGAGTGGGAGGAAAACAAATATCTCAGAAAAAAACCCACGCGGTCATGGGGAGAACGTCCAAACTCCATACAGACAGCACCCATAGTCAGGATTGAACCTGGGTCTCCAGCGCTGCAAACGCTGTAAGGCAGCAACTCTAACGCCTGTTCTTTTGTTCAAGAACTATTTCTTCATATTGGTGCAAGGAGACAGTCTCCTTATCTTGTGGCTTCTTCCTTTTAAAATTATCACTCATTCTTCACTTCTTCATTTAAGCAACAGTGAACTATTTTCGATTTTTCCTCTTAGGAGAATCCATCCTTTCCCAGAAATCGATACTCTAAATCCATCCTTAGCTGTCTTCAAGCCACATCTGTCCTTCCTCAAATATGGAGATCAAATTTGGACACAGATGTGATCGCAGCAAGTGCTATAGAGTTGCAGCGAGACTTCTGTATTCTCAAATGCCAACCCTCATGCAAGAAAGTTCAATACACTAATTTTCTCTTTTAATTAGAATTAACAACCTCCCTGTTGTTATTCTGAATTTTATTTTAATGGCACACCAGTATTCCTCTGTACACCAACATCTGCTGGTATTGCATCATTTAAAAACTATTCTGTTTTCATAGTTTCCCCATTTTGTACTTTATATATGAAACTTTTTTTCTCAATCATCTGTCTTTAATGTTTTGCGCATTCCAAGCATCTTCTTCAAAGCCCTCTTTCTCATTGGCATCAAGATTTTTGAATATTTTACTTTCTTTCATTATTATACTGTATGTTAGTAGACAGAATGTTAGTAGGCAGTAGATTCTACCTTAAATACCTTCCTGACTTGAAAATATTGTGCTGAATCTCACTTTGTGCCCATAAACCAAACCTCCATCTCACCTCACTTATCATCTGCAACTCCACAAGCACTTATATTATCCAACAATCTTTTGTGGCATCTTCTGAACCATTGGCTCATCTTTATCTAGATCTACTGTGGTTGTTTTGTTGAAAGCATTAGGTTCAGTTTGCTTTGTGAAATTATTTTCATTATGGTGATAGTGGCTCTCAGTTTTTCTTTTGAGAATGTAAATCTTTCATTTTAAAATGCCATCATAATTTCCTCTGAAAGGGGCTTATTTTGTCATGTGATAAACTTAATGGCTTGGCTCTTTGGAAAGAGGGTGGAGGAGGTTTCCCAGAATAATGCTTGGATTAGAGGCTATTGGTGAGAAGGAGAGATTGGATGGACTGGGATTATTTTCTCTGGAAGAAGACCTGATAGAAGGATAAAATTATGAAGGGCACAGATGGGGTAGACAGAACCTATTTCCCAGGATGGACATATCAAATGCTGGAGAGCGTAGCTTTAAGGGCAAACTTTAAAGGAGATGTGCAGGGCAAGTTTTTAATACAGAGGGTGATGAGTGCCTATACCGTGCTGTCGGGTGTAGTCATGGAGACAAATATGATAGTGGCATTTAAGAGACTTCTGGATGGGCACATGGTTATCAAGGGGATGGAAGGATATGGATCATATTTATGCAGATGAGAGTTGTTCGTGGTATCATGTTCAGCTCCGAAATTGGGGCCCAAATAGCCTATTCCTGTATATTGAATGTTCCGATAACGTTTGCTAATTCAAAAAAATCTAAGTTAAAATTGTGCCATTTTCTTTCCTACATGAGATTTGTAAAAATTTATCTAACATGATTAGTTGTTCGACTAGCTTGATTATATCACAACTACTGGAAATTAAGAATCTTTTATAAATGTGGAAGCCCTTGCCACAGAGGTTATTCCATTTTTATGGAGAGCTTTTATTGTCATGGAGTCATAGAGTCATACAGCTCAGAAACAGGCCCTTCGGCCCAACTCGCCCATGCCGACCAAGGTGCCCAATGCAAACTAGTCTCACTGGCCCATGTTTTGCCCATATTCTTCTAAACCTTTCCTCTGGTCAGCATTGTTGCTTTGTAATGATGACAATATTTAGCTCAAAGATTGAGATACAAAATGACATCAGACAGTAATGGCAAACAATGAACACGTCAAAATTTGCAATGTATAAGTCAATGATAAGTGGGATGACTGTGTAATAAAATTTCTACTGCTATACTATACAATCCCCATATTCTTCAATTCCCTTACTGCCCAAAGGTGCATCAGTCATTCCTGAAACCACTCAGCAACTAAATCCCAATAGCCTGGTCCATCAAATTCCTCAGACCTAAGACACTCTGAATGAAGATATGTATCTTCAATCCCATCCCTCCAATATTTTTGCTGAAAACAGTACCTTTTTATGATAATTAGTCAAATCTCTTTACACAGACGCTTCCCGACTGAGGTAAGGGTCGCGACCTGTGGACCCCCGCATAAGTCAGATGTTACATAAGTCAGAAACAGAAGTACTACTGCGTGCCTAAATTTACTATTCATACTGTGCATGTCTTACACTGTGCAGGGCAAGTTTTTTAACACACACAGACTGGTGGGCATCTGAAACAAACTGCCACGGGTGGTGGTGGAAGCAGATACGATTATGGCATTTAACAGGCTTTTGGATAGGGTAATGAATATGCAGGCAATGGAGGTTCGTGGATCATGTACAGTCAGATGAGATTAGTTTGTCTTGGCATCATGTTCGGCACAGACATTGGGGACAGAAAGACATGTTCCTGTGTTGTACTTTTCTATGTTCCATGCACAAACCTGGATAATTTCCTCAGAAAAGGTCAATGATTGAAAGATTTAACAAATTATGTTCAGAAAACTGATCCCAGCTGGATGGCTGCAACACTTGATTGATAGGGGAATTGCAGAGCAATCTCCTAACTGCCTGCCAGTCACATTGACACAGTCGGCAACCTATTTAAAAACAGGTTGTGTTTGCCATGGTTTCAGAGCTGTAGTTAGTTCACTATTATGAAAGCTAAATAACTTTCGAATATCAGTATTAGACACCGGTGAATGCTCTTCCCTCAGAACAACAATGGATCATTTCTTTATAGGAAGGAACTGCAGATGCTGCTTTAAACCGGTTTTCTGATGCTGATTCTACCCTGGTGAAGGGTGGAAGTTGGTTCATCTTATCGCAGGAGTACGTTGCAGTGTTGGTAGATTACCGAACCCGGAAACCATTGAGTTCAGAATAGCATAAAAATGTTCTAGGGTACACAACACCATCCCCAGCATAGATTTGTGTTAACGCTCTTCTAACTGGGACAGTACGGTGGCACAGCGGTAGAGTTGCTGCCGTACAGTGCCAGAGACCCGGGTTCGATCCTGACTATGGGTACTGTCAGTACGGGGTTTGACCACTTCATAAATGAATGTCTTGGATCATAGGAAGACTTAAACCTCCAGTATTTGGAAGGATCAAAAGAATCACTTATCTCCCCCACTCTTCCTCCAATACATTCATTTTATCAATTGTTGTCCAAGCAATGGATAATATAATTGTGATTATATATAATTATAATTGCACATTAACATAATGATGACAATTGAAACATCTGAATATAGTTTTGGACTATAATCATAATTCAGAGAATGAGACAGAACACCTGGTTAAATGGTGCCACAACAACCTTTCACTCAAAGTCAATAAGACCTAATTGTTGACTTCAGAAAGGAAAAGTCTAAAGACCATGTGCTAGTTTTCGTTGGTAGGTTGGTGGTGGAAAGAGTTAGCAGTTTGAAGTTCCTAGATGTGCATATCTCGTATGGCTTGGTTTGCACATAGATGCAATCCCAAAGAAGGCACAAACTGACGAGAACATCCAGGCAATGCTAGATAAAATGTAGGGGGAGGTCTGCCTGATGAGGGAGAGCCTTCCTGCCTTGATAAACAGAAAGAAAATTGGAATAAGAATATATTAATTATGAAATTTAAAAAAAAATCTATTTGAAAAGCAACCCTTTTACACTGCAACTAAGTACAGAGTTATTTTTTCAAAAGGTAAACCATCTACAGATTGATTGACATCAACAACAGTGGCAATACATTTCTATGCGGGGTATCTTCGTGTTCTTTATCATAAGATCAGAACTCCTATGGATTGTAGCTGCAAGGAAAGAAAAGGATTTGCATTTATATGGTGATTTTTACAGCCTCGTGTCATCTCAAAGCTGTTTGCAGCCATCAATTTTTTTTTAAAATCTCACTTTAAGAGTGAGATTTCTTTTAGAGATGTCTTCAGAAATTCTTCCACTCACCTTCACACCGCAGGTAATTTCAAGTGGACAATTAACTTGCCAACCTGTGAAAGAAGGGAACTACAGATGCTGGTTTATACCGAAGATAGGGGAGTAACTCAGTAGGTCAGGCAGCATCTATGGAGAAAAGGAATAAGTGACATTTCAGGTCAGAAACCCTTCTTCAGACAACTTGCCAACCTGCATGTCTTCAAGTTGTGGGGGGGGTGGGGGGAATGGAGCACCCATGGAAAACCATGTGATCACAGGGAGAATGTACAAACTCTACACAGTATGTACAAATTCCACACTGGAGTTGTGAGGTAGCAGCTCCACTGGCAGTGCCACTGTGCCATCGCCTATGCAACCATTCCTTAGTTTAGCAATTAAGGGGTGCTTTTCCAGAGGATGATTCATGAGGTGATATTTTATAATTGGAAAGGATGGGCAACGTTCATTGTGGGTGTCTTAGCTCAGTGTATTTCCAGGTTGGCATAATAATTAAAAATAGATTTGAAAATCGAAAATCTATGCACAAAATATCTATAGCATTTTGATGGCAATCCTTGAATCAAACATTTGAAAATGAGAACAGCTTATTCGTTGGTATATCTCTAAGAATACCTATCTCTGCAAGTCTCTTTATCTTACTATACGATATGAAATAGGAGCAGAATTAGGCCATAGAGACCCTTGAATCTACTCTGCCATTCAATCATTGCTGATCTATTTTTCCTCTCATCCCATTTTTCACACCTTAACTTTTGACACCCTTTTACTCATCAAGAATCGATCAACCTCTGCTTTAAAAATACGTAATGACAGCCACCATATTTGGCAACAAATTCCCCAGATTCTCCATCCTCTAGCTAAAGAAATTCCCCCTCACCTCCATTCTGAATCTATTTTATTCAGAGACTGTGACCCCTGGTTCTAGACTCTCCCATTACTGGAAACATCCTTTCCACGTCCACTCTATCTAAACCTTTCATTATCTGGTAGGTTTCAATGAGATCCCCCCCTCATCCTTCTAAACTCCAGCGAGAAAAGGCCCAGAGCCTTCAAACCTGTCTAATTTGTTCTTTTTGTTCCCAAATTTAAGATTACAAAAGTTAATCTTCAAACCTTCCTGCAGGTCTCAGCTCCAGTACCTTGTTTAATGATAGGGGAGGAGAAACTCAACTTGTAAAATTAATGTTAATCTTCCATTTTAATAATCATAGTTTGTTTTTTTGCAAGTATTGCACGTAAAATGACTCACATTATTAGCTATGATCACTTCTGGTCAATTAGGTTTTTCTACCCACCACAGATTTAAGTCTTTTAATTATTTTGGGTACACTGAGAATTCCAGGAGCAAAATGTTAAGTTACCATACAAATGTTTCAAGCATCCTTCACGTCTAGTTATTTGGTTTTACAAGGCATTGAGCCTCCTTGTTAAATAAACTTTTTTAAATATATCCGTGCCCAGGAGAAATAGATCAAATGGCCCTGAATTTCAAAACTGCTTTTTTTTGCACATCTGATCTGCTCCATGTAAAAGACAAACACTTGTCCGTATTCGCTGCCTGGCACCTACAAGCAGCTGATGGATCTCAAACGAGGCTCAAAGCTGAATTTGCCTCAAACCTCAGGTGGTACAAATGCTGTTCTGTCAACTGTGTGCCTGCTTTCTGAACCATTTAGCCCAAAATGTGCAATTATCGTGTTCGGTACCCCAGTGAGAACCCACAGGAGTGTATCAGCTAGAAGCTGACTAATGAGACTCTGCTGTGGCCAGGACCTTCCATTTGTGATACTGGAAAACCAGAAAAGAAATTGCCAGCAATGTTCAGAAATATCAAAATATATTGTGAAATTGTTGCAGATAATCACAGATGATGCTTGACCTGCTGAGTTCTCCAGCGCCTAGTTTTTCTTATTGTAAGTATGAGTGTTTTAAAATAGAATTCATGTTAATTAACATAATGCTTGACGACCGATTCCAAAGCCTGATAATTTATATCTTGGTTGTTTTAGGTTCTAAATAAATGTATCCCAATGATAAATTAGTCATAGACTCATACAATATAAAAACAGGTACTGCAGCCTAACTTGTCCATGCCGGCCAAGATGCCCTGTCTCCACTAGTTCCACCAATTTGCATTTGGAACATATCCTTGTAAACCTTTCCTATCCACGTACCTGTCTTAACTCTCTCTTAACCTGCCCCAATCATGTACCCCAACTGCCCCAACTATCTCCTCTGGCAGCTCGTTCCATACACCCACCACCCTTTGTGTGAAAAAGTTTCTCCTTATGTTTCTAATAAACCTTTCCCCTCACACCTTAAACTATGGTCTCTTGTTCTTGATTCCTCTACGCTGGGTAAAACACTTGTGCATTTACCTTATCTGTTCCCCTAATATACCTTGTATACCTCTATAAGATCACCCCTCATCCTCCTGTGCTCCAAGGAATAAAGTCCTAGCCTGTTCGACCTCTCCCTATAGCCCAGGCCATGGATGCCTAGCAACATCTTCATAAAACTTCTTTGCACTCTTTCCAGCTTAACAACATATTTGCTATAACAGGAAAATAACTGCAGATGCTGATACAAATCGAAGGTGTCACAAAATGCTGGAGTAACTCAGTGGGTCAGGCAGCATCTCTGGAGAGAAGGAATGGGTGACGTTTCGGGTCAGTCTGAAGAAGGGTCTCGACCCAAAACGACACCCATTCTTTCTCTCCAGAGATGCTGCCTGACCCGCTGAGTTACTCCAGCATTATGTGATACCCTCTTTTCTATAGCAGGGTGACCAAAACTGAACACAGTACAACAAATGTGGCCTCACCAACGTTTTGTACAGCAGTAACATAACAGTAACATGAAGATAGACTAAAAAAACTGGAGTAACTCAGCGGGACAGGCAGCATCTCTGGAGAGAAGGAATGGGTGACGTTTCAGGTCGAGACCCTTCTTCAGACTGGTTAGGGACAAGGGAAGTGAGAGATATAAACGGTGATGTGGAAAGATAAAGCACAATGAATGAAAGATATGCAAAAAAGTAAGGATGATAAAGGAAACAGGCAACTGTTAGCCGTTTGTAGGGTGAAAATGAGAAGCTAGTGTGAATTGGGTGGGGGGGGGGGGGGGGGGGGATAGAGAGAGAAGGAATATAATTCCAAAAAGGACATTGTGTATAAAATGTTATCACTGCATTTGGATATCGAGGCAGTTAGGTCTGAGTACATGTCTCAAGCACTCAAACATTTACCTTAAAGTTAAGTCTAATGCTCAATTTTCAAAACAATCTTAGCAAATGGAAGAAATTGTGACAGCCCTTTTTAAAGACAACATACCTCATGGTGCCTCATGCATAGTCATCAACATATTCTGATAATTAGCAGTTGATTCATTGATCTCAAAGACACAATTGACAATTAAAAAAAGCTCGAATTTGTACTCCTGGTTCTCAATAGAGGACCAAAACATATTACCTTTAATTGAGTATGCTGCTTCCTTCTCATTAAAATATGGGTTATGAATGGGACTCAAAGGTGCAGGTAATAGTTGGAACTGTTTTTGTCATGGCCCTGTGCAGTTGCAAGGAGCTTGCAAAATTAAGAAGGCCACACGAAATTAATCATTTGAAAAAATGCTGTAAATTAAATTGCAACTCATTGCTGAAACCACCAGCAATGCTGTGATCGAGCCAACAGGGTGCCAACAAATCAATGTGTGCGGACGTATGTACCATGGGGTAATTGAAAACAGTTGTGTTCACGGTATGGCGCATCATTAGACACGAGTACAATTTGCCCTGTACCTGTATAGTTTTCCTTCAAACCTATGGTTCCATTTACTGAAGATTCACAGTGGGAGTTTCACCTCATGAAATGTCTCCTTGCCTCAGCCCAATCTCTGAGTGATACCTGCACCATGAACAACTCATTACAGTTAATACTTTCTGACCACGTAAAATGCCAGAGAAACTATTGTCTCGAAATTGGAGTTCACTTTATTGTATTACTAAACGGATGTTGCACTTACTGCGAATGTGCAATCTGGAAAACCTTACCAAACATAATCACAAAATTAGGAAAATTGACCTTTTAAAAAATAATTTGAGTGTTTTTTATTGTGTTTGCTGTATTAAAGAGCAACTAGTGTGGTCTCCACTGGCAGCTGCCAGCAGAGACTGTTGGTACCCTGTCTTGCCAGTAGTGAGCATGTGGAGTATGTCACAGCCTCAAATAGCTCCTTCCTAGTAGCACAAAAGCCTCACATGAACTAGAGGGAAAATGCAGGGAATGCAATGAGATCAGCGTAGTATCACAGATCTGTGTGGCTACTACACAGTGCAGACCTATCATGCCAGCAGAGATTGCAACATGACCCCTGTCAACAACAAACACCGTGGGATCTAGCGATGATGTCTGAAATACGTCGGACATTTAAAAAGTCAGGCATACAGATACATATAGCAACAAGCCTGTGTCTGCATGCCTCAGGTTGGGATCCTTTCATTCATTTCTCTTAATGAGAGATTACTTGCAAACAGATGGATATTACCACTTTCTGCTCGTCAGGAAGGGATGAAGTTTTTACATGTTAACAACGTCATTAGATGTACGATTGACACCATGAAACAATGAGCAGTGCCAAGGTTAATTACATCTGGAAGCACTTGGTCCAATTTACCATTGGGCTGGATTTCAATAGCAAATATATGTTATTGCGTTAAACATTCATAGACCAGATTTTAATGAGTAGAAATGAGTCCAACTGCTGAATTACTGGAGGTATTAGCATGATTTTGTCAAATTTATCACATGTTTTTGAATAAATATTCAAAGGTGGAATGTGTGTAATTCAAAAAAATATTAAAAGGCAACAGATAAAAGTAAAAATTGAAAATAAATTTTATTTGAAGGAACTGGATGTAAGTTACCTGTGATGCTCAAGAATCAAATAATGAATTGCAAATGTATATAAACTCACTGATTAGATATTTTAAAAATGTGGGGAACATCTAGAAAGCCTGATTCATAGTCATAATCATAGCAGAAAGTTGTATTGAAATGGCTGAAAGATCACTGGCTTGCTCCTGGGTCATTTGTGCAAACTTTTCCCCTCTTCTTATGAATAGAAATTAGAAATTTTGCATTGGAATGTGTGCATATTACCCTGTTATAAAGGCCATGAAACAGTGATATTTGAAAATATGTGTGTCCAACCTGCTTTTGCCACAAATACTGCCTACAATTTGAAAACCACCACAAGGAACACTTTAATGGTATAGACAATAGGCAATAGACAATAGACAAATAGGTGCAGGAGTAGGCCATTCGGCCCTTCGAGCCAACATCGCCATTCAATAATTCATGATTCTCAAATGTAATTGCCAATTACAAGGCACAAATTTATGAAAGGGACAAATCCATTAGAGGTTTTTGGTGATGTCAATAGTTGAAAAGATAAGGGGAAACCAGTCGAAGGGGAGTATTTGCATTTTCAAAAGGCTTTCGATTTGGTCCCAAATTCCTGGGCATGCATATTTCTGAAGATCTTTCCTGATGCCAACACACTGATGCAATTATAAAGAAAGCCCATCAACGCCTCGACTTCCTGAGATGATTACGGAAATTCGGTATGTCAGAGTGGATTCTCTCGAACTTCTACAGGTGTACAGCAGAGAGCATATCGACTGGTTGCATCACTGCCTGGTTCGGCAACATGAACGGCCAGAAACGAAGAACACTGCAAAAAGTTGTGAACTCTGCTCAGTCCAGCACGGGTTCTGACCTCTCCACCATCGAAGGGATTTACCCGAGTGTCTGCGTCAAAAAGGCAGCCAGCATCATCAGAGACCCACATCACCCTGGCCACACACTTATTTCACCCCTGCCATTGGAAAGAAGGTACAGAAGCCTGTACAGGTACAGAAGCCTGTACAGGTACAGAAGCCTGATGCCATCACACTGATGCAATTATAAAGAAAGCCCATCAACGCCTCGACTTCCTGAGATGAGAACGTCCAGGTTCAGGAACAGCTTATTCCTAACAGGCTATTAAACACTACAACATCAAATAAGCTCTGAACTACATAGACTATTATTGTTATTATTGCATTATTACTGTTTGTTTTTTATGTGTATGGATGTGTGCGTATATATATATCTTTCCTCGATGGAGATTTGACCTTTCCGTATCGTATTTCCGTCTGCACTGCGGCCTAACATCAAGGAGCTGGCGGTCCTTTTGCTGGGGATCGACTCCGGGAGCTCCAATCGCGGGAGCCTACGGACTTAACATCGTGGAGCTTGTGTTCCCTTTGTCAGGGATCGACTTCAGGAGCTCCAACCGCGGAAGCCTGCAGACTTAACATCGTGGAACTCACGGTCCTTTGGTTAGGGACTGGCTTCAGGAGCTCCACAGCTCCACAGGAGCTTCAACCGCCCCGACGCGGGGGCTTCGTTCGCCGGCTGCGGGACCTTTGATCGCCCCGACTGCGGATGGTTTGACTGCCCCGACCACGGGAGTAAAGGAGGAAAGAAGATAATACATTGTTGCCTTCCATCGCAGTGTGCTGTGGTGGATGTTTATGTTGTTTTTTATGTAGTTGTGTGTCTTGTTGCATTTTTGGTATGACTGTATGGCAAATCAAATTTCTTGTATGTTCTTACATACTTTCCTAATAAATTATTTACAATTACAATTACAATTACAATTATATATACAGTGCCCTCCATAATGTTTGGGACAAAGACCCATCATTTAATTGGGACACAGCAATGTCATGTAAATGAAAGTAATCATGTTTAGTATTTTGTTGCATATCCTTTGCATGCAATGACTGCTTGAAGTCTGCGATTCATGGACATCACCAGTTGCTGAGTGTCTTCTCTGGTGATGCTCTGCCTGGCCTGTATTGCAGCCATCTTTAGCTTATACTTGTTTTGGGGGCTAATCCCCTTCAGTTTTCTCTTCAGCAGGTGAAAGGTTTGCTCAATTGGGTTCAGATTGGGTGATTGACTTGGCCACCCAAGAATTGACCATTTTTTAGCTTTGAAAAACTCCTTTGTTGCTTTAGCAATATGTTTGGATCATTGTCTTACTGTAGAATGAACCGCCGGCCAATGAGTTTTGAGGCATTTGTTTGAACTTGAGCAGATAGGATGTGTCTACACTTCAGAATTCATTATGCTACTACCATCAGCAGTTGTATCATCAATGAAGATAAGTGAGCCAGTACCTTCAGCGGCCATACATGCCCAGGCCATAACCCCCCCACCACCGTGTTTCACAGATGAGGTGGTATGCTTTGGATCTAGGGCAGTTCCTTCTCTCCTCCATACTTTGCTCTTGCCATCACTCTGATATAAGTTAATCTTCATCTCATCTGTCCACAAGACCTTTTTCCAGAAATGTGGTTGCTCTTTTAAGTACCTCTTGGCAAGCTGCAACCTGGCCATCCTATTGTGGATTGCAGCATTGTGAATATGGATCAGAATATACAATGGATCATTTGCCAGGTGAAGATTGTTGACTGATAAGGGTGGCTCAGTGTTGCAGTGGTTGAGTTGCTAGCTTGCAGCACCGGAGACTCGGGTTCAATCCTGACTATGGATTCTGTCTGCACAGAGTTTGTATGTTCTCCGTGTGACCTCGTGGGCTTTCTCCTGGTGCTCCGATTTCCTTCCACACTGTAAAGACGTAGAGGTTTGTAGGTTAATCAGTAAATTTGTAAATTGTCCCAGTGTGTAGGATAGTGCCAGCGTACGGGGTGATCACTGGTTGGCCTGGACCTAGTGGGCTGAAAGACCTGTTACCACCCTGTATCTCTAAGTCTAAAGAGTAGACCTGTTTCCTTTGAATTCAGAAGAATGTGAGGCGATCCCAATTAAATTTCCAAAATTGTTACAAGGCTTATTAGGGAGGATATTTCATTTGAATGAGTAATCTGGAACTAGGGGTAACAATCTGAGATGGTGTAATTTACTTAGGACTGAAACAAGCACATATTTTTTGCTTAGGTATGGGGTGAATCTTATGATTCTGTAAAAAATCACGCTCCCGTTTCATTAAAGGTATCGATAGGATTTTTGATATTAAGAAAATCACGGGATTTGAAGATAATCGAAAAAGTGGCGCTGACTATAGAAGATCAGCAATAACGTTGGTAAATAATGGAACAGGCTCAGAGGGCCAAATTAACCTTCGCTTGCTCCTAGTTGTTATGAAGGGCACGTTGAATGATTTGGCCAGTCTGTGCCTTGGTAAAATATCTTCTATTTTAAATAAAATTCCGGTTGAAGCCTTTGGAAATAAATCCAACATAATGATAACTTGAAAACAATGAAGCCTAACATTGCAACACGCACTGTTATTTTGAACGTCTATTCACTCCTCATTCCAATGTTGTGTGTCAGTTTCAAGGTACCACTTCATCAAAATGTGTGTATTTCTATCAATACCGAGGAAAGCATTTCTAATTGTGTTCTCTGGCTTCTGTTTTGCACATATCATTTTGCCTTTAAAGGTCATTTAATCTCAAAATATCGAACATATGTCAATCTTTTGAGGTTCTTTGGATTATAGTTCTGATATCAGTTGACATTTCAAAAATATTGTGCGGGTTCTACTCTGTAGCATTCATAGAATTTTTTTTTTACACCAGCAAAAACTGATAATCATGAAAATGCCCCAGAGAGTTAAGAACTTAGCCTCCCGAAATGAACTATTGCCTCAGAGAAATACTGCTTGTCATATAACATAATAATGGTTATTAGAAGAAAGACACAAAAAGCTGGAGTAACTCAGCGGGTCAGACAGCATCTCTGGAGAAAAGGAATAAATGACGTTTCGGGTCAAGACTCTTCATCAGACCCGAAACATCACCTATTCCTTTACTCCAGAGATGCAGATTGATCCGTTGAGTTACTCCAGCTTTTAATGTCTATCTTCGGTTTAAACCAGCATCTGCAGTTCCTTCCTGCACATGGTTATTAGAAAATGTGTGATCAACTATTTAGCTATCTTTCACTAGAGGTGGACAGGATTATTAACCAACAAAATCAGAAAGCAATATGAACAGTGTTTCTTTCAAAGTCTGCTGTGTGTAACATACTTTGGGGTTAAGCTTGCATGGTTTTCATCTTTCCGCTGAGGTAAACATTCAAGCCCTGTTTGGATATTAAGGTCACATGGCAAGATGTCAGAAGTGCCAGACTTTATTAGTGAATCAGGTTGAAACTTTACTCAGGTGACAATTTGCAATGGATTTTATATTTGACTTGATAAATTGTTCAATCTGCTTCCAATTAAGTGGGCATAGGTAAACTTGCAATTTATGCTCCTCATGAGTTTTGTTGTCTTCAGTGAATAAAGTTGATTGGCCTATTCATCAAACCCAAGCACAGAAAGTCAATTTAGTTACTACCTCGGTGAAGCTGTTTCTGTACATTAATGAACCATGAAGGTTTTTTAATCTCAAACAACATAGCCAGTTAAATGAATTTGTACATTTACTGCGTGCACAAGCAAAACAATTTTCTTTCAGTTAGTTTATATTAATTAGGAATTATTTTCAGGTTAAGAAATGCAATGTATTTTTTCATATTGTTCAACTTTTGTTCCAAAGGAAGTTAAACTTTGACATACAATTTTTACTTAAAACATTGACAACTTTTATGCAGGAATTTACCATTGACAGTTTAATGGAAATAAAAATGGCGGAAATTAATTTCTATGAGACAACTATTGGGAAATAGATTATTTACTGAAACAATGGTGAAAATGGCATGAGATGTATAATGGAAAGCAACATAGCATGTGTAACATGTACAAGTACAATCTCGTGTAGGGACGAATTGTATACTACTTATTGGGGTTCACTGCAAATCTGATTCATGTAGATAAAACACATGATGAGAATATTTCATAAATCAGTGCAGGTTTCCCATAACAATATACGGCAGCACAGTGACGTAATGGTAAAGTTGCTGCCTTACAGCACCAGAAACCCAAGTTCGATCCTGACCAAGGGTGCTATCTGTATGGAGTTTGTACGTTTTCCCTGTGACCTTCGTGGGTTCCCTCCGGATGCTCCAGTTTCCTCCCATACTCCAAAGACATATAGGTTTGTAGGTTAATTGGCATTGGTAAAATTGTAAATTGTCCCTTGTCTGTGTAGGATAATGTTAGTGTACAGGGATTGCCATTTTCCAACAATATTCTCAATCTCCTTTGATTCCAGAAATCCATTGATCTGTTTTTGTGAACAAAAGTAATAACTGAGCACCAGCACCCACTGAAAGAGAGTTCTCATCTCATTCCTAAATGGCCTACCCCTTATTCCAAAACCGTGTCCCTGATCTGAATCTCTACAATTAAGGGAAACATACTCCCTCCATCTAACCTGGTAAGCCTTTTACGGATTTTGTGTGTTCCAATTAGATGGTCTCTTCCAAAATCTGGTGAACACAATCCCAGTCTGCTCAACTTTTCCTTCTCCAACAAACCGCCCATTCCTGAAACCATTCCAGTGAATCTTTACTGCTTTTCCATGGTAAGTATGCTCTTTCTTAGATAAGGAGCTCAAACCTTTATGCAATATTCCACGTGCAGTCTCTCCAAAGTAAAATCCTCTAATTCCTCTGTGCTTATATATGATTCAGATAGGATTTTAATTCACTCTTTTAATGGAAGATATTGTTGGGAAATGGCTTTCTGACCATTGTGCTCATGTTTCTTGATTTAACCAGTTTCCACATAGAACCTAGACACTATGTGCTGGAGTATTTCAGATCTTCAGAAGGGTCCCGACCCGAAACATCACCCATTCCTTTTCTCCAGAAGTACTGCCTGACCCTTTGCATCTATCTTTGGTATAAACCAGCATCTGCAGTTCTTTATTTCCATTGAACAGCACAGCTTAGGAACAATCCTTTTGATACACAATGTCTGTGGTGAACATGATGCCATGTTAAACTAATCTCCTCTACCTGCATTTGATTCATATTCTTCCATTCCCTACATATGCATATCTAAAAGCTTCTTAAACTCTACGATTGAATCTGCCTTCACCACATCACGGCTTTCCAGGCACCCGCCATGATCTGTCTAAAAAGGCTTGACCCACAGATTTCCTTTCAACTTTGCCCCTCTCACCTTAAAGCTCTGTCTCCCTAACCTTTGACATTTCAGTCACTGGAAAATTGTTCTGACTGTCTACCCTTTCTGTGCCTATCATAATTTTATATCAAGTCAAGTCAAGTCAATTTTATTTGTATAGCACATTTAAAAACAACCCACGTTGACCAAAGTGCTGTACATCTGATTAGGTACTAAGGAAACAAAAATGATGCTTCTATCAGTCTCCCCTCAACTCCTTTGTTCCAGAAAAAAAACAACCCATGGTTGTCCAACCTCTCCTTGCAGTTAATACTCTCCAATCCAGATGGCATTCTGGTAAATCTCTTCTGCACTCTCTCCAAAGTCTCCACATCCTTCCCGAATGCAGTGACCAGAACTGCAGGCAATATCCCAAACATGGCCCAATCAATGTCCAAAAAAGCTGCAGCATGACTATACTCAATGCCCTGCCCGATGAAGGAAATCGATCAAAAGAATGAATGTTTTTGTCACATAATAAGATTTTTTAAATTTCCGTAACTATTAAATAAAAATATTTAAAGTAAAGAAATTAGAACTAAAATTCTTAAGCACTCAAGTTATCAACTTCAACGGGAATTAGAACAAATGTGCCAGTAGATTGCAGGCAGCTGCAAAACTAATAGGGTTGTCATATTAGCGGATTTAACAAGCAAATAAATCTAAAACTACTAACATCTTAATTCCTCCCAACTATTTTCCTCTACTGAAATCAATGAAAGACGACCTGACCTAACATAACTTTAGTTCTAACAGCAGATTGCTCAGCTTAAGTGGACAGCAATTGCCAAGTCCTTGTTGTCTAGCAGTGGACTCTATAAGGAATCTGGAATTGGATTGCATTCAGAGAAATTTATGGCATTCCCCCACAAAATTGTTACGCTGGCATTGAAAGGGTAGATAGTCAGAAACATTTTTCCAGGGTGGAAAATGTTAAATACTGGAATGCATAACTTAATGTGAAAGGGGGAACATTTAAAAGAGCTGGGAGCGGCAAATTTTCCACAGAGAGTAGTAGATACCTGGAGCAAACTGGCATGGGTGGTGATGGAAGCAGAGACAAAAATGATGTTTAGCTAGGCATATAAAACTGCAGGGTCTGTGAAGGACTGCTCTCTGCTCTATATTGGTTATGAAACCTTCTTCATTTTTTTCGTTTAGATCTTTTTGAAATAATTTTATTTTGGCTGCCAGCTTCCAAGCATTACAGCTGTCAGGATGAGAAAGGATGTAATATCAGTTACGACTCAAGTGATTGAAGTCTTGAAAACATTCATCTGGTTATTGAAGAAAAATAAAGATGCAGTTTTAAACTACTTGAACAAATAGCTTGGAAACAGAAGATTACTGTTCAATAGCTTGGTGTTGGGAAAAAAAAAGAACAATATTACTTTATCATTATTTCTGATAAATACATCTCTCCCTCTGGCTCATATGTGAAAGTCTGGCCACTGTCTTCATGGAGTTATCTCTGAATCTTGCTGAATCATTCAGTTCAAGGTTAGAGCTTCAGGCAGTACAGTGTGAGAGCCAAGTTAAGCTTAATATCCAGCCACGGGGAAATATATATATATTACGAATGATGGAATATTTCCTACAGATAAAACACTCCTATTTCAATAGGCATGAGGTGAAGAATGCTTGCTGGTTTTAAAATTATATTTTTCCACAGGTTTCTTTTGTTTGCTTGACCTGAGAATAGTAAAAAAGTCTAAATATTAAAAAAATATACAACAGGTCAGCAAGATTGATTTTATTTTTAAGGCAAGGATTCATGATTTTTGAACTTTTTTTTGTTGTATGTAGCCATCTAAAAAACATTGTGGAGGTCACAGGTGACATGTTCTCCAAACAAAAACATTTCAATAGTTTAACCAGCAACCCCTTTGGAAAGCAATCATGTTATGTTTCTAAACCATTACTAAATGGATGTAACAATTCTACCTGTTTATTCTCCAATCCCCCCCATGTTCCCCCTTCTTCCCCCATATCACCCTCCATTTCTTCTATCCCCACCCATCTCCACTGTGCTCCTCTTGGAAGCGCACCTTCCCCTCCCCTGCATACTACACTCCTTCCTCTAACCTCACAATTTGCAACTCTTCAAATCTTTTGTCTCACACCTTCAGTCTTTTCATCTCGGGCCTTTGTCGAACATCTGCCTATTAAAACACCCTCCTCACCTCTATCGACCTATTACCTGCCAGGCTTTGTCCTGCATCTCCTCTCTTCCAGCTTTCCATCTCCTCTATTTCCTACCTGTTTGTTCTCACCGTGTCTCCTCCCAGCCAGAACAAAGTTTGGTTTTTCCTTGTCTGTCCTTTTTACTCCTCCACTCTCTCTATATTCATAGAAACATAGAAACATAGAAAATATGTGCAGGTCTAGGCCATTCGGCCTTATGAGCCAACACCGCCATTAAATATAATCGTGGTTGATCATCCAAAATCAGTACCCAGTTCCTGCTTTCTCCCCATATCCTTTGATTCCGTTAGCCCGAAGACCTATATCTAACTCTCTCTTGAAAACATCCTGTGAATTGGCCTCCACTGCCTTCTGTGGCAGAGAATTCCAGGTATCTCCAGTGGGGTTTCACCACACAATTCATCTTCCCTTTCCCTCCCATCTTAGCATTTCAAAGGAACAATTTCCTGCTTCATTCCTACATCCATTCTTCCAACCTTCTCATGAAATCATGAGATGCAACCCCGCCCCTTGAACCCCTTCCATTCCCTCCACTCTGAGTTAATGTTACAGGCTATGCAGTAATTCATTTATCTCAATTGAACGCAATGCATTCACTGGTCATGATATGGTCTTCTCTCTGAACAGAGATCAGGTAATCGCTTTGCAGAACACCTCCATTCGGTCTGTAAGTTTGATACTGAACAATAGATTGTGGGCCAAATGTCGACAAATGGGACTTGTTTAGATGGAGCATCTTTTGTAGATATGGATGTTGGGCTGAAGGGCCTGGATCCATGTTCTATGATTCACTGACTCTAAACACTCCTTCTAAACAGATATAGCCTCTTTTGTTTTAATGTCATGATATTAAAAGTAATAGACTTTTCTTGAATGTCCCTTTCCAAGCTTCATTTTTAGCCATTTCTCTGCTGCTTTAACGAGTCCACATTTTAAGACCAAGATTGAGCATCTCAGGTCTGTTTCTCCAATCACTGGGATCATAGGTCTTTTGGTTGTTGTCGCATTGGCTCAAGCCAGTAACATTTGACTTCCTTCTCATCCCCACCTGGCTTATCAAGTGCATCTCTCCCTCAGCCTTAAAATATTCAAACTCTACTTTCACAGCCCTTTAAGAACGAGGGTTCATAAAACTGACAATTCACCGAGAGGAAAATTATGCTTCATATCCGTCCTAAATGGACAGCCCGATCTTGGTTTGAATAAAGGCGTTTTAAAAATTCTCCCTTACTTAATTTCTTCATAAATTATAATACTTTCATGAATTTTATATTAGCATATTTCATAGAAATACATTAAATGTATTTCAACTGTGTGTAGATGTCTATAGTCATTATAATTAGAGACAATTGAGAAGAATGCTGACAATATGTTGCCACAATCCATTGTGGTTCTCTGTGGATGGGGCTTCATGTTTCATCACCAGAGGCAAAATAGTCTCTTGTGGGCCATTCCTCATTGTGAGCCGACTTCTGTTGCAAGGGCTTGAAGATGTTGGGTTCCATGCAGCTGTCAAAGCCACATGTAACTATGGAATCAATGTAGGACGCTGATATTTGGGGTGGAGTCCATCAAGTGAATGATGTGATCAGCATTCCATTTCTGTCTGTCACCTCTTATGCCTTTATTACATTTGAACATCTGCTCTCTTCAATTCATTACTAATATGTGTGAGATGGATAAAAATATCCACTCTGTAATTTGACTGTTCACTTACACAATATTCAGACAAAAGTTCAATTTTAATATGCTTTCTGAACAAGACTTATCTTTATTTTTCAGTTTTTGCCAATGTTAATCGATGTCAACAGATTAGAATATTTGGAGCTTTACATTACTCTTGTTTGATTGTCGTTATGGTACAGGGCAAAATAAAGCTGATTGTTAAAAAAATAATAAAGCCTTCACACTGAACTGCTGTACTCAGAAGCTAAAATTTGGGTTTAGGATTGTGTTAAGTATTGGATCGGAACTTCCAGTATTTCTGCACATGATTGCAGAATATATGCAGAATAGACAATAGACAATAGACAATAGGTGCAGGAGGAGGGCATTCAGCCCTTCGAACCAGCACCGCCATTCAATGTGATCATGGCTGATCATTCTCAATCAGTAGTATGTGCCCCAAATTTGTTTTTTGCTTATACATGACCAATGAATTTTGGGCACTCTTTATTGATTTTTCCCAGCTGGACTTCAGTGTTGCACTCTTGGTCTGGTCGAGTCCAGATGTGGAATGCAAACCCGCAGCTGCTTCTCAGCATTTGGCGAGGGACTGTGTCTGCTGAACCCACGGCATGAGACATCAACAAGCCTGGTTATGAATTCTGTACTTCACAGAAGGTTGAGGAGGCTAGATTGTTGGATGTATTTCAAGCATAGGTAAATAAATATTTAAAACTATGATACTATGGAGAACTCCCTAGAAGAAATTAGGTCGTGAGCAGATCAACCACCATCATATTGAATGGCAAAGTGGGCTGAAAGGGCTCAGTGGCAGGCTCCCGCTCCTATGTTCTTCTCTAGTTGTGCTTAGTTTCATTGGAGTGAGTGCAAGGAAGAAGGATTAGTAAAAGTCAAAGTTGAATATTTAGATGAATTTTTCAGTTAAAATAAATAGTGTGTGTGGGTCTTTATGTTTTCAATTGATCTTAAAATAAACAATTGATTCATTACATTTTTAATTGATTCATTACAGTCTGAAAAAGGGTCTCGACCCGAAACGTCACCCATTCCTTCTCTCCTGAGATGCTGCCTGACCTGCTGAGTTACTCCAGCATTTTGTGAAATAAATACCTTCGATTTGTACCAGCATCTGCAGTTATTTTCTTACATTACATTTGAAAGTGTTTTGAGTATTCTGTTTAGAGGCATTCAGAGTCCTTAGCTACAGTATTTTGACAATTAGCACAGCCAAGGGGCATCTGTCTGCCACTGTACATTTAGCACCTTCAGATCTGGAAAAGTGAACTAGGTTGATACTAAGCTTGTAGGTAGGCAGAAAATACATGTCGTTTGTCATCAGAATGTTCTGGCCTCTCGTGTGAAGTCTATTTTAAATAATTAGATTGCGATAAATTGTCAACTGAAAATTGTCAATTGTCAACTGAAAGTCTGCACAAAAATATTCTTTTTATTGCTGCAAAACTGCTGTGTTTTGTTTTTCTCAACCTCTAAATATGTTTTAATGATCTGGAGTAAGAAATTGCATTAATATGCAAATTTCAAGTTCAGATGTGATTTGGGGATTAGTTAACACACAATGCTCTGGAGATAGTCTCTTGTGTTGCAACAGATTGGTGAATTTCAATTACTTGTTTGGAATGTTTAAACGTGATCGTGTTTGTACGATGTTAAAGCTGGCAAATACTGTAAATCAGCAGTAAGCTTCTTATTTGTAAACTAAATTAGGCAAATTGACCTGGGGTAGATCTGGACAGATTTATTAAATTATATATTGACATTTTAATTACTATTTTCTTTAAGGCAACTATCCACAAGACTAGTGGACTTAATTATTCTGGTAATGTACTTTGATTTTCTTTTGGTCCTAAATTACTATCAACAGTGCATGAATAAAAGGAGGGCAATCATCTTTTGAGACTGTGATCAGCTGGGTAAGTGGGCCAAGGAATGGCAAATGGAGTTCAAATCAACTAAATGCAGGATGTTCCATTTTGGAAAGTCAAACCAGGGTAGGACTTTAACCGTGAACAGATGGACCCTGGCAATAGTTGAAGATCAGAGGGATCTAGTAGTACAATACGTAGTTTTCTGAAAGTGGCAACACAGGAAGGTGAAGGTGGCTTTTGGCACACTGGCCTTTGTCAGGAAGGGCATTGGGTAGTATAAAAGTTGGGATGTTAGGTTGCAGTTCGACAAGACCTTGGTGAGGTTGCACTTGGAGCATTGTGTTCAGCTTAGGTCATCCTACTTTAGGAAAGATACCATTAAGCTAGAAAGAGTGCAGAAAACATTTATGTGGATGTTGCCAGGATTGGAGGGACTAAGTTATAGGGAGAGGTAGTGCAAGCTCGGACTTGATTCCTTGGAGCACAGGTGACTGAGGTGATGTTATAGAGGTGTATAAAATCATAAGGGGCATAGAAAGGGTGAATGTACACTGTTTTTTTCCCCAGGATTGGAGAATCAAGAACATATAGGCCAATTGAAAAATTAAGGTGAATGGGGAAAGATTGAAGAGGAGCCTGAGGGGGCACCCTTTTCTCGCAGATAGGGTGGTGCAAATAAAGATTGAGCTGCCTGACAAAGCGGTTGATACAATAAAAATTTTAAAAGATATTTGGACAGGTTCATAGCCAGGAAATGTGGGCAAACAAGACTTAGATGGGCACTTAGTTGATGTGGACGGGTTGGACCAAAGGCCCTGGTTCTGTGCTTTGACTCTATCTAGCTGATCTATAATTCAAATGCATTTGCTCAATATTTGCACTGACTGTGTAACTGACCAAAATGTACTTTTATCTCCACAACGCGACCCTTAAATATTTTCAGACGTTGTTGAGACGTTTCTGTGGAGCTTGATGCCACCTGACAGTTAAGACAAACAGCACCGATGCAGTTAAACGAGAACCAGAGATATATATGAAGGAAAAAGAATGGAGCATCATGATGATAACTGGGAAATTGGCAAGGTGGCGCCGGGTGTGTGCAGTGTATGAACCATGTGGACCAGTTGGACAAAATGGTATATTCTTTGGCTAGGAAATCCATGGAACAGCATTCTTATTTTGCTCCTGGCATAGGATGCCAGTTGAATCTATGGAGGCTTCTAGAAGATACCCTTGAATCCCATTCCCCAGCTTGTTTTTCTGCTTATTGTCTCTGACGTTTCCATCAACATTCTCTCGTGAATTCCAGATTTCCACCGTGGTTTCTGAGTTCTTAAAAAACAGTTCTTGGATCAACTCAAAAGCAGTCAAACTCCATTGTTAAGCTTGTGACTCAGATTAAATAGATTCCTTCTGCCCTGTGGAGTCCATGAGTCACATAAATACCTTGATCATGTCAAACCTCAACCTTTCAAAATCAATGGATTGCATTTTACTTTTATGCAACCTGATCTTATGGAATAATTCATTCAGTGCTGTTGTCATTCTGGCAAATCTGCTCTCTGCTTTTCCATAGCTAAATGCTCAAATCTGAATGCCATGCTCCAGATGGCATCGATTTAAGACTCTAATCAACAGAACAATAAATTACTCACTTTAAAATTCTAATTCACCTGATATAAAGTTGAAACCGTTTCAGCGGCTGTTTAGATTGCTACTTACACTTCTGCTTTAACCTTAAGTGATTATTATGGGTGAATCCCCAAATTACTTTCTCCTATTTCTCAACATAAAGGACATAATGTTTAATTTAATGCATACTCTCGCTAAATTATGCCATGAAAAAGCTGCAGAGTTAACATTAAAAGTCTTGCATGTGGCAGGTGATTACTGCAAATTGTGTTTACTTCCTCTTGCAATCTCCTTCCTGTACTTTGTTGAAAGCATCTATGTCCCACCATGTACAATGGTGTGAGAAATCTGCTGCTATCTCTCTCCACAGATGTATGTTTTGAAAACACACATCATACTTAAGAGTATCAAAACTGTGGGGGGGAAAAGCTTGCACTTAATGCCAATATTTTCTGACCCAGAATAAGAAATGTGTAAACACTTGTTCAAATTTAATCTTCTTTTACTGCAAGCAGTAATCCCACAAGTGAAAACGATGTTTACTGTTAAGGAAGAGGCTGGATTTAACATCATCCACCTTACATTGCAGGAGAACACAATATTTGTTTTATAAAGCTCCTTTCCCTATAAAAGAGCCTTGTCACCTAACATGTAATAACCAATGGGACAGGATACCACCTATGATTTAATTACATTGCCAGTTGTTTGCAATAAACATGCATTGTGGCAGATTCTGTCCTCTTTATTATGGTTCCAATCTTCAATGGTTTAATTGAAGCCTATAAACCTCATTTCAGAACAGTCACATAATTGTACATGCATGCGTTGTGCAATTAACTCGATGAATTCCAATCCCATTTTCTACTATCTCATTTAATGATTGGAGTAATATTAAAAATGATAGTAAATTGAGTTGGGGCAAAAGGTATGCACAATTTTCTCTTGACAAATGACATGGATTTACCATCAGTTTGGGTGGCTTTTGGCACGTTGACAAACTGCTCTTCTTCAGACTCCCTGTTCTCTAGGGACGCTGCCTGACCTACTGAGTTACTCCGGCACTTTGAGTCCTTTGTTTTGTAAACCAGCAATTGCAGTTCCTTGTTTCTGCTGCTAGATTAGGTGTTGCCTGCACCAAATAGCTTGGCAGTAAACTTGAATTAAACTTTAAAATCTCTCACAGCTCTGCAGTTGCTTATACACATGTATAAATTAATTTTAGGGCTCTCATCTCTCTTTTACAATTGTACTGTTTGGATCATACGGCTCCCTGTGATGTATTGCATAAGCATCTGCAGTATTAACCAACTGTCAGGCATCAAGTTTAGCCTGGAGTCTTTTTAAGCTCTGTCTTAATGAGCAAATTTCTTGTGTGATTTGAAACAAATCTACAGAAAGCTCAACATCTCTTGTGCGTCTGAGCTCAGAGGAAGATGCCAGCCGCTGAGACTCCATCGCAATGAATGACACTTTGATGCTGAAAGAGTGAAACACACACATCTTGATTGTCAGAATTGTCTGCATGCGTTACACAGGTCCTCGACACAACACAACGCTCTTGAGTCATTATCGCAAATTCCCTGATAAGTTGCACATTCACTCCATATTTCTTGGTTTACGACAATTAGTCTGTCCCTGCAACTTGAGGTCATGGACAGGATTCGGAACGAATTAAATATGTTTTGGTGCAGTTGTGATATATTTCTGTGGGTCCGATAGTTATGGGTTCAAATCCCACTCCAGAGACTTTCAGAACCAAGCCCTTCGGCCCACCAAGTCCAGACCGACCAACGATCACCCCATATATTATTCTGAAGGAAGGTCTGAAGAAGGGTCTCGACCCGAAACGTCATCCATTCCTTCTCTCCAAGATGCTGCCTGACCTGCTGAGTTACTCCAGCATTTTGTGACACCTTCGATTTGTACCAGCATCTACAGTTATTTTCCTACTCCATATAGTATCCTACACACTCGGAGCTATTTCCAATTTTACATAACCCAATTATCCTACTTTACCTTTGGAGTATGTCTTTGGACTGCGGGTGGAAACCGGAGCACCCGGAGAAAACTCAAGTGGCCAGAGGGAGAAGGTACAAGCTCTGTACAGGCAGCCCCCATTGTCAGGATTGAATCCGGGTCTCTGGCACTGTAAGGCAGCAACTGTTGCGCCACTGTGCCACCCCCTTAAGGGGTTGCTGCCTTACAGCTCCAGAGACCCGGATTCAATCCTGACTATGTGATAATCCGGATTCAACCTCTGGCTATGTGATAATCAACGGTACATTATTCTGACGAGAATAAAAGCTTACATTGTCAATTCTATGCAGTACAGAGAAAGTGCTACCTATCTGATGGGTTGTTAAAACTGAAGCCCTTATTATCTATTGTTGAGATTATTCCTTCCTTAATGAATTAAAAATTGACGATACAGTCATTATTACACAGCTATTTCAGGAAGCTTATTGGGCACAAATCAATTGTGACATTTGCTACATCGTAATGTTGATTTGATCTCAAATGAAAATGTGTAAAGGTCATGAAATGCAGTGTATGATTGCAAATCTTTGTTTTTTAACATGATTACATTAATCATCATGCTGTCACATTTGACATGTTATCTCATATCATACCTCCTGCAACCATATGCTCAATGATTCATGATGTGTTGCACTTTATCTTTCTCTGAGTTGGTGCTTGCAGTCGTCAGTTCAAAATTGCATCTTCAAGGAAGCTGGAGTCCATTCCTGGAAGTAGCAAAGAGACAAGCACAATTGCAGATTTGAAATGGAAAAGCAGGATAATGCTTAGGCTTTCATGTAAATAGAGGCAAGAAAGAATAGACTGCTGCCTAAAAGTAGCTGTAACATGTCATGCAGAACATGAAAGATGAGAAAGAAAAAACAATTTGGGGGCAGCGCAGTGGTGCAGCAGTAGAGATGCTGCCTCACAGCGCCAGGTTCAATCCTGACTACAGCGGCTGTCTGTACGGAGTTTGTACGTGCCCCTGTGACCGCATGGGTTTTCTCCGGGTGCTCCGGTTTCCTCCCACACTCCAAAGACGTACAAGTTTGTAGGTTAACAGACTTGATAAAACTGTAAATTTTCTCTAGATTGTAGTATATGGGGTAATCGCTGATCAATCGTGCTGAAGGGCCTGTTTCCACGCTGTATCCCTAAAGTCTAAAATGTTTCCTCTGTCCACCTTTAAGAGAAAGCTGATTCTTTTTTCTGTTAATAATGAAGGTTATACTTGTCAGCATCCCTGTTAAGAGCTTGTGAAAAGATGGGAAATTCCGACATCTACACCAGTGCAGTTAGTCATTGAAATGCTAAAGTTGGCTTTGGTGATATTCTGCACCTCCACAAAATAAACTATTGCAGGTGATGCCAATGCAACCAATGGAAAACCATTCACTAACTCCAACAGCTTATTTTCAGTGTAAAATCTATTAAAAGTACTATACTGTTAGAATGGCATGTCACTGAGTTTTTAATCAATTCTGAACAACTTCTCTGGTCCTGAAAAATATGGAGGTGTATAAAATCATGAGAGGAATAGATCAGGTAGATTCACAGTCCCTTGCCCAGACTAGAGGAATCGAGGTCCAGAGGACATAAGTTTAAGGCGAAGGGGAAAAGATTTAATGGGAATTTGAGGGGTAACTTTTTCACACAAGTCAAGTCAAGTCAAGTTTATTTGTCACATACACATACAAGATGTGCAGTGAAATGAAAGGTCACCCACAGTCCAGCAATAGAGCAATAAAAATAAACAATTTTACACACAATCACAACCAACACAAAACAAAAAGAAACATCCGTCACAGTGAGTCTCCTCCAGTCACCTCCTCAGGTGGCAGTTGAGGCAGGGTCTACCCCAACCTTTAAAAAACAGTTAGACAGGTACATGCATAGGATAGGTTTGGAGGAATATGGGCCAAATGCAGGCAGGTGGGACTAGGGTGTTGGCCAGTGTGGGCAAGTTGGCCCTAAGGGCCTGTTTCCACGCTGTATTACTCTATGACTCTAAATCGCTTCAGAAGAATAATATCAAAATCTCACTAATACTAAAAAAAAAACTACTTGGTGAAAAGCATTTTTATGCACTAATTTTAATTCATTTAATTAAAATGTGTAAATAGTCATAATTTATCATATATTATATTTCCTGATTTGTTGTCAGAATTCTTCATTATGTCCATCAGCTTAGCCAGTTGGATGCCATCATTGTTGACATCTAGGGAGCTACATGTCCCCCAGTGAAGGCAGCAGTCTATATGTCACATTGGAAAAGGGGAAACAGAATTAGGCCATTCAGCCCATCAAGTCTACTCTGCCATTATCATATCATCATATATATACAGCCGGAAACAGGCCTTTTCGGCCCTCCAAGTCCACCATTCATTGTCTTTCCCTCTCAACCCCATTCTCCTGCCTTCTCCCCACAACCCCTGATGCCCTTACTAATCAAGAATCTGTCGATCTTTGGGTTATAAATACCCATTGGCTTGGTCTCCACAGCGGTCTGATGCACAGTAACAGTATTATTAAGAAGAAAGTAATTGAAATCTTAAGTTACATTCTATGCACTTCATCAGAAAGAAGACACTATGATGTGTCAGTTTGGCAATTAATACACCTAAAATGTTTACCCTGTGAGCTAATGAAATATTAAGGTCTTTTGGAATTTGTTGAAAGGAAAATAAATTGTTTTTAGTACAACAAAATGACGTTATCTCAGGTTATGATCCAACCGAATTTCCATTCCCTATTTATCTTAGTGCATTATTAAAGTTGTATCTCTCAACCTTGCATCTTCTAGCATGTTAAATGATACAATTGTGTCAATGGAGGTTTTTTATTCTGTCCATGTATTGCTGAATTCAACAAGCTTTGGTTCACCTGTGATAAGTGATCACCCCATGATCTATGGAGTGGTTCACAGAGGTAACTTCCCTCCTTAAGCATTTTTCATTGGTGTTGAATTGTTTCCAGTTACTTCATATTTTTATAAATATTATCCACAAAGTAATTGTTAAAAAACTATAAAAAGAGAACTCGTTCTGTCATTTATGTGTTTTCTTCTGCAGACTAGAAATTGCAAACTGGCCATTACATAGACAAGTGGCTGTCTACAGTGCAGCTATTAACAATCCTAACAAATACCTCTATATCTTAGTAAGCAGATTAACAAAACTGGTACCTGTTTTTAGGCAGGTTTGATACAAAACATGAGTTGCCCCAACACTCTTCTAGCTTTCTTAACCCTAGCCCGACAATCAGTCTGAAAAAGGGTTCTGCCCCGAAACACCACCTACCCACGTTCTCTAGGGATGCTGACTGACCAGCTGAATTAGTCCAGCATTTTGGGTCTTTGCTTGATACAAAACAATTCCTGGCCCTAAATTACATTCACAAAAAGCACATGGAACTTTTGAAGTTGTATGTTTCCAACAATCAGGAATATTGCACTTTTTATTCTGTTAATGATCAGATTTGTTCTTTGGTAACGTTTAGCGGAGTGGTCTTTGATCCATTCACTCACAGTCACAGAAACATAAGGAAATAGAAGCAGTAGTCCCCTGAAGCCTGTCCCGCCATTAAATGTGATCTCAGCTGATCTTGTGACACAAGGAACTGCAGATTCTGGTTTTAAATAGTGCTGGAGTAACTCAGTGGGTCAAGCAGCATCTCAGGAGGGGATGTTTTGGGTTTGGACCCATCTTCAGACTCAGGCTGGTCTTAAGTCTCCTTCTGTGCCGTTCCTCACAGCACTTAGTTTTTCAATTATTCAAATATTTATCTTTCTTCACCTTAAAAATGTTCTACTGATCTAGCTTCCAGTGCCCTCTGGGACAGAGCGTTCTGGCATTCAATACCCTTGTAAGGGGTTTCTGCGCCGAGCTTTCGCCCGACCTAAGGTCCCCGTGCCTTGCTCTGATCCCTTGACCAGGCCGCGCACACTGGTTCCCCGTGAGTGGTTCGACCCACTCACCCCTTACGGTTCTAGACACTGGACTTAGATGCAGGAGCGTTGATAGTGCAGAAAAAAACTCAACCAGACCAGATTTGAAGACCAGGGTTTAAATGGAAAAGGCTTTTATTGAGCGCTTGGGACTATTGTCCATGAATACTTATACAGTTCTATAAGACATATCTATAAGACACATACCGAATTACATGAATACTTTTGACTATGAATCATAAAACGCACAGTTCTACAAGACATATACATGAATACCTTTTACTCTGAATTCTAAAACGCACAGTTCTACAAGACATATACACGACTGTAAGATGGGGAACGTACGACATATCGCAAAATTGACCAACACATATTCCTTTACACACCCACGTTTATTCAAACCACCCTCCCCTCTACACTAAACTATGTCCAGGATATGCAGGATCGGGGTACATGCTCACCATGGGGCTATTACTGGGGTTACTGGCTGTTCGTGCTGCTTCTCCGCTGCTTTCCGTGAGGGTCGTGCTTGTCCCCTGAGTTTCTTCCTTCCGTTTCTTGCGTTCCTTGCAGGTTTTCTTGCAGTATTTCTTCTCGAGTTGCGTGCCGGTTCCTCTCTCTTGCACTTCGCTTCTTCTTGCCTGTCTTTTCTTCCTCTTGCATCCGTTTGACTTGAGTTTAAAACCCAAAAGTCGTGGCCAGTTATACTATTCTGACCCGTCCTATCTCCCGCCAGATCTTGGGATCTCTTTGTTTAAAATATATGTATTGAGTTTTCTCTCTGATCTGCGCTTATGTCCGGGGGTACCGGGGATGGCCAGACGGTGTTAATTGGTATTTCGTTGCGAGGTGATGGGTTTAACTGGTTTCCCATCACCTACCAGGTAGTTTTCTATGGGCTATTGTGCCCCCTTAACGAGATTAACTGTGTAGGTCGGCTTGGGGCATTGTGAGTATGCTGATGTCAGCGCCCCAGTGTCTGGACTTCGACCTGGTTTCACAGGTTTCTGCATGGCCAATACCCATCCATTGTTCTGGCCGTGGCTTTGCAGAAACCTAGAGACTGGGCTGTAAGGTTTTTGCTTTTGTGGCTGGTCACGAGGTCCTGCGGCCATCTTAGGACCCACGGATTGTGACATCCCTTGGTAAACTGACCGCAGCCTTTCTCCGCTATCAGCCCCAGTCTCCCGTTTAAAATGTCCAAACTGCAGCTCTTTGGTTTGGTGTTGCTTTCAGAATGAGGGAAAACTTCTCAAATCTTACACCCTCTGTGTGAAGAAATTTCTACTCACACCAGTTGTAAATGACTGGTCCCTTATCGTGCAATAATGTCTCCTTGTTTGTGACTTCTCCACAAGTAAAAATGGCCAACATCCACTTTGTCAGATACCTTTGCATCTTGCATGTATGAATAAAGTCACTCCTCATTATTTTAAACTCCAAGGAATTGCATTCCTTGAGAGGACTACTCTCTCAGGAGTTAGCCAGGTGTCAGAGGTTATGGGAAGAAGGCAGGAGAATGGGCTTAGGAGGGAGTCATGATTGAATGGTGGAGTAGACTTGATGGGCCGATTGGCCTAATTCTACTCCTATCACTTATGACCTGGTTAATCTCCTTTGGACTATTTGCATTGTTACTAAATCCTCTTGTAGAAAGGAGACCAAATCTGTGCTCAGTGTTTCAGGAAAGGCCTTACCAACATCCTGTACAAGCCGAACAGCTTATTTTTAAACTGCAACACCTTTGAAATAAAGGCCATGATGCTGTTTGCCTTCTTCACTACTTATTAGAATCTATTTGCCAGGCTTTCACCCTCTCACTCATTGTATCCTGTTGCAGAACCTCAATGCTCTCATCATAACACAGTTGCAGAACAGTAGCATAGCTGGTGGAGCTGCTGATTCACAGCACCAGAGACGCAGGTTCAATCCTAACCTCGGGTGCTATCTGTGTGGAGTTTGCAGGTTCGCGCTGTGACCATGTGAGTTTCCTCCAGGCGCTTCGGTTTTCTCCCTCATCCAAATGACATGCGGTTTGTCGGCGAACTGGCCTTTGTAAATTGCCTCTGGTGTGGTGGGAATGGCTGAGAAAGTAGGATAACAGAACCACTGTGAACGGGTGATAGATGGTCGGCGTGGATTCGATGAGCTAAAGAGACTGTTTCCATGCTATATCTCTAAACTAAATGAAGTGCCTTTTTACATATTTGTGTTTCATCATTACACTTGGAAACCTACCATTTTGTTTCCTCCTCCTGATCAATAATGTAAATCACAAACAATTGAAGGCCACTTCACTGCTTATTTTCTTAAGTGCAATTCACGATAGTTTGAATTGCATAAGTCGTAGACTTTCATCATAGTCAAAAGGTTCAGTCTCTGTATTCTGGGCTCACAAACTCCATTATTTGCAATATGTCCTTTGCCCGGGTCACTTTCTTTTCCTATGGATATTGCAGCACTGTTGACAATACATAAAGCTAAAAGTACGTCATTGTAACTTAGCTACATTGACCACTTAAAAATTAATGCATTGGTTGAAAAGTTCAAGGATTTTCTCGGTGCTATCCATTTTTTTAATTTACAAAGATGGGAAGAAAAAGGCAAATCTTGAGTGTATCTCTCTTGTGTAGAGTTTAGCTGAAACCTCAACGGTATTTCTCTTGCAAACAGTATCACTGATACTCCAATTAACCTGACAAGTGTAAAGTAGCCTGCTAAATGTTGTTCTCTGCTGTAGTCCACAAACTTTCCATGTACTTCAACACATGCAACTTCCATGTTAGTAAGTCTAAGATTTTTACATTTCTCGACATACTTTCTTCAGTTTCAAAGGCTCAACAGCTTTGTTTCTAGTGGGGACCATTGGTGGAAGTCAATATGATCCAAATTGGTTGACCTTCCTGATGATATTCTTTGTTCCTTTTTCATCATGTTCCATTGCTACTGACATTCCGCACTTCAAGCGAGTTGATGTCCTCCAGCTACTCTTATAACTATCTTTATGTACAACTCTGACAAGCTTCCAACTAGTTGGTATTCTGGTGAAATTATGAGTGTAATTTTGTTGAAATATATATTCTTACAGAAACATATAAATCTTAAAGAAACATATAAAATTCTTCATTGGACAGGCACGATGCAGGAAAAATGTTCCCGATGATGGGGGAGTCCAGAACCAGGGTCACAGATTAAGAATAAGGGGTAGGCCATTTTGGACTGAAATGAGGAAAAACTATCAGAGTCGTGAATCTGTGGAATTCTCTGCCACAGATGGCAGTGGAGGCCAATTCACTGGATGTTTTCAAGAGAGAGTTATATATAGCTCTTAGCGCTAACGGAATCAAGGGATATGGGGAGAAAGTAGGAGCAGGGTACTGATTTTGGATGATCAGCCATGATCATGTTGAATGGTGGTTCTTGCTCGAAGTACCTAATGGCCTACTCCTACACCTATTTTCAGCCTCCAGGTATTTACTTCCAAACGCAAACAAAGAAAACATTTGCACATATCTTTCCATCTCTTACACAGTCTCACAGAATTCCTTACTGTCTTTCTTGTTTATCTCGTTCTTACAACCAGACCATCCAACATGCCAAACACAGCATGGGCATCTCAGCTTCATGCAACATGGGGTCGTGCTGTTGAGAACTATAGCCCTGATACCCACCAGTATTTTTTCTCTCGGGAAGAATTCTGAGTGATAAATTAGAGAGATATCCAATTTGGGAGGGTTTGAATTATTAATGTGCTGTGCTTTAGAGGGATGAATTCTTTATTTGTCTGCCAACCTTTCCGCTTGTGGAAAGGGAATGCAATAAAATACATGGACTTTGCTGGAACTGTAATGTACTTGTAAATTTATTTAGTGTTCCTGAGGTCGTAGGGAGCATTCTGTATCTTTAAAGTGGGCAAATTAAGTATGTTTCAGGACTGTCTTGTGTTATTCTCTGAGGTGCTGGTCATTGCTATAGAGCCTGAACATCTTTCATTCATGAATGTGCAGATTTTGCCCAGTTTGAAGCAAAACATTGGCCATGTTGCTTAAAGATTTACCAGAATTTTATCGGGTCTGGAGGGATCTTGAGCTGGATCTTTTATCCCTGCAGCCTTCGAGGCTGAGGGGTAGCTTTATGGAGGTTTATGGAATGGGCAGCTGAGGTGAATGGTCACACTGTTTATCCCAGTGTCGGGGAGCCTAAAGGTTGAGGGCATTGGTTTATGGTGAGAGGGGAAATGTTTAAAAGGGACCTGAGGGGTAATTCCACATAGAGGGTGGTGCATACATGGAACAAGCTGACAAAGGAAGTGATAGAAGCAAATACAATTCTGAGATACAATCAAGGCACTTGAACAGGTGCATGGATAGGTGCGTGCCAGGTGGGGGACAATTGTGACTAGCTCAATAGTTGGCTTGGTCGGCCTGGCTGAGATGGGCCTCAAGTCTTATTTCTGCGCTGTACAATTGTACGACTCTAGTTAAACTGGGTTACATTTGTAACCTAGGTTTCCCAGTAAAAATATATCAATTTGTCTGCAATTATTCTTGCCACACACGGGTGAGAGAATCAAGAACAGAAAAACGCAACCTCCAACTTTCATTATCCAATCATCTCAGCCATTCCAGGTGCTGGGGCCTGGAAGAAAGTTGATGTGATACTGTGGTTTCAAAAAAGTTGAAAGGATAACCTGAATAACTACAGACCTGCAAGATTAACACGATACAGAAATATGATTTAAAGATATTTAAAAAGAATGGCATTAATCAGCATTTTGAAAAGAATGGCCGGCAGAGATTTGTGAAGCAAAGATTGTCTGACTAATTTGATATTTTTTGAGGTGGTAACAATAAACAATAGACAATAGACAATAGGTGCAGGAGTAGGCCATTCAGCCCTTCGAGCCAGCACCGCCATTCAATGTGATCATGGCTGATCACACTCAATCAGTACCCCGTTCCTGCCTTCTCCCCATACCCCCTCACTCCGCTATCCTTAAGAGCTCTATCCAGCTCTCTCTTGAAAGCAACCAACGAACTGGCCTCCACTGCCTTCTGAGGCAGAGAATTCCACACCTTCACCACTCTCTGACTGAAAAAGTTCTTCCTCATCTCCGTTCTAAATGGCCTACCCCTTATTCTTAAACTGTGGCCCCTTGTTCTGGACTCCCCCAACATTGGGAACATGTTTCCTGCCTCTAATGTGTCCAATCCCCTAATTATCTTATATGTTTCAATAAGATCCCCCCTCATCCTTCTAAATTCCAGTGTATACAAGCCTAATTGCTCCAACCTTTCAACATACGACAGTCCCGCCATTCCGGGAATTAACCTAGTGAACCTACGCTGCACGCCCTCAATAGCAAGAATATCCTTCCTCAAATTTGGAGACCAAAACTGCACACAGTACTCCAGGTGCGGTCTCAACTGTAGAAGGACCTCTTTGCTCCTATACTCAACTCCTCTTGTTACGAAAGAAGTTGATGAAGATAGCACATTTATCAATGGTTCTTAACTCCTGGCCATCTTCTGCCAGAACCTTAACATCAAACCTTTTCAGCCCCTTACATTTAAAAAAAAAATTCAGCTTGATTACAAATGCTTTGTTTGATCCAGCTTCTCATTCTCGACTCTGCCATGTTTATGTGCTTTGTCCTGAACCTATGACTCATGAATGCCTCAAATGTTTTGTTTTCCTGTGTGCTAATAGCAAACCCCCACTGGCTGTCTTCTGTGGATACATTTATTCTGCCCTTCATGATCGCTTTTTTCAAGTGCCTTCTTCAAATTTTGACTCAAACATTTTGTTTCCTTATTTGAGGCAAGGTGTTATTAGAGATGCAAATGTGTTTATTATACCAGTGGTGTGCATAAATCTTTCAAATTGGGATGAAAGAAATTGTGGCCCATTATCTGAAACAGATTCTTGCGGCTTCGTTTGGGACAGACCAATTGGCTTGTTGAGAGAGATGCTTTATAATGATTTGGTTTGAAGGCCCCATTGACCATTTTGTGGAACATCTTAGTTGAGATACACTGTTCCATGCCAAACTGATCTGTTCCACAAAGGTGACAAGAGCCCCTGAGTCTTTTTTGAACATGAGTGAGGGGGGATCTTATAGAAGCTTACAAAATTCTTAAGGGGTTGGACAGGCTAGATGCAGGAAGATTATTCCCATTGTTGGGGAAGTCCAGAACAAGGGGTCACAGTTTAAGGATAAGGATAAGCCTTTTAGGACCGAGATGAGAACGTTTTTTTTCCACACAGAGAGTGGTGAATCTGTGGAATTCTCTGCCACAGAAGGTAGTTGAGGCCAGTTCATTGGCTATATTTAAGAGGGAGTTAGATGTGGCCCTTGTGGCTAAAGGGATCAGGGGGTATGGAGAGATGGCAGGTACGGGATACTGAGTTGGATGATCAGCCATGATCATATTGAATGGCGGTGCAGGCTCGAAGGGACGAATGGCCTACTCCTGCACCTATTTTCTATGTTTCTATGAGTGGCAAGATTTGTTGCTCATAAAGATTTTGATCGTTCTTGTGATAATGTGTGTTCGCCAGCCTCAAAGAACAGGATGAGGAAAAATGCCGAGGAGACCATCAGCGAAATAAGTTTTCAGAAGGTTGTTCTACATTAACTTGTTCCGAGTGTGTTTTTTTAGACTTAACGACAACACCTCACTTTATTTCTTGAATGCTTGAATCTGACAGATAAAGCAAATGCACTGATATTGGCAATATGTACTTTGTTTTTACAGAACTGAAGTATGCTTGGATATTTAATCAATTTCCAACTTTTGTGGAGCAAGACAATCATCGCTTCGTGTCTCAAATAACTGGTAACTTATACATATCAAAAGTGGAGGTTTCAGACGTGGGTGCTTACATCTGCGAGATAGAGAACACAGTAACTAATAAAAGAGTTCTGAGCCCACCCACTCCCTTGGTACTGCGGACTGATGGTAAGTTTCATTTCAAGTCATAAATATGGTGTAGAATCTGACTGGTGGCCCAATGTAAGATGTTAGTGTTTGTTCACAAGATGCTGGAGTAACTCAGCAGGTCAGGCAGCATCTCAGGAGAGAAGGAATGGGTGACGTTTCGGGTAACCCACCACCCCCTCACCATACATTCCCTCCACCTCCGCCTACCCCCCCTGCCTTCATCCGACCCCAACCCCCACAATTGCCGGGTGTTCACCATCCCCCCTGACCTCCCCCTTTCAGACACCGAACAGTCTGTCCTCAGCAGAGGCCTCACCTTTGTTCCCCTCCACCCCCACATCAATGAGTTCCGGGACCGCCATGACATGGAGCTCCTCTTCCATCCCCTCTGCCTCGGAGCCTTTTTCCATGGGAAGGATTCCTCACCCCCCAGTGATGTACCCTTCTCCCATCTCCAGCGGACCCCCTCCTCTTGGACCCCCCCGGTTGGCCAACTACCCTCACTAGAACTTTTACTCCCCCTCTGTGATGTTAGTGTTTGTCATGATAGTTCCATTTTGTTTACAGAATGGACAAAAGCATGATTTATGCACAATTTATGATGAAGAGGCCTAAAAATGTTATCGGGTCATACAGTTATGCCTGGGTATATAGCCTGAGATATATGCAACTGACACTGTATTCTTCTGTTGGGAAGTTGAGGTGGAAGGGGGGGGGGGGGGGGTGGTGGCGGGAGTAGTGTTGGAAACTGTGATGCTTTGCTCCCCTTTAGGATGGGGCAATGGCCCATTACTTGACAAGAATTGCTGACCTTGACACCAATAAAATTAACTGACAAGTAGGAAAGAGGACATGGACCTTTCAAAGTGGGGGGATAAAAAGATGAGTCTGGCATTTGCTTTGGGGTTAAGAAGGCCGATGGAGAGATGTGAAAACATAGAAACATAGAAAATAGGTGCAGGAGGAGCCATTGGCAGCAGCATGAGGAATGTGAGAATCTGGGAGGCGGGCACAAGTCTCAGAAGTTGGATTGAGGAGTTGGCATTAGGGTTGGTTGGGGAGATGCCAGGGATGAGCAGCAGCATGTGTGTAGGGACAGTGATTTTCAGGGGTGGAACACGTCAGAGTTGCTCTCCCCCGAGGCAATATAGTCCAACTTCTCCTCCACCATCCAAAAAGCAGCATTAGATCGAAAATGGCGACATCTTGTGGTCAACAGAAACTTAATAATTGGTGTGATTTGACCTCAAAGTAGTACATTTATTTCATCTTCATAATGCTGTAAAAAACTATTGATCCAAATTTTTGGCACCCAATTAATTTTCCCCTTCTAAAAGTTTACATGCATTATAGTTATTTTACAATAGTTATTTCTTACGTTTGTGGGAAGCATGGAAGAACGTAATTTATTTAGTATCATGCATTTAAAATAATCAAAGACAAAGTTCAAATGGAGTTTTTCATTAATTTTATTGATGTTAGTGCCAAGGTCAGCATTTATTGCCTGTCCCTAAATGTAACCTTCAGAAGGCAATGGCGCACTTTCTTCCTGAACTTCTGCTGTCCAAAATTCAGCAACAAAACGCTCTGAAATGCAATGCCACATTGAAGGTATACTCCCACTAATGGCTTAATTCAAATGAAAATATTGTAATAATCCCTTGACTATGGCATTAGATAAATAATTTGCTGGTGAATCTCTTTATTTGAAAATACTTTTTGTTTGCTTCTTTGCCTGCAAGTTCTTTACAAATGCAAGACGTAATGGTCTATTTGTTAGGTTGCATATGTAAGCCATTTACTGGTTGTCTAAATTATTGATATATGTGGATATTGCTGATTATCTGTGACCACATATTGTTGATAAGAAGTTGGAACAGCACACGACTCTCATGTCCAATAGGATAACTATATATCGACAAAAAATATAAAGGTAACAGCACATGATGTTATCCAGGCCTGCAGCTTTACCTATTTTGGCTGTGCAAAAACAGCAGCGAGTTCTTTCATTGTGAAAGGTTGACACAGTTGTGGGTTATCAGAGTTACCTTCACAGCACCGCTGGGGTTTCTGCTTTGTCACTGGTGAGTCAGTTTTGCCATTGAGTAGGAGTTGTTGTGGTACTTGATTAGCAGTAGGCTGGTCAGTATGGAGTGACTTGGTCTTCTTTGGGACCTTGTTAATCCGATTGAGAGTGGCCCGAGCCTTCTTGCTATTGTGTGTCATATCCATGGATTCCATCAGATCCTGCCACGACTTTCGCTGATCAGATGCAATATGCTTTTCTGCTGATACCGAATCCACACTGACCGTCGTTCATCTGTTCACACTAGTTCCATGTTCTCACACTTTCTCATGTGGGAATAAACCAGAGCACCCGGAGTAAATCCACGCAGGCACAGGGAGAACGTGCAAACACCACACAGACAGCACCAGGGGTCAGATTCGAACCCGGGTCTCTGATGTTGTGAAATAGCAGCTCTACCCACTGTGCCATCCATGCAGGACCTAGGAATTAATCCAGGAATGATAAAAGGTTGAGACGCTGTCTGGTTAGAGGGGAATATAAGCAGAGCTTGGAACGAGATCAAACTTTTCATGATGGCATGTTTTTACTCAGTATGCCAATGCTTGCTCGATGTTTAATTGCCAAGTATTGGAGCATAAGTTGTGCAAAATGCTCTCATGCCTTTGCTCGAGCAAATATTGCATTCCTTACTCTGGCAGATTCATGGCCTAAGGCTTTTAAATGTTCTCTTTTTGTTTAACATGCTTCCAATTCATTTATCTCTCTGATTAACTGAGACATTGAATGTAATCTGCTTTTTTCTAAGCAGACAACTTCACATTTGGGAGTTGGATGTCAATGAACCTGTTACCAGCTCCAATATCCCAGTGAGAGATCAGTTCCCCATGTAAGACGCAGAGCAGCCAATTCCCCATGTGCTGCTTGGACTTTACATCCCAGTGGTGGAACATAGATCCATATTTTCATGAGTTTCATGGAAATGGGGAGATGACCTTGTTTCCTCTGAGACAACAGCTTTTCGGATCATGAAGGATTATCGCATCAAAACCCGCTAAGCTTTTTCCAAACCAACAGGCTTCAGTAGTGAGTGAAATTGTTGCTTTAAAACGTAGTAAAATGAATAATATTCACAGCAGTCAGTGCGTCGGAAACCAAGGAATGAAAGATGAAATACAAAAATTATAACTAAATCATTCATATATAGAAATAAAATGTTGCAGTTAGCACAGCAAATATAACTTGAGGGCAATTTTCAGGGAGATATTGTAAGGAATCCTGCAGTTTCAATAATTAAATTTGTCCTGATTTTCAGCATCTTTTAAGAACCTTTACATGTGATTGAACACTTCATTCTCTCAAACCCATTTTCTGTTATTGCCATTGAAGAAAGTAATTGGAGCCTGAAGTACATTTTTCATGATAGCACTAATATTCTGAAAATGGAAGGTGAAACTGTTAACACAATTTGTCATTTTAAATGTCCTACACTCTTATGTGAATTTGTGACATGGAAATTGTGATACAATTGGAGGGAATTAACCAGAAAGTCTAACAATAAAATTATAGAACGAGTGAAGCACTCGATAAATTGACTATGGTTAAAAATGGGCTGCAATTATGTGCTTACATTGATATTTAATTGAATGATTCGATCTGCTTCACATTTCATTCTGAGACTATTTTTTATAATTATTAGTCTGCTGCAAATTGAAGAGGCATCATTAAGCAACACTGGTATTTCTGCTCATAATTAATTATGCATAAAAATTGCTAGCAAGGACAAAACTAACATTGAATGTGTGTTCAGGAATCGGAAAGGAATGATCATGCCTTGCTTATATTATATCTTCGCAGGGGTAATGGGTGAATATGAACCTAAGATTGAAGTGCGTTTTCCAGAAATAGTTTTTGCAGCAAAAGGATCCACTGTGAAATTGGAATGTTTTGCTCTGGGAAAGTAAGTTTTTGGAACCTAACATGGTAAAATGTGCATTTGTTTAATGTTGCCAATTATCATCAATGATCAGCTCAAATGGAAAGTGTATCTTTGATATAAAAAAAAACCTTATTTATCAGCTTTAATGGCCCATGTAACACTTGCAGAGGAATCACGGTTTTTGGAGAATCAGGAGAGTGCAGATGTTGGAATTTTCATCAAAATGCAAAATGCTGGAGGAACTCAACGGGGCAGGGCAGCATTTGAGGAGGGAATGTGCAGGCAACGATTTGGGTCGAGACCCTTCTTCAGACTTGTTTTTAGACAAATGTCTTGAATATTTTACTTGGTGCCAAGTAGGGCATGGAAGTGTTGCTCAAATAGAAGAGAACTGAATAGTTTCCCAACTCAGCAGTCTTTCTAATTTAAGGCTGCAACAGGGAGAGATGGTGAAATCCATTGGGATACTAATTCCTCTCAAAAATCCACGTTTTTGTCCAGGTTATATTGCCTTTAATTGCAATTGTGTAGCAAAATGTCATTCCACTCTTGATTGGTTTCAAGCTTTAAAGGGGGAGCCAGGAGGGGAGTGAAAATGACAAAAGGCGTGCAGTCATATTTCACAAGAGCCATTTTTTCAGTGGATCTTTGGTAGGGGAATTAGGTGGGCATGAGGCACATCGTACCATATTGCGATATAATTATAAATCAAATTTGAAAAGTGATTTGGTTGAATACAAAAGTGGAACTTAAATCTAAACAAAGAGAGCAATGGAGAAGATATGAGGAAAGTTGGCTGTGGTTGATCAGAGGAATGTATTGAAATATGTGATGGATAAATGATTACTATCTAAAGAAATGAAGTACAACTTCTGAATAAAAGGTTTCTTGTTAGGCACAATAAAATGATTTAGCCATGACTGATGAGAGAATTTAAAGACCGTATTTCATCAAAGTAAGAAGATTATAAAGGTGCAAGAAATAGTAATTGGTCTGAGAATTAGAGCATTTTGAAACTCAAGTCAAGTTGAGTTTATTATCATCTGGACAACTACAGTGAGGTACAGATACAGAGAACATTTTGCTTGGAGCAGCATCACAGGCACATTCAATCAGGCAAAAGCACAAAATCAAATTATGCATAACTTCTACATACATTTCACATAACTTTTCAAAAAGATTAAAAAATAAAAAGATTGCAAAACACAAGACAAAAAAAAGGAAATCAGCAAAGGAGGAAAAGAAATTGATGAAGAAAAGCAAAATAGAATATAAAAGTAGTCTGGCAAGAAACATAGAAAGACTGATAGTTGTGTGAGGTATGTTTAAAATGGAAGAATGGAGTGAATAACATAACATAACATAACATAACATAACATAACATAACATAACAACACTTTATTGTCACTCGGCTTTTTACACCGAACGAAATTTCAGCAGTCACACAAAACACAGCAAAAAAGAAAAAAAACACAGGACACCCGACCCCAACACAAACATCCATCACAGTGACTCCAAACACCCCCTCACTGTGATGGAGGCAACAAAACTTCCCCTCTCTTCCCCCCTCATCCACGGACAGGCAGCTCGACCCCTACCGAGGCAAACGACACGCACAGCCCCCGCAAGGGGATGGAAGGCCCCGCGGCCGAGCCGCCCTGGGCACCGAAACGTCCCGCGGCCGCACCGGGCGATGTTAAGTCCAGCGGCCGAGCCGCACCGGGCACCGAAACGTCCCGCGGCCGAGCCGCACCGGGCACCGAAACGTCCCGCGGCCGAGCCGCACCGGGCACTGAAACGTCCCGCGGCCGAGCCTCTTAAAACAGAAATAGGAAACATTTTAAGACATATAATGTTGGAGTATCTCAATGGGTCAGGCAGCATCTCTGGAGAACGTGGATAGGTGACGTGTTGGGTCGGAACTGAAGGAGGGTCCCAACCCGAAATGTCACCTATCCATGTTCTCCAAAGATTTTGCCTGAGCTGTTGAGGTACTCCACCACTTTACCTTTTTTGTAAACCAGCATCTGCAGATCCTTGTTTCTGCAGTAAACATTTTAATCGAGAGTAAAAATTCAACTGAGACATTAAAAATTACTTGGTATTTGTCTTCATGAAAGAAGACACATAATACCTATCAGGATTATTGGAGAATCAGGGGTTTAGAGAGGATAAGGAGCAAAATTCTGTACATTCGGGAATTGTTTCTTTACAAGAAGCAAATATGATCCCTCCTATTTAATAAAGAAGGGAGAGAGAAAGCAGAGAACTATTGACCTATTAACCAAATGTAAGCGGTATGAAAAATGTTGGAATTACAAAGGAATATTAAATTATAGAGCATCTTCAAAGATAGAGCAGTATCCACATATTCATGAAAAAGCTTTCTTTCCATTGCTCCACACGTTTCCCCCTTTTCTATTCCATCCATCCACCCACCCAATAATACCTTCCTTTGGCTTCGCATTTTGTACCTCTCTTATTCTTTTCTCCTTATCTCATATTTGTTGTATTTTCATTTTTGGCCTTTGTCCAACCATCTGCCAATCAACCCCCCCCCCCCCTCCCCCCCCCCCATTCACCTGTATCCGCCTATCCCTTGCCAGGCTTTCTCCTGGCCCCACCTTCCTTCCAGCTTTCTACCCTCCTACCCCTCTCCCACCCCACCCACCACAATCAGTCTGAAGAAGAGTCCCGTTCTGAAATGTCATCTATCCATGTTTTTCCATAGATGCTGCCTCACCGACTGAGTTACTCCAACACTTTGTGGCTTTTTAGAAAATAAACCAGCATCTGCAGTTCCTTGTGTCTATACCCTAAATGTACTGTTGCTCAGTGAATTATGTCATCCCGTCACCCCTATCATAGATTCTATGTCAGGGGAACAAGTGTGAATTGTACCCAACCACATTTCCATATTGTGATAAAATAGCCAGTTGGTTACAGTGGCCTTTAGAGGCCCATGGATATACATGGAAAGGCAGGGAATGGAGAGATATGGATCACCTGCAGGCAGAGGAGATTAGTCCAACCTGACTTCACATTCTTCATGAACATTGTAGGCTGAAGGGCCTGTTTCTGTGCTGTACTGTTCAACTTTTTATGTAGCATGATTGTTTTTGCACTTCGGTGCAGAATTTTTTTTGATTTTAAATCACATTACACTGAAAACCATTTATTGAGCCAACAATCACAAAATTATTTCCACCACTGGGCAACCTTGTATAAGAAGATATTTACTTCAGCCTGATAACAGTGAAGAGTTTGGAAGAATTGTATTTTCCTTATTCTTAAAGTCATTACGGTTGATAACCTGCTATTGATTATTTGCACCTTTCCCATTTCAGTCCAGTTCCTGCAATCAGCTGGAGAAAAATTGGTGGTTCATTTTCTGACAAGGTCAAAGCAAACAAAACATACGGTGTGCTTGAAATCCCAAACGTCCAGCAGAAGGACTCGGGCACATATGTATGCACTGCTGAAAATTCAAGAGGAAAGAACACAGCAAGAGGACAGCTGGTTTTTTACGGTACGTTTCTTATCTCATTTTCTTGTGGAGTATTGAGATATTTTCTAAAGAGACCCATGCCCCAGGCAGTATTACTGAAAAACCATCTTGATTAAATCTTGCTTTTACTTTTAAAAAAATGTGTATCAAGTAGCTTGAGACTGAAAGTTACATCTTAGAGAAGACACTTAAACTGAAATCATTAGCCCGTACTACAGTCGCGAATGGTTTGTGGTTGTATTGGATGCATGCAGACCTCGTCACTTCTCAATGGCCAATTTAATGTGATGAGTGGAATTTGCATATAATTCCAATTTAGTGCATGGCTGGCACGTAAAATGGAACCATTTATACTGAAGATGTTTATTAAAGCTATTAAATTGGGAACATAGTTCAAAACACCTTATTATGCCACTTATAACTGACGTAACCCCTGTAACAGTTTCTCCACTTCCACTGTGGCTTTCCTACATGCATAGAAAATGAAGAGGAACTATGTCTTTGCCGATACAACATTGATGTTGTGTCAGGTTTCTTCAACTATTTTTTTCTGCAGTGTCTAAGTTGGGTAAAGAGATGTGCTAGAGTTCAGAGATACTAGGAGAGCAATGTTGAGCTATATAGTAATTCACAGGTGAATTACTATATAGTGGTATTAATTTATGTGGTGATCAAGATTTTCAATTGATCCAACTTTCAAGAAATAAGTTTAGAATTGAAACAATACAGTTAGTACATTTAAAATGTAGTTGATTCAGCATAGTCATGCAAAGAATTTAAGTTTAGTGTACTGAATAAATTTTCCCTTGGCAGTTTGGCTGAGCATTTCCTGTGACAGGGATTGGGATCAAGTGTCAAAATCAATAGAATTCATCTTGTTTGTGTAGGGAGGAACTGCAGATGTTGGTTTAAACCGAACATAGACACAAAAAGCTGGAGGAACAGTGGGTCAGGTAACATCTCTGGAGAAAAGGAATAGGTGACATTTCGGGTCTGAAGAAGGGTCTCGACCCAAAACGTCACCTATTCCTTTTCTCCAGACATCCTGTATGACCCGCTGAGTTTCTCCAGACTTTTGTGTCTATCTTTAATTCATCTTGTTTATAGAAATCAACTAGACCAAGAGGACCCGTTGGGCCCAAACCTCTCCTGCATTGGTGCAGCACCCTCTCCTCCCTCCCTCCTTCCCCTCCCCCCCTCCTTCCCCTCCCCTCCCCCCTCCCCTCCCCCTCCCCTCCCCCCTCCCCTCCCCCCCTCCCCCCTCCCCCCTCCTCTCCCCTCCCCTCCCCTCCCCTCCCCTCCCCTCCCCTCCCCTCCCCTCCCCTCCCCTCCCCTCCCCTCCCCTCCCCTCCCCTCCCCTCCCCTCCCCTCCCCTCCCCCCCTCCCCTTCCCTCCCCTCCCCTCCCCTCCCCTCCCCTCCTCCCCTCCCCTCCTCCCCTCCCCTCCTCCCCTCCTCCCCTCCCCTCCCCCTTCCCCCTCCCCTCCCCTCCCCCTTCCCCCTCCCCTCCCCCCCTTCCCCCTCCCCTCCCCCCCCCTTCCCCCTCCCCTCCCCCTTCCCCCTCCCCCTCCCCCTTCCCCCTCCCTTCCCCCTCCCATTCCCCCTCGCAGAGGAAGAGGACAGGCAGAGGAAAAAGTAAATTTGCCAGACAGGTTGTTTCAATGAATCAAACATATTGCTCATTCAAGAATTCATTGAGAGCTAATGAAGAGATCCTTCAATTTTCTAATTAATGTAAGGGTTACTAGCATGCAAGTACCTCAAGTTTACACTTTTTAAATTCTCCTCACTTTTATTGCCATGCCTCCAAAAAAACCAGGACAACTTAGACATCAACTTTCTGATGTTTGTGCTAAACCGCCCATGCGAAATCATGGGAAGGTGCTGGCTGATTTATTTTTGCAATAATGGAGAGCACTGATATCTTCAGGTTTATGTTGAACTGCAAAATCTAGGCTATGAACTAAAATTAATAACTCGTGAAGCTTTCCATTGAACTTAATGGAGATTGTGAAATGGCCACATTCGTGACATTATTGAGACTGATTCCTGGCTGCCGCAATTTCCAGAAAGTAATTAAATATTGTTAATTACCAGATATATGGTTCTCTCTTGACATTCAACCTTCTTGGACAATAAAGAGAAGGTGTGAAGCTGCAGAATCTCACTCCAGCTGGAAAAGAGTATATATCCTTTTTTATATCCTTTATTCATCTTTTTTTGGCGGTCGTCTTGTGCAGGTGTTGCGCTCATATTCTTTTTATTGGCAGCATATAGTCATGGAGTCTTACTGTGTGGAAACAGTTCCTTCGGCCCAACTTCCCCACACCGGCCAACATGTCCCATCTACCTGCGTGTGCCTTGGCCCATATCCATAAAGCTGTCTCGTCCATGTACCTGTTCATATTCATCGGCAAATCATAGCATGGAAATAGGCCTATCGCCTAACTTGTCCATGCCAACAAAGACGCCTACAACGATATTCGCATTTGCCCACATTTGAACTATATCAATCTCGTTTTTCCTATCCGTGTAATACCCAAACGTTCCTTAAATGTTGTCATTGTACCTAGCTCAACCACTTCCTCCCGTAGCCCTTTCCATATGTACCACTGTGTGAAAAAGTGCCCTTCAGGTTCCTGTTAAATCTTTCCATCCTCATCTTAAACCTATGGAATATTGCTCTTGAAACCGCAAGCCTGGGTAAAAGAGTGTGCATTCACCCTGTCAATGCCCCTCGTGATTTTCTGCACTCTTTCCAGCTTAATGGCATCTTTCCTATCGCAGGATGAGCAAAACTGAAAGCAATATTCCAAGTGCAGCTTCACCACTGTCTTGTCCAACTGCAACATAATGTCCCAACCGCCCAACTTACGAAGGCCAGCATGCCAGAATCCATCATCACCATCCTGTCCACCCATGAGGTGACTTTCAGGGAACCTTGTACTTTTACTCTTTGACCCCTTTGTTCTTTAATACTCGCCTGGGCTCTATCATTCTCTGAAAAATTCCTACCGTCCTATCTGGTTTTACTTCCCAAAATGAAACGCTTTGCAGTTAGCTGAATTGAATTCAATTTGTCATTCCTTGGCCCATTTACCCAGCCGATCAAGATCCCACTGCAATTTTAGTTTAGTTTCGAGATTTAGCTTGAAAATAGGCTCTTCGGCCCACCCGGTCCGCACGGACCACTGATCACCTGTTCACACTAGTTCATCCACTCGATACACACTCGGAGCAATTTACAAAGGCCAATTAACCTACAAACCCACATGTCTTTGGGACGTAAGAGAAAACCGCAACACCTGGAGGAAATCCATGTGGTCTCAGGGAGAACACGCAAACTCCACACAGACCAAACATTGGTGTCTGGCGCTGTGAGACAGCAGCTTTCTCAGCAGCGCCACTGATTTATTCCTCTTCATTAATTCTTTTCTTTGCTTTTCTATTTCATATTCTCATTCACTTCATCCACTCTCTTTTGATCTTTGGAGATTCCTCGATATTATTTTCAGCTTTTATCTTTTTTTCGGCTCGGTAACTGTTTTGTGCATGTTTGTACCAAGGCTAAAAAGCAGATTTAGTGCCAAACGAGTCCTGGCAAAACCCAAACTCAGCATCAGTGAACAGGTTGTTAATGGGTGCCACTTGATAATGCTGCTGATGGCAGCTTCCATCAGGACTCAGAATCATATGACCAGAAAGGTTCCAGGTTCCTGCTGTGTACTGAATTTTTTAGTCTCATCCAAAATGTTATTATGAGCTTTTCAGTTGCTATTGCTGCCTATTATCTCACAAGAGATAGTGCTGTCTCTCCTGCTTGTATCCAGGGATCCCTGCTTGTAAATGAAATTGATGTACATCTGTGGTGGAGAGGATTATGGTTAGCACTGAAACTTCATCGTGATTGAATAGCCAGGCAGAATGGAGACTTCCAGAAACTACTGGAGGGTGGTAATGATCTGGGAAACATATTCTGAGACTAAGCTTGCTTTGGAGATCAGTGAAAAGAGGCAGTGAAAAATCTCTTTCTCATCTATTTATGTATGTTTGATTTTTGTTTTATTTCATTTCGGAGTTCTTATCTTCCTCCAATACTTCACAGCTGTTTCTTCTAATCCTCTAAGTCTGCCTGTTTGGGAACAGTAGCAACAGAAATCTAATTTTGAACTCAAAATAAACCTTCATATTTCCATCTTATAAGCCACCATTTAAACAAAAAGGTTTAACGTCAAGGACATTCAATTGATGTTTTTATTCACGAACATGCATTGTGTTATCTTTGGTCTACGCTTACTCTCTTCACATCAAACAAATGCTTCATTGTCACAGAAATGCAAGAGACTGCACATGTGCAAACATGGAAGTCACTTCAGTTTCCCAACCAATGAAGGGGATCCAGTCTCATGAACATCAAACACTGTTAACAATAGGACATGTTCCTAGGATTGTGGTGAACAAGCCTTCCACCAGCTAAACCTAAGCCTGGAAATGAAGACAAGTCTTCTTGAATACGCCATTATCTCATCAGCACTCCAAGACTTAAGAGAGGATATCTCAAATCTATTGGGAAAGGTGCCAACCCGAAACATCAACTATCCGTTTTCTCCAGAGATCCTGCCTGACCCCCTGAGTTACACCAGCACTTCGTGTGGGTTTTTTTGTAAACCAGCATCTGCAGTTCCGTGATCCTTCTTCACCTTCCTCAAATCTATTGCTGCCTGCATTTGAAATGCTTTGTGATAAATAAGATGGATATTTCAATAAGAACCAGTCATTGTTAAAATCCATCTCATTCAACCTGACTACCACCCAGCATGAGATGATGCATTATCTGCAGAATTTTAAAATGAAATTTTGATTATAATCCTACTCACATTCTCAGAAATGTTTCATCATAGTGTGCATAAAGCTCACATGGATTGGCAAAGGACAATATGCAAAAACTGAAGTAGACAATGTGCTGTCATCCTCAGCAAAGCCACATCTCCAATAGATCGAATCCCATGTTAAATCCACAAAGCAAAAGATTACTGCTTCAAGGAAAAACTCTGGCAGAGATCGGACTTAATGGCCTCGAAATTCTGTCGTGTTATGCATTTGTGTGTGGTACATGATTGGATTTCTCAGAGAAACAATTACTCGTGTAATTTGTTAAAATACTAGGCAATACTCAAATGTACTGTGAGATCCAAATATCTGGACCCAATTTTTACATGATGTTCAATAAAACACACGTGGCCCACAGATAGCAAGGCCTTCACAGAGGTTCAGGCCTTCACAAGACGCAGGTTTCACTAAAATAGCGTTCCTGAGTACAATCTCTAATCATTACCCACCCCTGCTGCCGACTAATTACCTCTTCGTTCAAAGTTTATTGCTTCCACCAGAACATCCCCTCCACCCCATTATGTTCACAGCCGTGTGTCAGGGGTTATGGGGAGAAGTCAGAAGAATGGGATTGAGAGGGAGAGAGAGATCAGCCATGATTGAATGGCGGAGTAGACGATGGGTTGAATGGCCTAATTCTGCTCCTATCTGCAAGTCCTTGTTTCTACATAGTGCTAAATGTATTTGTTAACAGGGCATTTTATCTATAGTTGTGCATTCAAAGTTAAATATGTTATTGAATGTGCAAAGCTCAGAACTTGCCTCATCACGATCTGTGCTGTAAAAACTATTGACTATTTCTTCACAATTCAATTTTTGGTTGCTCCTGGGTTAATGCTAGGCTCTGTGGGAACATACGAGAGGATTTGTTTTTGCAAGAAATATGCTGTGGAGAAGAAATCTTTAAAACTCCTATGGATTGTCTCACTGTTGTGTCAAGAACTTAAGACACAGAAACAGGAGTTAGCCATACAACACCTTGAGCCTGTTACACTATCACATAAGATTATGCCTGATCATGTTATTCACATTTTCCATTCTTCTATCTTCCTACATCCTTTGGTGATTCAAAAATCTATCAATCCCATTCCAGAAGACAACCCTGAATGCACTTCCAGTCCTGAAATCAAAAGATTTAAAATGGTATAAAAATACCTTTGTTTTAATTTCTTGGTCTTGCTCCAATTTGACTGTTTTCTTCCTGCATTATTTATGTTTAAACTCATCTCTCTTCCTATCACTGTTTATTATTACCCAAATTGCTGCTTTTCATTTTGGTCAACTTTTTTAATCCACATACTTTTGATCACCTGATCATTTCTCGAAGGCTTAGTTAGTTTAAAACTCTTTGTATAACCTTAGTTATCATTTCCCATGGCACTGTTCAATAGTACATCATTTTTGCTGATTGAATGTTTTGTTTTGCTGTGGCATGAATTTAATTCTTGAAACAAAACTCACTTGTAGTTTAAGCTTTTAATTATATAGTATGGTGAGATGATTTAATTGGTCTTGTCAAAGAGAAGATTATTATTTGTGAAACATATCCTGGCTAAAGTCCAAGGCGGATGCTTTATTGGTTAAATGGAGTGATATATATCTCTGGCTTAATGGGAACCATGGAATAATATAATAATATATTTCCAATACATACTTTGGCTGTAGACATCAGATCCTCAGTTGCACAACAATGTTCCAGAGGGATGAGAACAGTTAATAACAAATTCCTCTGATAAATTATATTAGCTGTTCGTTCTTTGTTATGGTGCAGGAGGCTACAAACACTCCCATTGTGCTCACAACTCTGGACGATTCAATGTAGAGCTTGCTGTGCCTAATCGCTAGAGACCTATAACCTTCTGCAAAGCCCAGCAGGCTGCTTCTATGGAATTAAAACAATAAAGAAGTGGCAAGATGCCAGTAAAGTAGGGAGTTAACTGAATGAGGACTGGGTGTTTAGCTTGAGCCCCCATGTATACAGACGTTAAAAGAGGTTGATCTTTTCGTGTTGCAAATGCCATTGGGATTCTTTCACGGGCCAGCTTTTAATTAGATTTGAAAATGCTTGTGGCCGTATGTGGATTCTAATTGGCAATGTTAGATGTGGGACTCCTGTTTGGCTTAGATGTTCAGTTGTACTAATTGTGTTGTTTTGCCAGAAGTGAAATAACTTTCACAAGCAAGATGCATAAGTTATGAGAGTCCAACAAAGTGAGAATGCTCTGGTGTTACAGACTATTAGTCTGGAGTTGAAGTTTGATGCTTTTTAAGAGTAGCTCAAAAACTACATTGTTATTTTAATTTCTAAGCATTTGTGGGAGATCCTGAAAACTGAAGATTCTATCAAACATATTTCTTGTTCTAAAAAAAGACACAAAGTGCTGAAGTAACTCTGTGGGTCATGCAGCACCTCTGAAGAACGTGGATAGGTGACGTTTTGGGTTGGCACCCTTCTTCAAACTGATTATCGGGGGCTTGGGGGGAAGAAAGCTTGGAAGAGAGGAGGGCCAGGTCATTGCATGGCAGGTAATATTTGAAGGTCGACACAAAATGCTGGAGTAACTCAGCGGGGCAGGCAGTATCTCTGGAGAGAAGGAATGGGTGACGTTTCGGGCCGAGACCCTTCTGGTAATAGTTGAACACAGGTGTTTTTATTGTCATATGTCCAAGACAGAACAATGAGATTTTTATTTGTACCAGCACAACAGTATATGATCTTATGATCAGTATATGAGCACATTGTACTCTGTAAACAATATGATAAATGAAAAAATATCTTCACGCACACACACACACACACACACACACACACATGTACACATACATGTACACACATATGTACATACAAATATGCATATTATAGCACTACTTGAAATCTTAAAAGTGATATATGTACATTCTCAATACATTTTGCATCTAAATAACATAATTCCTCCAATGTTTTCTGGTGGCCTAAACTTCAAAGAGCTTACTGGTCGTGTCTAACTGATGGAAGATTAAGGCCAGCAATACTCAGACTAGGTCCCATCAATACCAAGCAGTTCCAGGAGCAGACTACAGCAAACAGTTGCTCATCAGCACACTGAAGCCCAATTTCCATTGCATTTCATGTGGAACAACTTGACTTGATGTATGTCTGATACGGAAATCATTAAATAAGCACAAGCTGGACTCCTGCAGGGAAATGCCTGGTGGAACGAACAGAGTAACATGAAGCTAATCAGGAATAATCGTTACTGCTGTTCACTCCAAGTGCATTCTCCTTTGCAGGGAATCTGAAGTAAGCAGCAATGCACAATTCAGTTTCAAGACCAGATTTCCAACATATTTATTTTTAAGGAAATAATTTTCCATCAGCACGGTCAGAACAAGAATCACAAAAAAATATTAACACCCACCCTAACAAAGTTGAGATGACCAGTTGAATTTTGAATTAAAAAAAATATAAGAATCGCATCAAATTTCATTGCAGTATGTTATAAAATAAAATGCAAAACCCAGTAATCCAAGGTGATGCTGTAAATTTAAGTTTGCCTTCTCAACATGTAATATTTATTTTGAAGGGCAATGAAAACCTTGGTTACCTTTCAGAGACTTCAATTTCATTTAATGTCAACTTGGTCACATATTTTTGTTGCCGCTTTAGATGCCACAAACCCCATATTTATTGATATTTCTGTGCCAGAGGATATCCATGCTCTTTGGCATAATAGGAACCATGGAATAATGGAGCATAGTTTAGTTTAGAGATACAGCGCGGAAACAGTCCCTTCGGCCCACCGAGTCCGCACTGAGCAGCGATACCCACCCACTCGGCCGCAGGGCCTTCCATCGCCCGGCGCCGCTCGGCCGCGGGACCTAACATCGTCCAGCACGGCTCGGCCGCGGGACTTAGCTGCGCACGGTACGGCCGCGGGGCCTTCCATCGCCTGGCTCGGCCGCGGGATGTTTCAGCGCCCGGTGCGGCTCGGCCGCGGGGACTTCCATCCCCTTGCGGGGACTGTGCGGGTCGATCGGGGATGAGCTGTCTGTCCGTGGGCGCGGGGGGAAGAGAGCGGAAGTTTTGTTGCCTCCATCACAGTGAGGGGGTGTTTGGAGTCACTGTGATGGATGTTTGTGTTGGGGTCGTGTGTCTTGTGTACTTTTTTTTTTGTGTGACTGCTGGATATGTAATTTCGTTCGGTACCTCGGTACCGAATGACAAACAAAGCTCTGTATTCTCTGTATTCTGTATTAACACTATCCCACACTAGGGACAATTTTTACATTTGTACCAAGCCAATTAACCACCAAACATGTATGTCTTTGGAGTATGGGAGAACACCGAAGTTCTCGGAGAAAACCCACGCTGTTCATTTGGAGAATGCATAAACTCCGTGCAGAAAGCACCCGTAGCCAGGATCGAACCCGGGTCTCTGCCACTGTAAGAACTCAAAGGCAGCAACTCTACCGTAGTGCCACCATGCAAAGGAAGATAATTTACATCCTATCATTCTCATGTTATCACTTTGAAACAATTATCCAGTTCATCCTTCTCATCTGCATTTATCCCTATAAATATTTATAAGCAGTTCTTATTCAAGTACAGACACCTCACATTTTACGCATGATTGATTCATGCAATTTTGAATCAAAACATCTGAGCTATGCTGAATTAATACTAAAACCTAAGTTACACACAGTACTTTTTTGAAATAATGCACTCAAATTTATGCCTGTTTAAATGTATATGTTTAATTTGCAACTTTTTGAGTTACCCGCTGCATTTCAGGATCGTAACCCCTGCTGAGAAAGGCGAGGTGCCTGATTATGTTAAAGTATTATAAACTCAGGGACAGTGATAAAATATAGAATGTAGTTGGATCAGGTATTTCAATCGCATTGCAAATAATGAACTGGGAGAAAACTGGTGCAAAAGGTACATTTGTACACTTGCTGGTTGGTGTTAAGTTAGTTTAAGTGTTTAGTTTATTGGTGAATGCTTCTAGTAGACAAACAAGCTGATTAGATTGAAAAATTGAAAATAAATTCAAATCCTCTGTATGTCTACACTGGGCCAGAATGATTTAAAGGCACCTTCATTTGGTCCTTGAACATTAGCCGAACATATCTATATTCGTTGAATATATCCACATTCTTTATGGCTTGCTAAAATCATTCTTAGATTGACCAACCTCTCTATCATCTCCACTCAATCAAAGGTACAAGATTGGGAACATGCATGGACCCAAGCTCTGCACAATGGTTCACTGTTTATGTGGAACAAAGCTTATTTGAAAGTGATACAAGTGGCTGCAAATGCTGGGATATGGAACTAAAGACAAAGTAGAAGAACGCAGTGGGTTAATGCACATTTGTCGAGCCATTGGAATGGGCCACACTTCAGGTCGAGGCCCTGCACCAAGACTGATAGTGTGGAGGAAGATAGCCAGTATATAAAAGTGAGGGAATGGGTGAATGACATGAAGTTATTGTTGAGTCTGAAACTGTAGCAGTGAAGGATTGGCCTGTACAAACAAGAGTATTAAATTGAGGCCCTTAAACCTATTTTGTCATTCAGTGAGATTGTGGCTGATTTGTATCCTTAACTCCATTCATCTGGCACCTGTATCCTTTTGTGTCTTTCTGTACCAGAGAGCAAACTCAATCATCATGTTTATGTTTCTGGTGAAACACTTGTTTATTTTCACTATGTCTACACATTAAAGGCAGCTCGCCTCTGAAGAAAGGAACTTGACATCGATCACTGGATCCTCCTACTTTGCAGCGCTTTAAAAAAAAAAAATCATAATGAGATTGCTTTAAAACCCATTTCATTTCAATTGGATCAAATCTTTCTCTGAATGGGGAGACAGATAATACTTTAACATGTATTGGCCCATTCCCTAGCACAGGAGAATTGGAAAGGACAAATGGAGGTTACTTTACTTTATCTCTAGTTAACTTATCTCCTTCGGCTTGTTGTTATTTGGACTACTGCAAAGATGCCCAGGGGAATCTGCCTGACAGACAAACACAGCACTGTTGATACATTGCTCCAACAGCAGGGAGTGAGCCCAAGAGTTATGGTTGTGCATTTTAAGTTACACATTCATTTTAATGAACTATTTATATATTGTTCTGGTTTGTTAATTAAGAGGGAAGTATCTGCTGTTTTTTGCATACTAATTGCCAATTAAACTGTTTTTAATCTCCATTCAAGCTGCTACTTACATTTTTGTGGAAAAAATGACTAATATTAATATCTGGCCCCAAAATTCATTTTATTACATATACATATTAACAGGTTCCCAAATACATTTGATTGCTTCTGAAGTTTGGAATTTACTATATTTATTCTTTTAATTGCACAAACCATGTGCTGTAAAACTATTCACTGGGAATGAGGTTTCTTTCCACAGTAAATTCCATGGTAGTGATAGTACTGTCAAATCTTAAAAGGCACGTAGATTTGCTGGGAAATGGTGTTAGCAATCTTCTACTGTGTTTAAAAATTCCTGTTGTGCTGCTACCGCAAGTAAGAAGTTCATTTTTCTGTGCCAGGACAATAATATACTCTTGACTCTTCGCATTTATTTCAAGAGGGCTTGGATACAAAAACAGGGATGTAATGCTGAAGCTCTATAAGGCACAGGTCAGGCCGCATTTGGAGTATTGTGAACAATTTTGGGTGCTGCATCTGAGGAAGGATGTGTTGGCTCTGGAGAGAGTCCAGAGGAGGTTTCCAAGAATGATCCCAGGAATGAGTGGGTTAACATACGATGAGCGTTTGACGGCACTGGGCCTGTAATCGCTAGAGTTTAGAAAGATGAGTGGGGGACCTTATTGAAACTTACCGGATATTGAAAGGCTTGGATAGAGTGGATGTGGAGAGGATGCTTCCACTAGTGGGAGGGTCTCGGGCGAGAGGTCATAGCCTCAGAATTAAAGGACTTTCTTGTAGGAAGGAAATGAGGAAGAATTTCTTTAGTCAGAGGGTGGTGAATCTGTGGATTTTTTTGCCATAGAAGGTTGTGGAGGCCAAGTCAGTGGATATTATGAATATCTCCTGTACTCCGATGTCAACTCCTGTACATCGGCAAGACCAAACGCAGGCTCAGTGATCGTTTCGCTGAACGCATTCGCTCAATCTGCCTTAACCTACCTGATCTCCCAGTTGCTCAGCACTTTAACTCCCCCTCCCATTCCCAATCTGACCTTTCTGTCTTGGGCCTCCTTCATTGTCAGAGTGAGGCCCAGTGCAAATTGGAAGAACAGCACCTCATATTTCACTTGGGTAGCTTACACCCCAGCGGTATGAACATTGACTTCTCTAACTTCAAATAGCCCTTGCTCTCCCTCTCTCTCCATCACCTCCCCCTTCCCAGTTCTCCCACCAGACTCACTGTCTCCGACTACATTCTATTTCTGTCCCATCCAATCCCCTGACATCAGTCTGAAGAACGGTCTTGACTCGAAATGTCACCCATTCCTTCTCTCCAGAGATGCTGCCTGACCCGCTGAGTTACTCCAGCATTTTGCGTTTACCTTTGATATTATGGATATAATGGATATAAGGCAGGGATAGATAGATTCTTGTTTAGTACGGGTGTCAGGGGTTATGGAGAGAAGGCAGGAGAATGGGGTTCGGAGGGAGAGATAGATCAGCCATGATTGAATGGCGGAGTAGACTTGATGGGCCGAATGGTCTTATTCTGCTCCTATTACTTATGACCTTATGACCTCTTGACTCATGATGTGACTTTACAACAACATGAGCTTCAGCCTATTGTTATTGCAGGGAATTTCATACCCTGCCTCTAAACACACTTTAAACTCCTAAACTTCCCACATCACTGCTAGACATTTGTCTCTGGGTATATATTAATGCATCATAATATCGCTGAGATGCTGAGAGAAAATATACAATGGAGCCAGAAAAAATGTAGCTACTTGAGATCGAGTTGTACTCCCTCTGCTCACTCAAAATGTTTGTGTTTTGTCAAAATGTTCGTGTTTTGTTGTATGGAGAAGCCATTACATTTTTGATTTGTTCCTGCAGCATTAATTTAGCCATTGAAATTATCTGATTCATCACTTCAAAGAATCCTGACAGGATTCCTGGAATGGGCAAATGCCAATAGCAGCGTTATGTAGAATTCATTTAATCCCGCTGTGAAAACTGGCAGCTCACTGAGTTAACAGAATGATGGAAATCTAATAAGAGGGGATGGAAACTGATTTTGTTTTGAGTGTGTTATGTTGGAGGACGATTTCAAATTTTAATTCTATTTATGTTGAGCGGCAGCAATCCTCCCTCAAAGTCACTGATCATTACACTATGCTTTGGGCTGAGGCTTCATTGTAATACTGCCTGTTCAGGTGCAGGTGGAAGATGCATTATTCAAACAGGAGCATGGGCTGAGCCCAAACTAACATTGCCAGGGCAGCACGGTGGCACAGTGGTAGAGTTTGAACCTGACTGTGGGTGCTGTCTGTATGGACCTTGCACGTTCACCCCGTGACTGCGTGGGTTTTCTTTGGGTGCTCCAGTTTCTTCCCACCCTCCAAAGACCTACAGGTTTTCGGTAAGAATTGTAAATTGTCCCTAGTATGTAGGATAGTGCTAGTGTATGGGGTGATCACTGGTCGGTGTGGACTCAGTGGGCCGAAGGGCCTGTTTCTGCACTCTATCTCTGAACGAAACTAAACTAACATTGCTCATACAGATGTAAAGTCCCTGTTTGTCCAAAGACGTACAATTCTATTGCCATTTACAGTTTAAATGGAGTCAAAGATGAATCTGATATGGTTTCTTCCAGAAGTCTTGATGCAGCAAAGGTAGAACTTTCTTCTTTATTGCGCGTTTTCTAATGCTGCATAATTCCGAATGCTTTGTTTCTAACAATTTCAATGGACGTTAGTTAATACCATAAAGCTTTCCACATCACATCTTCTTCCACAATAATGTACATGGACCATCAGGAATGGTCTTGTCGGCCACTTCAAAATCTAAAATGGTTGTTTGAGAAAGATTTTTTTTAAATCTGCAATAATGCCTGTCCTAATGGGTATGGCCAGGATTTTCAGGTTTTATTTCCGATTTCCAGCATCCATAGTTTTTTTTAACGTTCTTTACGAAGTTGTGTTCTACAATTAAGATATGCTGTTTTGATATCTTTTTTCTATCCAGACCAATGGACACATTATTTGGCCAAACCCTTGATGTTAATTATATCTAATTGCTCCTCATAGCATTCCTACATAATCTGGTTTAGGTACCACCACCTTTTTTCTCCATTTTGGGCATTCATGATTGATTGTAAATCTTATTTTCCATAGATGGGTTTCATGACATTTAAATCCGAATCTATCCATCTACTTAAGACAGACACAAAAAGCTAGAGTAACTCAGCGGGTCAGACAGCGTCTCTGGAGAAAAGGAGTAGGTGATGTTTCGGGTCGAGACTATTCTTCGGACTGAGAGTCAAGGGAAAGGGAAACAAGAGATATAGACGGTGATGTAGAGAGATATAGAACAAATGAGTGAAAGATATGCAAAAAAGTAACGATGATAAAGGAAACAGGCCATTGTTAGCTGTGGGCTAGATGAAAACGAGTTACAGACAATGAGACTCAACAAGACGACTTTGACACTAGTACAATGACGGGTGGGGGAGAGATGGAGAGAGAGAGGGGCAAGGGTAAGTTAACATTAGAGAAATGAATAGGTAGAAAAGAACGGCAGATGCTGGTGTAAATCGAAGATCGACACAAAATGCTAGAGTGACTCAGTGGGACAGGCAGCATCTCTGGACAGAAGGAATAGATGACGTTTCGTGTCGAGACCCTTCTTCAGACTCAAAAATGGTCTCAACCCGAAATTTTACCCATTACTTCTCTCCAGAGATGCTGCCTGAGTTACTCCAGCATTTTGTGTGTATATATTAGAGAAATGAATATTCATACTGTTGGGTATACAGCTAGCTTTCATTCATTTATTCTATATCTCTCTTTATCACCGTCTATATCTCTCATTTCCCTTCCCCCTGACTCTCAGTCTGAAGAAGGGTCTCAAACCGAAACGTCACCTATTCCTTTTCTCCAGAAATGCTGTCTGACCCGCTGAGTTACTCCAGCTTTTTGTGCCTATCTTTGGCGTGAACCGAGCATCTGCAGTTCCTTCCTACACTCTTATCCATCCACTAGACCTGCCTCAAAAGCAGGTCTATTTATATGGTGTTGACTATTTCCATTGCTGTGATCCTCTGTTGCTTGCACATTATAATTTTACACTTCCTATGCTTATTGTGACCTCTTAAAAATAGTCTCAATGGGAAATCTGTCATTGCATTTAGATTGAAAAAGTACAAAAACCCAACTCTGACTTTTTCTTGCTGGAATTATTTGAATAACAGACTGCAACAGGATGGCACCACCAGCCAGATCTTCCACTCCTCCCCCTCCTGCATTGTACAAGGGCACTCGCTCCACGACCCCTTGGTCCACACATCCCTATTTTTTGTAAATGAATTGCTGAGTTTACCTGATATTTGTGAATGTTTTGTTTCCAACATTGTTTTGAATTTGAGGGGAAAAAAGCTTGCCTCATGTAAATTTGAAACCACTGGACTGCTGTTAAAAACCTATTTCATTCACGAATGTCTTTCAGGGAAGGAAATCAGACATCCTTAGCTCCAGACAATGTAATTGACTTTTAACTTCCACCACTATACAGGGGCAGTTAGGGATAGACAACAGATGCTGACATTGCCAAAGATATCGACATGTTTTCAACAAATAAATTAAAGGAAGCAAACTGTGCAAAGGTTTTTTTTTAATCCCGTAACAGTGTTGGTGCTATATCAGGGAGAGAAGTGTAAATTTATTAAGTGGAAACTGTCTCTGGCTGAAAACATGAAAATGACCAGAGACAACTAAAATTGGATCAATTATAGTTTCTGCCCATTCTCCAAAAATGTCGTTATTTCTCCTGACAATTATAGTCACCTAACGACACTTGAATCTGCCTCCACCGACATTAATGTGATTACAGGGTCAGCAGCTTTTCCTCACCAATATGTCTCCACATATGAAGGAGACAACGCCAATGATTTTTATAATTTGTAATGGAAGTCATTTAATATGGAAGTGCCATCTTTGGTTCCCTAATTAAAATAGGGTAGAACACAGAATAATTTATTCCCTCAATGCTGCACCTTTGTCTAAGTTCTGACAAGGTGAAAAAGGATCAGTAAAGGTGTTTCTGCTTCAGCAACGGTGCATTATTTCCTGTGAAGTAAATTGGTACATCTCGCTCCAGAAATTACAGTACGACAGTCTGTTTCAATTTAAAACATAGATTTGACAATGCATGACAATACACAAATCTTAAGCGGACTTTGATTAGGCTGCGTTTGCAGTACTGCGTGCAGTTCTGGCAGCTCCAATGCAGGAAGGATATGCAGGCTAGAGAAAGGGTGCAGAGGAGGTTTACCAGAATGATGCCTGGATTAGGGGGTATTAGCTACAGGGAGAAGTTGGACAGACTTGGATTTTTTTCTGGTTATGAAAGGCATAAATTGGGTAGATGGTCAGAGCCTTTATCCCCAGGGTGGAAATATCAAAGAGTAGAGGGCAGAGATTTAAGGTGTGATGTGCAGGCAAGTTTTTTTTTACACAGAGGGGAGTGAATGCCTGGGATGTGCTGCAGAGAGTGGTGGTGGAGGTGGATACAATAGTAGCATTTAAAATACCTTTGGATAGGTACATGCATATGGAGGGAATGGCAGGATATGGATGATGTGCAGGCATGTAAGAGCTGGTGTTAGCATCATGTTGGGCACAGACTGTGGGCCGAAGGGCCTGTTTCTGTGTTGTATTGTCCTATGTGAGAGAAATAGTATTGGGCAGACTAATGGGACTGAAGGATGATAAATCCCCTGGGCCTGATGGTCTGCATCCCAGGGTCCTCAGGGAGGTGGCTCTAGAAATAGTGGACGTATTTTCCAATGTTCAATAGATTCAGGATCAGTTCCTGTGGATTGGAGGATAGCTATTGTTATCCCACTTTTCAAGAAAGGAGCGAGAGAGAAAATGGGGAATTACAGACCAGTTAGCTTGACTTCGGTGGTGGGAAAGATGCTGGAGTCAATTATTAAAGAGGTAATTATTAAAGAGGTAATAACGGTGCATTTGGATAGCAGTAAAAGGATAAGTCCAAGTCAGCATGGATTTATGAAAGGGAAATCATGCTTGACTAATCTTCTGGAATTGTTTGAGGACATGACGAGTAAAATGGATGAAGGGGAGCCAGTGGATGTAGTGTATCTAGACTTTCAGAAAGCTTTTGATAAGGTCCCGCATGGGAGATTGGTGCCTAAAATTAGAGCACATGGTATTGGGGGTAGGGTGTTGACATGGATAGAAAATTGGTTGGCAGACAGGAAGCAAAGAGTAGGAGTAAACGGGTCCTTTTCAGAATGGCAGGCAATGGCGAGTGGAGTGCCGCAAGGCTCGGTGTTGGGGCCGCAACTGTTTACCATATATATTAATGATTTGGAAGAGGGAATTAGAAGCAACACTAGCAAGTTTGTGGATGACACAAAGCTGGGTGGCAGTGTAAACTGTGAAGAGGATGTTAGGAGGTTGCAGGGTGACTTGGACGGGTTGAGTGAGTGGGCAGATGCGTGGCAGATGCAGTATAATATAGATAAATGTGAGGTTATCCACTTTGGCGGCAAAAACAAGGAGGCAGATTATTATCTCAATGGAGTTAGGTTAGGTAAGAGGGAGGTGCAGCGAGACCTGGGTGTCCTTGTACACCAGTCACTGAAAATTGGCGTGCAGGTACAGCAGGCAGTGAAGAAAGCTAATGGAATGTTGGCCTTCATAACAAGAGGATTTCAGTATAGGAGTAAAGAGGTTCTTCTGCAGTTGTATAGGACCCTGGTATGACCACATGTGGAGTATTGTGTACAGTTTTGGTCTCCTAATTTGAGGAAGGACATCCTTGTAATTGAGGCAGTGCAGCGTAGGTTCACGAGATTGTTCCCTGGGATGGCAGGACTGACATATGAGGAAAGATTGAAAAGACTAGGCTTGTATCCACTGGAGTTTAGCAGGATGAGAGGGAATCTTATACAAACATATAAAATTATAAAAGGACTGGACAAGCTAGATGCAGGAAAAATGTTCCCAATGTTGGCCGAGTCCAGAACCACGGGCCACAGTCTTAGAATAAAGGGGAGGCCATTTAATACTGAGGAGAGAAGAAACTTTTTCACCCAGAGAGTTGTGAATTTGTGGAATTCTCTGCCACAGAGGGCAGTGGAAGCCAAATCACTGGATGGATTTAAGAGAGAGTTAGATAGAGTTCTAGGGGCTAGTGGAATCAAGGGATTTGGGGAGAAGGCAGGCACGGGTTATTGATTAGGGACGATCAGCCGTGATCACAATGAATGGCGGTGCTGGCTCAAAGGGCCGAATGGCCTCCTCCTGCACCTATTTTCTATGTTTCTATGTTTTAAATGATGATACACATGGCTGGTATCAAGAAATATCAAATTTGAAGTTAATTTTATGTTTGGCTCAATAATTATATGAGATAGAGGTGGACATGAGTAGCCAATTCAAAATTATTGTACCATAAATAAGGGAGAAAGAGGGAGGGCAAAAAGGAGACAGGAAATAGTTTTGATAGATAAGGTAAAGGAGAATCTAAAGAGGTTTTAGAAGTAGATTAAGGGGAAAAGAGTAACAGGTGCAAATCGGGCCCCTTTAAAATCAATGTCATTCTTGTGTGAAGCTATTATGTGTGAAAAATTGATATTTTTCGGCTGCATATGCGATGGAAAAAGGCATGGATGCTTGGAAACACGGGAAAGTTAATAGTGATGTAGTCCACGTTAGAGAAGAGGAAGTGTAGGAAGTCTTTAAATGTATAAAGGTACCTAAATATCTTACTTGCAGCAGCATCACAGGTTCGTAGACTCATAAAATCACACACATAACATTTTCATAAAATTGCATGTAAAATTCTGCGAGACATTAGCGCCGATTAGAAAAAAGCCCACAAGGCGTAAACGAGTCCATGGCAGTGCAAGATGTTCATGCAGCTTGTTGCCAAGGTGGAATTAAGGTTCTGCAATGGGTTTGAGAGTTAACGAGGTCAGGTGTCAGTAGAGCAGCTGCAAAGAGGAGCAGATGAACAGGGACTTTTAAAAGAGGCACTGTTAACAAGGTCATTGTCAATTGTCAACTGAAAGTAGTTAGCAAACCACAGTGACTGCTCCCAATGGATGTATAAAGGCAGGCACTGGCAGAACAACCGGTTGGGAGTGGGAGTGGGAGTGGGAGTGGGAGTGGGAGTGGGAGTGGGAGTGGGAGTGGGAGTGGGAGTGGGAGTGGGAGTGGGAGTGGGAGTGGGAGTGGGAGTGGGAGTGGGAGTGCCTTGTGGAGGGTAAGTGCCTTGTGGAGGGTAAGTGCTGAGGTTTTGATGAAGAGTGATGATGAGATAAGGCATGCTGAGTATTTTTTTTTCCTTCGATAAATCTTTCTTTGTCTAGTGCATTAGAGATGGTAGTGAGGACAGTGTTATGATCCTCCTTCAGGATGTGGGGAGTCAGGGAGACTTTAAGTGTACCTGAACTACACCTGTGTGAGGTGCATCCAGCTGTTTCTCATTACAGAGCTTGTTAGTGAATTGGAACAACAGTGGGGTGACCTTGGGATCATCACTCTAGGATGTCAGAAACAGGAGTTACTGTGAGGTGGTTGTGCCTAGAGTACAGGGAGAATGTAAATGGGTGACCACCAGGAAAGGGAATCGGCAGAGAGTGCAGGAATCTCTTTTGGCCATTCCCCTTGACAACAGTATGTCTCTTTGAATACTGTTGGGGTGCATGACTGGTTAGGGAAGAGCAGCAACAGTGGCCAGGGCAGTTGCACCAATGGTCACCAATCGACCCCTGACTCTCTCATCTATTTCACTGACCAGCAATTGTATCTTAAATGTATATGCACCTGACTCACATGTTGTATTAATTTTCTGCTTGCAGATGCTTATTCAAAACAATAAGTGTTTCACCAAGAACCAACAGAGTAATATTATGGAAACATAAAATTCTTAAGGGATTGGGCAGGCTAGATGCAGGAAAAATGTTACCGATGTTGGGGTAGTTCAGAACCAGGGGCCACAGTTTAAGAATAAGGGGTAGGCCATTTAAGACTGCGATGAGGAAAAACTTTTTCACCCAGAGAGTTGTGAATCTGTGGAATTCTCTGCCACAGAGGGCAGTGGAGGCCTATTCACTGGCTGCATTCAAGAGAGAGTTAGTTATAGCTCTTGGGGCAAGCAGAATCAAGGGACATGGGGAGAAACCAGGAAGAGGGTACTGATTTAGGATGATCAGCCGTCATCATATTGAATGGTGGTGCTGGCTTGAAGGGCCGAATGCCTTACTCCTGTACCTATTTTCTATGTCTCTATGATGATCCATGTTTAGAGGTCGAATCAAAGTAATAAGTACTCGCAATCCCTGATTTGTACATGGTGTGTATTAACACACTATTTACCAGGAAGATTTGAAAGTGTGGGTTCAAGGGTGCACTTCCTAATATATGTATTCTGCAGATTTGCACCAAGTTGTAACACATTGGAAAATCAATCCTTTGGAAGCTACTTCTCCCCAAATTAAGAACATGTAATTGGGTTGCAGTTCAATAATGCAATGGTTTTATGTTTCAGAACATTCCATTTGATCCAGATGTATTATATTGAAATTAAAAAATGAAATGCTAGAAAACCCTGCATCTGTGGAGATTGAAAGGGAGTTGATACTTTTAGTTCTTATTAAGATTAAGATCTGGGACCTTAGGACATTGTGAGAAGTAAAAGAAGTCAGTGGAGCCCTGGCAGAGATGTTTGCATCTTCCTGGAAACAGATGAAATGCCAAAAGACTGGAGGCTGGCGAATGTTGTTCCTTTATTTAAGAAGAGCTGCAAAAACAAGCCAGGGAACGACATGCTGGTGAGCCTGACAGCAGTGGTGGGAAAGATGCAGGTGGAAATTCTGAAAGACAGGGTCTATTTACATTTATAAAGGGAGTCAGCATGACTTTGAATATGGTAATGGTCTTAGTTGATTATTGTCATGTATACGAGATCGAGCAAAAAACATTGTTTGCGTGCCATCCAGTCAAATAATAATAGGAGTGTACAAGGAGGACATACACAACCACAACAATTAGTGCGAAGAGAAAAATATCTGAGTGCAGAAGGTGGTGTTACAACGTTACAGCATTGCAGCAACAGAGAAAATGCAGATTTAAAAATGTGAAAGGGCTGTAATATGGTAGGTCGAGAGAAAGGGGCTACCCCCTGAACCTATGAATGTGTGTGGGAAATTGTGTTTCATATTTAATTTGGTTTCGTAAAGAGGTGACCGAGAGGATTGACTAGAACAGAGTGATAGATGTTGTCTGCATGGCCTTCAACATGGCTATTTCAGGCTAATAATGATAATCTTTTAAATAATTTTACTGCAGGTGAGGTTTAAAATGTCATGGACAGTTTTATGAAGGTCAGTGTTGCTGGCCCCGACAGCATGTGTCTAGATAGGGTTCGCAAATGAACATCAACATGAATTGTTTCCGCTCGGGTTTTATGTGGCAACATCCCAGCCAGCATCAAGAACAGTTGATTGTCGCCCCACAGCAGCCGGCAATCCATTGTGATCGGTCCCACCAATCTCCCAAACATTTATTCATATGGATGTGTTGTACACAAGTTGGTGGTCATAATAATCGTCCCTAGTGGGTGTAGGGTAGTGTTAATGTGCGGGGATCGCTGGGCGGCACGGACCTGGTGGGCCGAAAGGCCTGTTTCTGCGCTGTATCTCTAAATCTAAATCTAAATCAAACCAGTCCTATTCATGTACCTGTCTAAATGTTTCTTCAACTTTGCAATGGTACCTGCCTCAACTATCTTCTCTGGCAGCTTGTTCCATACACCCACCACCTACTGTTTAAAATAAAATGTTACCCCTCAGGTTCCTATTAAATCTCTCCCCCCCCCCCCCCCCCCAACTTAAAACTATATGAGTTTCTGCATTTCAGTGTTACAGTGATAGTGAAACTGCAGATAAGCGTAGTGAAAATACACATTTATCTGCTCTTCTTATCTACCAAGTGCAAAGAGGTAGATTGGGAGATCAGAACTACACCCCAAGCTTATGAGAGGGTCACCCTATGGTCTGGTAACAAGGAAGAAACTGTTTCATACTTTCAAACTTCTTCCCATTGGGTGAAGAGGGATTTTAAAATGATCCGTGATTGTGGCTGCTTTCCTGAGGTTGTGTGAAGTGTAGATGGAGTCGATGACAGAGGGAGGCTGGTTTGCATGATGAACTGGGCTACATTCACCAGTTTCTGCAATTTCTTGCGGTCTTGGGCGGAGCAGTTGCCAAACGAAGTCGTGATGCACCACGATAGGATCCTTTCAACAGTCCATCTGTAGAAATGGGCAAGAGTCATTGGAATCATGCCTTATTCCTTAGCCTTACGATGAGGTAAAGGCATTGGTGTGTCGCCTTGCCTATAGCACCAATGTGGTTGGATCAGGATCAACTGTGGACCTATATTTACCCCAAATACATGACGCTCTGGACCATCTCCACTCCATCCCCATTAGTGCTGACTGGACCCTGTACACAACCCCTTTTCCAGACATCCATGACCAACTTCCTCGACTTGCGAAGACATTGTTGTCATGACACCACGTTACTAAACTCTCTATCAACTTCCTCTACTCTGTCCTGATATTGTTTGATATCCAGCCCGCTGTGGCAGTAGCATCTGCAAACTTGTAATTGGAGTTAGAGCAGAGTTTCGCCCCCTCAGTCATGAGTGTACAAGGGACTGAGAACCCTTCCTTGCCGAATACTGGTGGAGAGAATGTTAGTGATTGTTAGTCTTCCTGATTGTGATCTCTGGGTCAGGAAGTTGAAGATCCAGTTGCAGAACAGTTTCTGACTTCATGGTCCAGGAGTTTGGAGATGAGTTTGTCTGGGATTATGATATTAAAGGCAGGATTAAAGTCAATAAATAGGAGCTTAGTTTAGTTTAGATACAGCGTGGAAACAGGCCCTTCAGCCCACCGAGTCCACGCCGACCAGCGATCCCCGCACACAAACACTATCCTACATACTATGGACAATTTACAATTATACCAAGCCAATTAACCTAGAAACCTGTATGTCTTTGGAATGTGGGAGGAACCGGCAGATCCCGGAGAAAACCCACACAGGTCACGGGGAGAATGTACAAACCGCATACAGACAGCACCCATAGTCAGGATCAAACCCGGGGCTCTGGCGCTGTAAGGCACCAACTCCACCACTGTGCCACCATGCCACCCTTGTACACTGTACACTGTATTCAACCTTTATACATAACTATAGTCTTAAGTTTCGCTATGTGAAGTGTCATAGCAGGTCTAATGAGGTTTTCCCTCTGGTCAAATGGTTTGCATAAGGGAACAGGAACAGTTGATCATCATAAGAACATCAACCTAAGAAGAAATAGCAACTTGGCTTTTCAAACCTGAACCACTCTTGAAAAAATCATGGTTGTTCTAATTTTGGGCTTGTCTCTGTTATCCCCATGGTTCCCCAAAATCTGCCTGACTCCGTTCTGAATAAACTATCTGATTCAGACTCCATGGCCCTTTGGGATTAAGGAATAGGCTATTGGGAAAGAAATATCCAGTATCACCTTCCCTTATCTGGCTTCTTTTTGGATTAAACAATGAGCGCCTTGCAGCTTATCCTTTGCTTGTTAATGTTTGAACTTGTATGCAGTGAATATTTCTTTTTTTTTCTCCCGCTTTTATAAGCCCACAAATCAAACTGACTTATTCATTTCAAGGTAGTATATGGCATGGCTCACAAAGGTCCAAAAGGGCTTCAGGGAACATAAGGAAACTGCTGAATATATTGGCTGTGTCCATTTATCAAATAATCATTAAAATTAAGACCCTCCTTGCAGCAGTGATCTTTCTAAAAGTCATTACATATTTTTAATGCCCAGACAACTGGATGTGAACTTTAACATTTTGACAAGTGAATGGATAATTCATGTTAAAAATCATTTAAATTCTGGATCCAGTTTGCGATTATATTAACAAATATTCCTTGTTCTGAATTGTAATCTTATTTGTACTATTTGTAAATACATGCAGAAGTACGGTTCAATTGCAAACATCGGCAAGCAATGCAAAATGAAAATGAACAATTATGAAAATGGTATTTTCCGCAGAAAGAAAGAATAAGATACTTGGAGGCCAAGTTGTATTGCATGTGATCTTTATCCATTTGATCAGATGCACCTCCTCTTCCATCTTTGGTCTCTTATTTTTGTTTAGACACAGTACTCTTTAATTGTTATGCATAATTTTGCCTGAGCAAAGTTATTGAAAAGCTTTATTGCAGTTCTGATAATCATTTGACATCTGAACATCTTGTGAACAGTTAAACATGTTGGACTTGGACATCTGTCCCTGCCTCACCCTCCTTCCTCTCAATATCCAGTGAAGACAATAGGACCATACTGTTCACTTTTACTGAAGGTTATTTAACACTTGTGTGTCATCCTTGAAAGTGAGACTTTATTTTGATTTCAGTAATGAAAGTATTTAACATCTTGGTGCAAGTTTTCAGCTATGTATCAGTGATAAACATCCAAATGTTTTCTGCCTACCAAATTTGTTTCCATTCTTTACAATTGTATGCACCACTCTTGCAAGCATTTTCTTCTGCTCAATTGTCCGATGCATAATGATACTTTGTTCGGCTAAGGTTCAATAAATGTTTGCACTGAGAAACATGAATTAACCGCAGTATTAATCAATGTCAGCATCAGTATGAACATAAAAAATGAATAATTGTTAAATTGTTCTTATTCAAGGCTTAGATTTATTTTTGAACCATAAATGTAGGCAGAATCTTTGAGTTATACTGAGTTATACTGGGTCAATTATAGTTTTAATGATTAATAGAGAATTCAGGCTATTGGTCCCCAACATATAGTTTATTTTAACAACGCAAAGTGCTGGAGTAGCTCATCAGGCCCCATCTCTGGAGAACATGGATGGGTGATGTTTCGGGTTGGGGCCCTTCTTCAGACTGTCAGGTTGTTGTAAACCAGCATCTGTATTTCCTTGTTTCTGTATGATTTCTTTTGTTTGCTCAGTTCAGTCTTGGAGCCATCAAGCAGTTTTGTTTTCAATTCATCCTAGTTTGGTTTTACTCTGCAAACAAATTAGTGCAGCCATATGTTGGCTTCATGTGGAGCTCACATTTGGCATACACCATTAAAAATAACCTGGGGTAAAATCCAAAATGGCATATTTAGTTTATAGCCTCACATAAATATAGAAACATAGAAAATAGGTGCAGAAGGAGGCCATTTGGCCCTTCGAGCCAGCACCACTATATGTGCGTGGAGTGGTTCTTTTATATTATAATAATAATAATAATAATGCATTACATTTATATAGTGCTTTTCAAACACTCAAAGACGCTTTACAGGGATTTCTAGAACATAGAGAATTGAATAAATAGATAAATAAGTAAACGTACAGAAAAAGGAGACAGAAGGTGAGGTGACCTTCAGTGGTTGAAGGCAGTACTGAACAGGTGAGACTTCAGTGATGTTTTGAATGTGGTGAGTGAGGAGGAGTCTCTGACGGTTTGGGGTAGTGAGTTCCAGAGGGTGGGAGCAGCGATGGAGAAAGCCCTGTCCCCCCAGGATCTGAGTTTGGTCTGGATGGGGGGGACAGGAGATTGGCAGCAGCAGAGCTGAGGGTGCAGGTGGGAGTGTGCCTGTGGAGGAGGTCAATCAGGTAGGATGGGGCCAGGTTATGGAGGGCTTTGTAGGTCATGAGGAGGATTTTGTACTGGATTCTCTGGGGGATGGGGAGCCAGTGGAGTTTGTAAAGGACGGGGGTGATATGGTCACGGATCGGGGAGTGGGTGAGTAGACGGGCAGGCGAGTTTTGAATGTATTGAAGTTTACTGATGATTTTTGAGGGTGAGCCATAGAGGAGGCTGTTGCAGTAGTCCAGACGGGAGGTGATGAAGGCGTGGATGAGGGTTTCTGCAGCTGTGGAATGACTTATAATGACTTATAATGACTCTTCGACAAGAGTTATTCAAATGTTTCTTTCACCGAACTGCAGCAGACTAAATCATGCATGTTTTGAGATATTTTACTGTTCCTGTGCCCTATTTAAAACAAAAATCATGGAGTACCCTTCAGATTCTTTCTAATATTAAATGCAGAGTGTATATTAAATATGGAGATTTTCTCTTTTATGAAACCATATTTGCAATAAAGAAGTCACTGGTCTGCCATTTCTGTTCAGTTGGTGAATGGAACGATAACCTTAGCCCACTTTCTTCAAATAGTCAAATTATCATTTTATTCATAAGCGAAAGAATCTGTCCATAAAATGATGCGTTAAGATTGAGTAAGTTAATATTTTATGATCCTTAATTTTCAGGTCATTGATGTTTCTTCATGTTGAGCTCCCTAAATGCACATTTTTAACTCCTGCTTTAGATCATCCCTTGAAGGACGCATTAACTTTTGGTAATGATGTAAAATGGATGATATTCGATAGGCCATCGTTGAAATCCTTGGGAAAAAAGTTAACTGGTTTAGACATGAAGTGAGCAGCACTTAAAATATGTCTGAATTTCAACTACTGCCAAATATTTCAGTTTGTATAATATTTTTTCCATTTAAAAAAATAAGCAGATTTTTTTAAGGAACTGCAGATGCTGATTTGTACCAAAATGCTGGAGTAACTGGTGGCGGCAGAGTGGCACAGTGGTAGAGTTACTGCCTTATAGCCCTTGCAGCGCAGGAGACCTGTGTTTCATCCCGACTACGGGTGCTGTCTATCCAGCGACCGCTCGTTCTCCCCGTGACCGCGTGGGTTTTCTCCAAGATCTTCAGTTTACTCCCACACTCAAGTCGTACAGGTTTGTTGGTTATTTGGCCTGGTATAAGTGTAAATTGTCCCGAGTGTGTGCAGGATAGCGTTAATGTGCAGGGATCACTGGTCGGCACGGACACTGTGGGCCGAAAGGGCTGTTTCCGTGTTGCGTCTCTAAACTAAGCTAACTCAGCAGGTCAGGCAGCATCTCTGAAGAGAATGGATATGTGCCGCTGTTTTATCCATTGCTTTCCTGTTTTAAGTAACCATGTTCATATTCTCCCCAGGTGAGACAAAGGTTCACCTGCACCTCGTCCAACCTCATCTATTGCATCCGCTGCTCTAGATGTCAACTTATTTACATCGGCGAAACCAAGCGTAGGCTCGGCGATCGCTTCGCTGAACACCTGCGCTCGGTCCGCATTAACCAAACTGATCTCCCGGTGGCCGAGCACTTCAACTCCCTCTCCCCCTCCCATTCCCAGTCTGACCTTTCTGTCATGGGCCTCCTCCAGTGCCATAGTGAGCCCCACCGGAAATTGGAGGAACAGCACCTCATATTTCGCCTGGGCAGTTTGCAGCCCAGTGGTATGAACATCGACTTCTCCAAATTTAGATAGTTCCTCTGTCCCTCCCATCCCCTCCTCCTTCCCAGATCTCCCTCTATCTTCCTGTCTCCACCTATATCCTTCCTTTGTCCCGCCCCCCTGACATCAGTCTGAAGAAGGGTTTTGACCCGAATCGTCACCAATTCCTTCTCTCCCGAGATGCTGCCTGACCTGCTGAGTTACTCCAGCATTTTGTGAATAAATACCTTCTCCCCTCTGAAATTATCTTGAGTTTCAGTGGGAACAACTTTAACCTCTCTTCATAGCTCACTGATTTAATACCCAGTGCAGTCTTTGCTGTTCTTTGCTGAAACCCTCTCCAATCCATCTCAGTCATTTTGTTAAGGCGGTGACTGAAATAGAATGTATAATGTCTAATGTCAAGGCAGCAAAAGGTCAAGCAATAGCATTATATTTGACTCTTCATGGTTTTCAGCATTTAGACCCTCATCGGTCCGGTTACTACTTGTAAGCATTTTAAATGTTTCTTCAATTTACGATTGAACAGTTTAATAAAAAACGTGCTCTTTGTAATTATTGAGTACGAAAACAGTGTGAAGGCAAAGGGAAATAAGCACTGATTCGTCAGTAACACCAAGTCCATTCTGACTTGCAATCGCCCAGTACATTACCCCTATCCAACACTTTAGGGCCAATTCACAATTTAGTTTTTCAGTACAGCATCAGCTCTTGGATCGATAGTCACCAAATAGAAATAACAGGGCCTCGTATCTGTGATTCGTCAGTAATTCCAAAATGCTCAACCTGAGAAAGAGACATGCAAGATAATCACTGTGAACAATTTCAAGGAGCTCTTGTACTATCTGCATGAAAGTACTTGGAGCAGAGCAAAAAATTTCATGTGCAAATATATGGCCAGAGTTTAGGTTTATTATTGTCGCATGTACAAAGGTGCAGTGAAATGCTTTGTTTTGCGTGCCATCCAAGCTGCTCAGATGTACCACATATAGAGACTAATCAGTTCAAACTCAAGTAAAATAAATGGAGCAAATGGAAAAATCCAGGGTGCAGAATATGGTTCTCAGCATTGTCGCACAACAGTTCCTTAGCAAAGTCCAATAACTTTAGGGTTTAGAGATACAGACCCTCCGGCCCACCAAGTCCATTCTGACTTGCAATCGCCCAGTACATTACCCCTATCCAACACTTTAGGGCCAATTCACAATTTACAGACTGATACAAAAAGCACCAACTCAACTGAGATGATTGCAGATAGACGAAAATTGCCACTTGTTTCAAAACATGTAACATAGACTATAAGTGACAAGCCACTTGCATGTGGGGTGGTTCCTGCCTGCATCTTAGCACATCCACATACTTGAGATCAGGTATGCATTATGTGCTAAACCATTTGGTCTCACCATATTGAAGTGCTCTTGCTCCAAAAGACAGATGAAAGTTTGCGAGTATGACATAGATTCGTACCAGATTCATACAAAGCAGATTCTCAGCCCAAATGGGTAAAACAGGCTGTATTTACTGGAAACACAGTTCCTTTCACCCTTGCTCTCATATTGACGAACACAGCTTGAAATCTATCTTTGCTGAAGCACTGATATCCCAAGTGACTTTAAATTATCAAAAAGGAAACATTATAGTTCAGCAAATTTCAATGCACAGGCAGTTACAATATTGAAGCGACTAGGCCCTGGGAACATTTGAACACCGAGATCAAAATGCTGACTAAATGTTTTTGATATGAACATACAGAGCTGCACGACCACAAATTAATTTGGGTAGTAAATAGATTTGCCATTGGCATGACTTTTAAGGCAAGAGCTACATGTATGGAAGCTCAAAATTACTTTTAAAGTGTTAGTGACGTATTGGCAACTTCTTCCTGATTTAGATATCTTTAGCCTTAAATATTGCATGGACATCAAGGCCCAGAAATTGCAAGGCATTCTGTGTATTCTGGACCAAAGGTCAAGGGCAAATGTTTGAGAGGTGGTTACTGAATGTAAATGTCGCCCCTAACTGTCACTGCACTGAGTAGCTCCTCCAGTGACAGACTCCTTCACCCCAAGTGCGTGAAGGAGAGATATAGGAGGTCCTTCCTTCCCGCTGCTGTGAGACTGCACAACCAGCACTGCTCCCAGCAGAGGAGTCAACAATAACAGCTAAGAACACACAGAAAACCGATGACAATTTATGTGTCTTTTATTTATAATGAATGATCTCTCGCTCTCTTGCTATCCACTTTGCTGCTGTAACACTGTAAACTTCCCCAGTGTGGGACGAATAAAGGAATATATTATTAAACACTCAGCCTCTCTGTACCTTTTATTGAAAAGCGGATTAACTATCTTCCATTTGTGTATTTGTGTTTCCAGTTTACTGCAAGCAAAACCATTTTCTATAGTTCTGCCAACAAAGTCGCTTCATAATTTAAATAAATTCCATCAAATCACGTCATCCTCTTTTTCTTTCCAAAAATAGTAGATCCAGCCTGCTCAGCTTGATGTATTGCCTCCCTCAGCTCAAATCAGTTTGTTGCATCTCTCCAAAAAGCACCACCTCGTATGTATGTACTTGTAATGAAAATAGTTTGCTATTTACATTCAATCAACGTGTTAATTAAAATAGCTTTGTACTTTGTTGCCAATTTCCTCAGTATTAACAATACATTCCAACACAGCGTAATCGAGGATGAATCGCATCCTGGCCACTCCCTCTTCTTCGTTGATTCCCATAGAAAATCACTTGCCATCCTTTGCTCAAGAAAGTAATCACATTTTCCTGTAATCATATTTTCTCTTGTTTTCTGTTTTGTTCCCACCTTACTATATTCTCCAGTTCTTCAATCTTGACTCCAAGATATATCTTTGGTGAAACAAAATGTGACAGGTTTAAAGTGAAAAAATCTGAACTTGCCCATAATAAATAAATCTCATCTGACAGTATTATTAGACAAATTGTTGTACCTTTGTAGCAATAAACTCATAACATCTGGCAGTTTGTCTTTCCAGAGAAACATTATGCTGATTTTCAGAGACTATCTAATGCCTCTGAAATTGGACTGGTGATGATGGAGTCTAATCCATCATGTCATGAAAATCTGAACCCACCTACTTTTGTGTAGCATGCATTTGGATTCAGAGAATTGTACAGCACAGAAAAAGCCTTTCCTGACCCACCTCATCCATAACGGCCAAGGTACCCATGTGACCCAATCCCATTTGGCAGTTTTTTTGCCCATATCCCTCTAACCTTTCTTATCCATGTACCTGTTGAAACAGCATTTAAACATTGTAATTTTAGCTGCCTGCCATACTTCTTCTAGCAGCTAATTCTATATACCTGCCATGCTCTGGTGAAATATTTGCTGCTCAGGTTTCCTTTAACAATTTTCCCTCCCACTTTAAACCTATGTCCTCTACTTTTGGACTCTCCCAAAAAAGACTGAACATTTACCTTATCTATGCGCCTCATGATTTTATAAACCTCTGCAGGGTCACTTTTCACACTCCTACACTCGCCATAAAACTCAAGCCCTCCAGTACCGGCAACACCCTCGTGAATCTTTTCTGCAGCCTTCCCAGTTTAATGTCATCCTTTGTTCCTTCATGTGACTGTGCGACCAGAACTGCACATGATACTCCAAGTGTGGGCTTGCCAACTACCTGTACAGCTGTAAAATAACTTTCCTTCAGTTGGACTCAGTGCCCTGACCGATGAAGGCAAGTGTGCCAAGTTCCTTCTTCACTCAGCTAACTACTTGTGTTACGATGACACATAACAGGAAACGAAGTACCTACATCCTTCGAAGGTATCACAAAATGCTGGAGTAACTCAGCGGGTCAGGCAGCATCTCTGGAGAGTAGGAATAGGTGACGTTTCGGGTTGAGACACTTCTTCAGACTGTCAGTCTGTTTGTCAGTCAGACTTCAGTCAGTCTGAGGAAGGGTCTCAACCCGAAACGTCACCTATTCCTTCTCTCCAGAGATGCTGCCTGACCCGCTGAGTTTCTCCAGCATTTTGTGATACCTTCGATTTGTGCCAGCATCTGCAGTTATTTTCCTACACTACCTACATCCTTCAGTCTCTCAGTTCCACAACACTCTCCAGGACCCTGTCATTTACTCTGTAAATTTCATATTTGGTTTAACCTCCCAAATCCGACACTTTGTACTTGTATGAATGAAATTTCTTCTGCTGTTCCTTTGCCTGATTTCCCAGTCCATCCAGATCCTATTGCAATCTTAAATAATCACCATCGTTGTCTGCGATAGCACTAATTTTCACAAAATTCTCAAAATTATTAGCCATGCTACTTACATTCTCATCAAAATCATTATATACAGTAGGTGACAAACAATAAGGTTCCCAATACTGATCCTTGTGGCACACTGTTGGTCATTGGCCTCTGATATAGTGAAGACTTTAAGGAGCATAATTAGACCAGTTGCCCCATCGAGTCTTTGCCATTTGGTTATGGGTGATTTTGTTTTCTCTCAGCCCCATTCTCCTGCCTTTTCCCCATATGTGACATTCGATGTCTCTGGTCATCGCTTTTCATTCCAATAACCACCACGTTCTTTGTAATTTCCATCACCTTCAATGAGATTCCATCACCAGACGTATTTTCCCTTCGCTTTTCAATATGACTCTGGGACCAACTACCTTCACATTTCCATCTATACCAGCCACTTCCCTTCTCATGGGGCATCTCCAGGCAGCTCCAGAGTTACAGTACCTGCCCTTTTACTTCATGGCTTCCCGTTGTCCAAGACCCCTTAACTGTTCTCTCAGATGAAGCAGTGGTTCACTTGTCCTTTTTCCAAGTAGTGAATGGCACTAGGTACTCATGATGCAGTGCCCTCTTACAGTGAGAAACCAAATACAGATTGGAGGAACACAATGTGATTTTTTTTTCATTCAATCCACAGGGCTGATCTTGAGTTTCCAGGTCATCTGAATTCCCCAATTCTCCCACACTCTGAGTTATGTGTATACAGCCCCCAGCATTATGAGCCCCAACATAGACTTGAGGAAAATCAACTCATCTGGCATATTGCACTTTTAGGACACAGAATCAAATTCAACATCTTCACTTAACACAATTTCTGTATTTGAACCAGAACTGGACAATTACACTGCAAGACTCTCCATCTCAAATCTGTTTTATCTGGACATAATGTGTATATACTTGAAATATATGTTACTGCTGTCAAACAAGATTAAAGAAAATTCCTGAGCATTTCATAAGTGTATTAAAAGCAAGGGATGCATTTTACAGCTTTGCATGTGCAATACCTTTTTTGCTCTTCCTCTTGCTAATCTATCAACAGGACAGCTTCATAAACTGTATATCACCATGGTAACGATGCCCGCTCCCTATTGCAGATATTTCCACTATCCCATCCATATTTCCTCAGTTGCCACTTAAAACTGCAATTTAAAACTGACCTAGCTTTGATAAATGGCCTTTGATTTAAAATATTCACTCGATCTCTCTTTCCAGATGCTACCTGACCTGTTGAGTATTTTCAGTATATTCTGTTTCTATTTCAGATTTTCAGCGTCTGCTGGTTTTAATTGTCAGTCCCTTCATTGCCCTGGTTTGTAGCTCTGCCATTGACGTGAGCATCATCTGCCCTGCCCCAGTCGTCTCCGTGCTGAGTTGCAGGCGCGATACAATCTGCTACAATTTTCGTTAATTGACCCTCTAAACCCAGAACGGTAGCGTAGCGGTAGAGTTGCTGCTTTACAGCGAATGCAGCGCCGGAGACTCAGGTTCGATCCTGACTACGGGTGCTGTACTGTAACGAGTTTGTACGTTCTCCCCGTGACCTGCGTGGGTTTTCTCCGAGATCTTCGGTTTCCTCCCACACTCCAAAGACGTACGGATATGTAGGTTAATTGGCTGGGTAAATGTAAAAATTGTCCCTAGTGTGTGTAGGATAGTGTTAATAGTGTTAGTGTGCGGGGATCGCTGGGCGGCGCGGACTTGGTGGGCCGAAAAGGCCTGTTTCCGCACTGTATATATATGATATGATAACCCAACATGTTCACCTGATTCTGTTCAAATGAGCAAGTGAATTCAGCTGCTGGGAGAAAATATCTAAGTTATTTTCAAAGTAATTAATTTTATCAGTGGGTGAGCAGTTTAGTGCATTAAATGTGAAAACGATGAAAAACTTTTCATATTAACAAGAGCTACAGTATGTGCTATAGACTGTGACAATTATAGGTGTTCGGAGTGGTGCAGTTGCACAGCATGTAGAGCTGCTGCCTCACAACACCCGAGACTTGGGCTTAATCCGGACCCAGTTTGGTTGGTTCATTGTAGAAACAAGGAACTGTAAATGCTGTTTTACAAAAGAAAGCACAGAGTGCTGGAGTAACTCAGTGGGTCAGGCAGCATCCCAGGAGAACTTGGATAGGCGACGTTTTGGATCGGGAGCCTTCAGTCTGAAGAAAGGTTCCTTTCCCGAAACGTCGCCTATCCATGTTCTCCTGGGATGTTGCCTGATCCACTGAGCTACTCCAGTACTCTGTCTTCTCTGGTTGGCAACATGGTCACTGTAAATTTCCCTCTTGTGCGTGTGAGTGTTAAATGTTAGGGGATTTGACGAGAATGTAGGGAGAATATAAAAGCAGGGTCAATGTAGATAGACACAAAAGACTACGGTAACTTAGCGGATCAGGCAGCATCTCTGGAAAAAAAGGTTGAGTTTTGGGTCGAGACCCTTCTTGAGACTCTGAACAATAGTCTCGACCCATTCAGGGTCCGAAGAAGGGTCTTGACCCAAAACGTCACCTATTCCTTTTTTCTCGTGATGCTGCCTGACCCGCTAAGTTACTCCAACGTTTTGTGTCTATCTTCGGTGTAAACCAGCATCCACCGTTCTTTCCCACACAGGATTTATGTAGTATTGGTGTAAATTTGTGGACTTGTTGGGCCAAAGGACTTGTTGTCCAAGTTTGATGGATGGTGAAGGAGAGATTTTGTGGGGAATGTCGTTAGTGGAGGATAACTGGCTTTAGAAGTCATCATGCAAGTGCAGCCAGTGGATTTAAGTGAGACAACCTCTGCATCATTCCCAGCCATGCCAACGTACCAGGAGCTCAGCTCTCAGCAGGAAACTTTGTTGGCAGGTGGGGGAGGCGGCAGGGTCACATTGGAACAAACAATGTACCCCCAGAGCTGGGAACCGCTGGTTCTGGGACAGAGCATGATAAGTCCCATCATCGAATGATTTTCAGACTACCGTGCAAGTGAGAACTTTGTAAAAACAAATTGCTTATTGTTTTTCCCACATGGCAACAGTAACGGCACTTAAGATTTGTTTAATGATCATTTAACCACCCTGAGTTGCTTTGTAAAGAAGGACACAAAGTGCTGGATTAGCTCAGCAGGTCAAATAGCATCCCTGGAGAACATAGACAGGTGACGTTTGGGGTCGGGACCCTTCAGACGAATGTGAGGGGAAAGGAAGCTGGTAGAGAAAAGGGACAGGACAAGGCGTAGCAGGTAATAGGAGAGCACAGGTGAGGGGAGGCGGGAATGTTTGATCGACAGATACACGAGGATCAGTGATGGAAAAAACAGAAGATGTGAGACAAAAGAATTGAAGCGTTGTGAATTGTGAAGCTAGAGGAAGGAATAGAGAGAAAGGGAGAAATGGGTGCGAATCCAAGTGGAGCATGGGGGTGAGCAGGGTGTGAGGAAGGGGGCTGTTTGACAGAGGTTACCTACACCAAGGATCACGACCTTGAACACTCCCCACTATGAGTTGTTTTGTGTTGTCCTGAAGTTATGAAAGGCATTGTTTGTGTAATACATATATAATTTTAAATTAAATTGCTGAAGTAAGCTTTTTATTATAACTTCAACATTAGTATTCTCAGTGGAACAGCTGTAATAGAAACAAACTGTATTTGTACTCAAAATATAACTTGCAACCAGCGCTTGAAAATAAATCTATCTTTGGCAGTCGTGGTCAAATGCTTTTGGATAAAAAAGAGTGGTAATTTATTGTGAACATTGACATTTAGCCATTGTGCCATAGTTTTCTCAGTTTATAATGCAGTATTAACAATCTGTACTGGATTTGTGCAAGAAGCATTTTCTCTTTCAATTAAATTACATATTTCTAAGCATCGCATCAGAAAAATTGACCTGGCAGTCATGTGTTAAAAATATATGATTGTCACAGCTGCTTCCTTATTTAATACCATTTTGGTCCTCCAACAGGATGATGCCTTGGGCAATGGAAAATGCAAATGAATTGACAATATATTTGAGACAAATCCAATTTAGAAGATGTGTTTTACTTCTGCACATTTTCTGCTTGGAAGGTTTTATGTGTTCAACTTATTTCCCCCCCCCCCCTCTTTTTGCATACAGCACTGCCTAACTGGATTCGGAGCATAGCAGATGCATTTGTACCCATTGAAGAAAGTCTTCAGTGGGTTTGCAAGGCAAATGGGGACCCAAAACCTTCACACAGATGGCTGAAGAATGGTGAACCCCTCATGAAGGAGGTAATGTTGCCGATACACGGACTCTATATTAACGACGTAATGTAATTTAGAGCGAACATACAGAAGCAGATAAATGTTAATCTCTTCTTCTGACCCTTGGTAACATTTTCAGACAGATACAAGCCTCAAGCAGACTGTGCCAGTGCTTAAATTACATCCACACCAGCAAGAAATGAAGTGGGGAATAGTGGAGTTATTAGCATGCGTGTCCTTTTCTGATATTAAGCTGAACTCATCAAATGTAGCAATACATTCACTGAAATGTCAGAATGAAGTATTACTGGGTTTTAATCAGTGGAATTACAAAAGGTCGTCATTATATTCCACGATACACCCAAGTAACCACACAAAAAAATCCTGACTTGAATGATTGGAGCACACTATGTGGAAAACAATCTAACAAAATTCAAATTATTTACATTAAACTTGTGTTTTAAAGATGTTAAGTAATACTATAAATGGATAAATGTTGAAATGAGGCACTTGCTTGCTCTTTAATTAACAGGAGAGAATTCGGGTGGAAAAAGGAGCACTTACTATCCATGCTGTTAACTTGTCAGATTCTGGCATGTATCAGTGCCTGGCTGAAAACAAACATGGAGTCATTCACCACAGTGCTGAGCTCCGAGTTTTGGGTAAGACTAATTCAATTCACTCATAGATGCACTGATGCTGCAAATGATTAACGCTAACCGTGCTTGAGTCAATGTTATCGGTATTCAAAATGTGTAGGGAGGAACTGCAGATGAAGGTTTAAACCGAAGACAGACACTGGGATGAGTGGAATTTGTGGAGAGATTGGATAGATGAACAAAAGAAAAAAGTGTGGGGTGTCAGGGAGCATTTGTGGGGGGACTGATTAGATGATGTTTCAGGTTAGGGTCTATCTTCACATTGATGGGGTATGAGGGAGAAAGTGGGGAAAGAGGTGGAAATGGAGCAAGAGAGCATCTGAGTTGTCTCAGATGTCGATCAAAAGGGACTGGAAAGTGGGAAAAGATAGAATAATGGTATTTGCAGATGTGTTTGGTGGGGCATGAGCAGGCATAAATGATGGACAGTCTTGTTTGTGGATTTTGGGAAGGAAATAGAAATGGGCAGTGCTAGGTTGGGGAACACATCATGCTCCAATATTTTTGTCACCTTCAGCATGATCCCACCACCAGTCACGTCTTCCCATCCCCTCCACCTTCCATAGAGATCACTCTCTCCACAACTCCTTGGTTTGCTCTTCCCTTCCCATCCAACCTGCTTCCTCTCCAGGCACTTACCCCTATGGTACTTGCCCCTGCACCTCCTCTCCCACTTCCATCCAGTGATCCCAACCCCTTCCAGGTGAGGCAGAGGTTCATGTGCTCCTCCTTCAACCTTGTCTATTTTATTTGGTGCTCATAATGCAGCCTCCTTTACATTGGCAAGACAAAACTAAGTCCTGGCAATTATTTTGCCATCTCATGCATCCTGTCCACTAAGTCCTGCTGGATCATAAGATCATGTGATGGGAGCAGAATTAGGCCATTTGGCCCATCAAGTCTACTCCATCATTTAATCATGGCTGATCTATCTCTTCCTCCGAACCCCATTCTCCTGCTCTCTCCCCATAACCTCTAACACCCATACTAATCAAGAATCTGTATATCTCTGCCTTAAATATATCCACTGACTTGAGTCTGCAGCCTTCAGTTGCAAAGAATTCCACAGATTCACCATCCTCTGACTAAAGAAATTCCTCCTCGTCTCCTTCCTAAAAGAACGTCCTTTAATTCTGAGACTATGACCTCTGGTCCTAGATTCTCCAACTAGTGGAAACATCCTCTCCACATCCACTCTATTCAAGCCTATCACTATTCTGTACGTTTCAAAGAGGACCCCCTCATTCTTCCAAACTCCATCGAGGCCCAGTGCCGTCAAACGCTCATCATGTGTTAACCTTCTCATTCCTGGGATCACTCTTGCAAACCTCCTTTGGACTCTTTCCAGAGCCAGCACATCCTTCCACAGATATGGTGCCCAAAATTGTTCACAGTATTCCAAATGCGGCCTGACCAGCACCTTACAGAGCCTCAGCATTACATTCCTGTTTTTGAATAAATGCAAAGATATGCCCTCTTGAAATAAATGCTAGCATTGTGTTTTCTTTCTTTGTTACTGATTCGACTTGCAAATTAACTTTATGGGAATCCTGCACCAGCGCTCCCAAGTCCCCTTTGCACCTCTGATTTCTGGATTGTCTCTCCATTTAGAAAATAATCTACCTGCCCCTCCGCCTATTTTTGTATAATCTGCAAACTTGCCACAAAGCCTTCAATCCGCTCATCCAAATCATTAAGATACAACTTGGAGAGCAGGGCCCCCAGCACTGAGCCCTTGTCACTGGCAGCCAACCAGAGAAAGCCCACTTTATTGCCACTCTTTGCCTTCTGCCATCCAGCCAACATTGATATTCATGCTAGTATCTGCCCTTTGATACCAAGGGCTCTCATCCTCAGCAGCCTCCCGTGTGGCACCTTATCAAAGGCTTTCTGAAAATCCAGGTAAACACCATCCACTGACTCTCCTTTGTCTGTCCTGCTATTTACTTCTTCAAAAAATTGCAGCAAATTTGTCAGGCAATACCACCCCTTCACAAAGCCATGCTGACTTCAGCCTGTTTTATCGTAAACATCGAAGTACTCCGTAACTTCATCCTTTCCAATGGACTCTAAATCATACCAACCACCGATGTCAAACCAAGCGGATCTCCTGGTTGCTAAATCATTCTAACTCCAATTCCCAATCTGACCTTTTTGTCTTTGCCTCCTCCATCACTGGAGTGAGATCACATGCAAACTGGGAGAACAGCACCCCGTATTCAACTTGGGTAGCTTACAATCAAATGGTATGAGCATTGAATTCTCCAATTTCAAATAATACATCTGCACCCCTCCCCACCCCCTTTCCACTCTAACCCTCCTATCCTGGTGTGCACCTATTCTCCCATCATCTCCCAACACCCTGCTCCTCCCCTCCCCCTGTATGCTCATATAAACATAGAAACATAGAAAATAGGTGCAGGAGTAGGCCATTCGGCCCTTCGAGCCTGCACCGCCATTCAATATGATCATGGCTGATCATCCAGCTCAGTAGCCTGTACCTGCCTTCTCTCCATACCCCCTGATCCCTTTAGCGAAAAGGGCCACATCTAACTCCCTCTTAAATATAGCCAATGAACTGGCCTCAACTACCTTCTGTGGCAGAGAATTCCACAGACTCACCACTCTCTGTGTGAAGAAATGTTTTCTCATCTTGGTCCTAAAAGACTTCCCCCTTACCCTTAAGCTGTGACCCCTGGTTCTGGACTCCCCCAACATCGGGAACAATCTTCCCGCATCTAGCCTCTCCAACCCCTTAAGAATTTTATATGTTTCTATAAGATCCCCCCCTCAGTCTTCTAAATTCTAGCGAGTACAAGCCCAGTCTATCCAGTCTTTCCTCGTATGTAAGTCCCGCCATCCCAGGGATCAATCTGGTGAACCTTCTCTGTACTCCCTCTAAGGCAAGAACGTCTTTCCTCAGGTTAGGAGACCAAAACTGCACACAATACTCCAGGTGCGGTCTCACCAAGGCCCTGTACAACTGCAGCAGAACCTCCCTGCTCCTAAACTCAAATCCTCTTGCTATGAATGCCAACATACCATTCGCTTTCTTCACCGCCTGCTGCACCTGCATGCTTGCTTTCAATGACTGGTGCACCATGACACCAAGGTCACGTTGCATCTCCCCTTCTCCCAATCGGTCACCATTCAGGTAATACTCTGCTTTCCTGTTCTTGCCGCCAAAGTGGATAACCTCACATTTATCCACATTATATTGCATCTGCCATGCATTTGCCCACTCGCCTAATCTATCCAAGTCACTCTGCAGCCTCCTAGCATCCTCCTCGCAGCTAACACTGCCACCCAGCTTCGTGTCATCCGCAAACTTAGAGATGTTGCATTCAATTCCCTCGTCCAAATCATTAATATACACTGTAAATAACTGGGGTCCCAGCACTGAGCCTTGCGGTACCCCACTAGTCACTGCCTGCCATTCCGAAAAGGACCCGTTTATTCCTACTCTTTGCTTCCTGTCCGCCAACCAATTTTCTATCTACCTCAACACTGAACCCTCAATACCGTGTGCTTTAAGTTTGTACACCAATCTCCTATGTGGGACCTTGTCGAAGGCCTTCTGAAAGTCCAGATATAACACATCGACTGGTTCTCCCTTATCCACTCTACTAGTTACATCCTCGAAAAATTCTATAAGATTCGTCAGACATGATTTGCCTTTGGTAAATCCATGCTGACTTTGTCCGATGATTTCACCACTTTCCAAATGTGATGCTATCACATCTTTAATAACTGACTCTAGCATTTTCCCCACTACCGATGTTAGGCTAACTGGTCTATAATTCCCCGTTTTCTCTCTCCCTCCCTTTTTAAAAAGTGGGGTTACATTAGCTACCCTCCAGTCCTCAGGAACTACTCCAGAATCTAAAGAGTTTTGAAAAATTATCACTAATGCATCCACTATTTCTGAGGCTACTTCCTTAAGCACTCTGGGATGCAGCCTATCTGGCCCTGGGGATTTATCTGCCTTTAATCTATTTAATTTACCTAACACCACTTCCCGACTAACCTGGATTTCCCTCAGTTCCTCCATCTCATTAGACCCCCGGTCCCCTGCTATTTCCGGCAGACGGTTTATGTCTTCCTTAGTGAAGACAGAACCAAAGTATTTGTTCAATTGGTCTGCCATCTCCTTGTTCCCTATGATCAAATCACCTGTTTCCGACTGCAAGGGACCTACATTTGCCTTAACTAATCTTTTTCTCTTGACATGTCTATAAAAGCTTTTGCAGTCAGTTTTTATGTTCCTTGCCAGTTTTCCCTCATAATCTATTTTCCCTTTCCTAATTAAGCCCTTTGTCCTCCTCTGCTGGACTCTGAATTTCTCCCAGTCCTCTGGTATGCTACTTTTTCTGGCTAATCTGTATGCTTCATCTTTTGTTTTAATACTATCCTTGATTTCCCTTGTTAGCCACGGATGCACTACCTTTCCTGGTTTGTTCTTTTGCCAAACTGGGATGAACACTTGTTGTAGTTCATCCATGCGACCTTTAAATGCCTTCCATTGCATGTCCACCGTCAACCCTTTCAGCATCAATCGCCAGTCTATCTTGGACAATTCACGCCTCATACCCTCAAAGTTACCTTTCTTTAAGTTCAGAACACTTGTTTCTGTATTGACTTTGTCACTCTCCATCCTAATGAAGAACTCTACCATATTATGATCACTCTTGCCCAAGGGGCCTCGCACAACAAGACTGCTAACTAACCCTTCCTCATTACTCAATACCCAGTCTAGAATGGCCTGTTCTCTCGTTGGTTCCTCGACATGTTGGTTTAGAAAACCATCTCGCAAACATTCCAAGAAATCCTCTTCCTCAGCACCCCTAACAGTTTGGTTCACCCAATCTATATGTAGATTGAAGTCACCCATTATAACTGCTGCACCTTTAGTGCACGCATTTCTAATTTCCTGCTTGATGCCATCCCCAACCTCACTACTGCTGTTAGGTGGCCTGTACACAACTCCCACTAGCGTTTTCTGCCCCTTAGTGTTTCGTAGCTCTACCCATATCGATTCCACTTCCTCCAAGCTAATGTCCTTCCTTTCCACTGCTTTAATCTCCTCTCTAACCAGTAACGCTACCCCACCTCCTTTTCCTTTCTGTCTATCCCGCCTGAATATAGAATATCCCTGGATGTTGAGCTCCCAGCCTTGGTCACCCTGGAGCCATGTCTCCGTAATCCCAACTATATCATAATCATTAATAACTATCTCCACATTTAATTCATCCACCTTATTACGTATACTCCTTGCATTGAGACACAAAGCCTTCAGGCTTGTTTTTACAACTCTCTTACCCCTTATACAATTATGTTGAAAAGTGGCCCTTTTTGATTTTTGCCCTGGATTTGTCTGCCTACCACTTTTACTTTTCACCTTGCTACCTGTTGCTTCTACCCTCATTTTACACCCCTCTGTCTCTCTGCTCCTGCTCCCATCCCCCTGCCACATTAGTTTAAATCCTCCCTGACATCTCCCATCTCCTAGCCCCATATTTCCTTTTATCCTCTCTGCCCTCCCCTTATCCACTTCCAACCATATTTCCCCCTCTTGCTTTACACTTTACCTCTTTTTTCCTTATCTGACACCGTTTCAATACTGTTTTTCACTCCGAAACTTTGTCACTACCTCCACACCTTTGCCGATCACTCCTCCCTCACCCTGCTGCACTGCATACACCTATCATTTGCCATGCATTACCCCACTCTGACCTCTTTTCCAGCTTTCTCCCCACGAAGCCATTAGTCTGAAGAAGGGTCCCGAATCAAAATGGTGTCATTCTTTCCCTCCAGGATTGGTGCCTCACCCACTGATTTCTTCCAGAGATTGTTTTTCATTCAATATTGCAGCATCTGCAGTTTCATGTGTCTCCTCGAGTGATATTAATTTGATTTTGATTATTTCATACGCAGGGACAGGCACTTCAGTGAACTTCTTAAAACAAAGGAACTGATGAACAAAAGAAAATATAGTTGTGAATAAGCTATTGATTTGTTGCTGGTTTATATATTCTGATAAAATGGAAATAAAATCAATTTCTGGCATATTTTCTGCACCATTCACCGATGTCACTGACATTTTCAACACTATAACTAATAGTGTCATATTTCACATGAGCAACTAGGCTCTGTGACAGATTTAAAAGAAGCTTTAAGGTCAGTGTTATTTCTGGCTAATTGGTTTCTTGAGAATATAGAGGGATATGTGGTATGGTAGTTCAACTAGGATCTGTTCAGTGGACAGATAAAAGATATGGCATTTAAAGGTGGACGTGGCCCAGCTCACAATACAATTATAACCTTATCTGTGATTTTGTTGCAGGAAAACTGTCATAAAGTTTTCATTGCCAAACAATACAACAGTAGCTTCTCTTTTGGATTTCTAATAGAGCAGTTTTTTTTCACTGTTGCTAACAAACCTTTCATGTGGAATCTGGTCAAAACATCAAACATTATCTCATCTATTTGCAAAGATCTTTGAAATATCTAACATTTGCAGAGATTTCTATAATTATGCAAGTTTTCTAAATAATAACTGATCTTACACTGCGCGTTTCTATTATTCCAATTCATATGGAAAGCTTTATCATGTGAAAGAAATGCATTTTATTAAAGTCAAACACTTAATCTTCTAACAATATTTATGCTCTCCTGACATTCATGATCTTTTGGCAAAATGGATTATCTCACATGTATCTGAGGTAAAATGAATTGGCCAATTATGAATGCATACATGTTGGCCAGTGTGTGCAAGTTGGGCCAAAGGGTCTGTTTCCACACTGTATGACCTCGTGACTCCATTCTTAAAGCCAAATACTGTGATTTGTTGCAATGCTCCTGAATATTGGTCATTCCTCACCCCGTATCTTATCCACAAATTTGAAAGCTGTGTTTTGAGTTCCAAAGCCTAGGTATTAATAGCCCAGAAAGCAGCTTGCTCCTCCCTTATCTACCAAGTCTGATTCAAGTAGCAGTGGACCTTCCCTTGAGAACTTGTTGCATGAAACTATCTCTGGCCCATTTGATGGAGCCATGCAATGATAGAAACATAGAAAATAGGTGCAGAAGGAGGCCATTTGGCCCTTCGAGCCAGCACCGCCATTCATTGTGATCATGGCTGATCATCTACAAGCAGTAGCCTGTGCCTGCCTTCTCCCCATATCCCTTGATTCCACTTGCCCCGAGAGCTCGATCTAACTCTCTTATAAATTCATCCAGTGAATTGACCTCCACTGCCTTCTGTAGCAGAGAATTCCACAAATTCACAACTCTCTGGGTAAAAAAGTTTCTTCTCACCTCAGTTTTAAATGGCCTCCCCTTTATTCTTAGACTGTGTCCCCTGGTTCTGGACTCTCCCAACATTGGGCATGTTCCAAGCCTTTCAATCATAGATCCTGCAGGAACACATTGATAGCTAGAAATAACACATTCCACGCTTAATCAACTGTCAAAGCTAATAAAGAGCTAGATGCTGTTCCATCAAACGGGGGTGGCCAGTGGCATCTTCTTCGCTGTCGTGTACTGGGGTAGCAGGGCCAAGGCAACCGGTGCCAACAAAATTAACAAGCTCATCAGGAGGGCTGGCTCCGTCTTGGGGGTGAAGTGAGTTGGATTCATTGGAGGTGGTCTTGGAGGGGAGGATGCTCCTCAAACTGTGGAGCATCTTAGACAATACAGCTCCACCCCCTCCATGTCACACTGGTCAAACTCAGGAGCACCTTCAGCAACAGACTGGTTCTACTGACATGCAGCGCACAATGGCACAGGAGATCCTTCTTCCCCTGTGGCAATCAAACTGTACAATTCCTCTCCCTTCTGTCGTGGGCTGGACTGAATCCTCTTTTCTTAAAATATTACACAATACAGCATTTAACTTTAAAAATGTAGTATATATACAACAGTAAAAAATAAATTGAAACCTTTAAATCAACTCAATGAATTTAAAAAATGGCAATTGACTAATCGTTATTCTTCTGTCTCACTGCCATTCCTTTCCATTGAAATTAATGGACTCATTGATCTATGCCAGGTCAAAGTTGCCACAGTTTCACTAGGCATAACTGCTGGCAAAGTCTGAAGTTCCTGTCACAAATGTCCTTCCCAGGAAATTGCTTGCAGTATATTGCTTGAATGTGGTTAAGCTGGAAAGAGTGCAGAGCAGATTTATGTCCTTATGAGGATGCTGCCAGGACCTGAAGGCCTGAGGAATGAGGGGAGATTGGGCAGGCTACGATTTTATTCATTGAAGCACATGAGGCCGAGGCGTAATCTTTTAGAGACGTTTAAAATCATAAGGTGATTAGATCGGGTGAATGCACAGTTTTTTCCCCCAGAGTAGGGGAATTGAAACCAAAGGTTTAAGGTGAGAGGGGAAAGATTTAATGGGAAGCAGCGGGGAGACTTTTTCACACACAGATTGGTGGGTATGTGGAATGAACTGCCAAAGGAGGTAGTTGAGGCAGGTACTATAATACTTTTTAAAAGGCATTTAGACAGATTCAAGGATAGGAAATGTTTAGAGGCTTATGGGCCAAACACAGGCAGGTGGGACGAGCTTAGATAGGGCATCTTGGTCGGCATGGGCAAGTTTGGTTGAAGGACTATTTTCCGTACTATGTGACTCTCTGAGTCTGTCATGAATGATCTGTCAAAATCTTCATTATTTTCAAAAAGTGAACGAAAAAATTTGCCCCAAATAAAATGTGAATAACATTGATGATTGTGGAACATCTTTCCAAATTCAGTCATTTAAAATACCTCTTGTGTTATCTCTTACACCGATACTACACTTCAAATATTACCACACAAGACACTCTCTGTTCTGCTACATACCAAATTTACATTCATTATCACTGCAAATCCAGTTAAATTATCTCTGCTCAGATGCCCCTTTCTACACCCACTTCCCCCAAAAAATGAGTTTGATCAAATAGGGCTTTATCCTTGGAAATCCAATTACATTTTAAATTTTAGATGCATTTATATTTTTTCTTTTAGTTGGTGTTCTATTATTTTTCAAACTCTAATGTTAATCTGACTGGTCTTTAATTTACTAGGCATTTCTATCTTCTTGATTAGACGAGCGTTAGGTTAGCAATCTGCCAGTCCTCTGGCACTGTGTTCTTTTCTAATTAATAATTAAATATCTGTAATAGTAATATTAAAATATCTGTAATATCTGCCAGAATTATTTTAAAATGCAAAGGTGTCATACATCTTGGCCTGGGGCTTAAGCCTCCTTAAATTTGAAAAGCTTCTTTGATGTTTATCAGATTTATGTTTTAAACATGATTACGTACATTTCTTCTCATTTCCTGAAACCTGATCTGTAATTCTCAGTAAATGTTTAAACCAAGTAATGTTTCAGCACAATTATGCCGTTGCAGTGCTATTGCTTTTAATTTTTATCTTGTTGAGTCCGTAGTTGTGGCAATACGTGTTGCACGGCAATACGTGTGGTGACATTACCTAGGTCTTGGACATAATTAAGATCTCTATTAATATTATGGTCGCATGGGTCCAGCTATTCTCCTAGTTTTAGTTTTCACAACTTCCCCGTCCTTGCAATATTCCAAATAAACATTTTGCTACTTTGTTTGATGCCTCTCTGCGAAGCTAAACCTTCGCATCCAGCACATGTCCGGGTGGCCAGTTTAGGCCGAGGGTTGGATCGGCTCATTGTTACTCTTTGCTTTTCCTATTGTCTTGTCAATCTCTCCCCTAACCTCTCTGATTCTCCCCTTGGTAGATTCTTATCTTCAAGCCATAACGTAAAGTACATCACATTCTTAAGGTTTAACTTATCCTGTATTTTTCTGGTCCGTCATTGCAATTTAGTGTTCATGTTCTTGTCTTTTTAGTGAGGTTTGGCACAATAGGCCAAATAGTCTCATCCTATGTTAAGTGAGATAGTTGAGGGTATTTTTTTGAGGTTTGCTAAACACCATTTCAGATCTTTCCTCTTTCACATCATTCTTGACCAGAATTCTCGTCTACTTTTTATTCCAAACTTCACAGTCCCCGAATATGTGTCAATCTGTTACCTTGGTCTTGGACACAATTAAGTTCTTCACAATTAATATTATGGACACATGGCATAGCTATTGTGAGTTTTTTTTTTTTTAATGTTCTCATTTGTTCTTCATTGTCAACTCCTGAAGGGAATCCGCCCTTGTTGGAGTTCTTCCATATAAGGTTAGAATGTACAGACGTTATAGAGAGGGATGGAGTGATACAGTGTGTAAACAGGCCCTTTGCCCCAATTTGCCCACACCAGCCAACGTATCCCAGCTACACTAGTCCTACCTGCCAGCATTCGATCCATATCCCTCCAAACCTGACCTCTCCATGTGCCTGTCGAACTGCTTCTTAAATGTTGGCATAGTCCCTGCCTCAACTACCTCCTCTGCCAACTTGTTCCATACACCCACCACCCTTTGTGTGAAAAAGTTACGCCTCAGATTCTTATTAAATCTTTTCCCCTTCACCTTAAACCTATGTCCTTGATTCACCTACTCTGGGCAAGAGACTGTGCATCTACCCAATCTATTCCTCTCATGACCTTATATGACTCTACAAGATCACCCTTCATCCTCCTGCACTCCAAGGAAGAGAGTCCCAGCCTACTCAACCTCTGCCTATAGCTCATACCCTCTAGTTGTGGCAACATCCTCGTAAATCTTCTCTGTACTCTTTCCAGCTTGATAACATCTTTCCTGTAGCATGGTGCCCAGAACTGAACACAGTATTCTAAATATGGCCTCACCAACGTCTTATACAACTGCAACATGAGCTCCCAACTTCTATACACAATACTCTGGCTGGTGAAGGCCAATGTGTCAAAAGTTATTTTAATCTACCTTCGACTCCACTTTCAGAGAGCTATGCACCTGCATTCTGAGATCCCTCTGTTCTACAACACTACTCAGACTGCTTCCATTCACTGTGTAGGTCCTGCCCCTGTTAGACTTCCCAAAATGCAACACCTCACATTTTTCTGCATTAAATTCCATCAACCATTCCTCAGCCCACTTGGTCAATTGTTCAAGATCCATCAAGCAATTTTTCATAACCTTCTTCACTATCTGTAATACCACCTACTTTTGAATCATCTGCAAACTTGCTAATCTTGCCGTGTATGTTCTCATCCAAATCATTGATATAGATGAGCCCAGCACCGAACCCTGAGGCACAACACTTGTCAAAGGTCTCCCGTCCAAGAAGCAACCTTCCACCATCACCCTCTGCTTCCTTCCATGAAGCCAATTTACTATCCATTCAGCTATCTCTCCTTGGATCCATGCTATTTAATCTTCCAGCGCAGCCTACCATGAGGAACCTTGTTGAATGCTTTACTGAAGTCCATATATACAACATCTACAGCTCACCCCTCATTGGTGTATTTTCTTTGAACTGGTAAACATGATGTCCCACGTACCAAACCATGCTGACTATCCCTAATCAGCCCTTGTCTGTCTAAATGCCTGTATATCATATCCCTCAGAATACCCTCTAGTGTCTTTCGAACTACAAATGGTAAGCTTACTAGCCCAGCATTTTCCCTGCAGCCCTTCTTGAACAAAGGCACAACATTTGCCACCCTCCAGTCTTCAGGCACCTCGCCTGTATTTAAAAATGACTCATAAATTTCAACCAGGGCTCCTGCAATTTCTTCTCTGGCTTCCCACAACGTCTTTGGATTTCTGATCAGGCCCTGGAGATTTGTCTACCTTCATACACACTAGTACCTTCAGCACCTCTTCAACTGTAAAGCTGACTGCTCTAAAGACAATTCCATGGACTGCCACAAGCTCCTCCATCCTCCTGTCTTTCTACTTGGTAAATACAGTGGGGAAATACTCATTGAGGACCTTTCCCATCTCCTGTGGTTCCACACAATGTTGACCACTTTGATTCCTGAGGGGTCCCACACTCTCTCTCTAGTTATCCTTTTCCCCTTTGTGTATCTGTAAAATCTCTTGGGGTTGGTTGTCCTTAATGCTATCTATCTCCTGGCCCCTTGTTGTCCTTCTGATTTCTTTTTTTACTTTGCTCCTTAGTTTCCGAAGCTCCTCCAGGGATGCGCTTGATCCCAGCTGCCTATACCTGTACCACGCGTCCTTTTTATTCTTAACCAATGACTATATTTCTCTCGTCAGCCAAGCTTCCTTATGTTTGCCTGCCTTGCCCTTCACTCTTACAGGGACGTGCGTATCCTGAGTTTTTGTCATCACACTTTTAAAAACATCCCACTTGGCTGATGTTCCTTTCCCCTCAAACAACCTGCTCCAATCAACTTGAGCGAGACTTTCTCTCATGCCTTGAAAGTTGGCCTTGCCCCAATTTAGCATTTTAGCACGTGAGCCCTCTCTGACCCTATGTGGATCCATGTGCATCCATGTGGGGAAAGGGGAGTGGGGGTGCTTTTTGTTGGTTAGTTACTTAAAATTGGAAAATTCAATGTTCATACCATTGGGTTGTAAGCTACCCAAGTGGAATATGAGGTGCCTTTCCTCCAATTTGAATGTGGCCTCACTCTGGCACCGGAGGAGGCCCGGGACAGAAAGGTTGGTATGGGAAGGGGAGTTAAAATCAGATATTTGTATTTGCATCTTGTTTCCAGTTTAGTGGTCCGGATCTATTGCATTTTTGGACGGCTAATCTCAGTAAACAATGAGGAGGAAACTGGGCAAACAGAGAGGAAAATGCAGTGATGGGAGATGGTATTGAAGATGAGACACACAAAATACGATGAGGTATCGAAGAGGATGCGGAGGGATTTTCAGGATTGAAATAGTTGGGTGGAGCAGTTGATGGGGTGAAAAGGGTAAAGTTAAAAAACTGTCAGAGGTAGCAAAAGCCTATTGGAGAAGAAAGGTCCAACAGGAGTTTCTTCCATTGGGCGATGAGTGATAGTGAAATTACATCTTTAATTTTGGATTATAAAGAGCCTCGTGTATTTTCTTTGAACTGGTAAATCCTCGAAGCTTAGCTCCTCCTGACTGAGAACCATTGCATCCACCTCCATTTCCAATTTAAATCATTGAGAAAAAACTAAGATGTGAAGCTCTCGGAACCTCATCGGAAGGCTGCTGGTGGCATTATTATCAGTAATGCTTCACCAGGGTGTCCCTGGTGAGAGCATCTGATTTCTCTGCTCTCATTTTTAGTGCAGAAAATGCTGGATAAACAATGGTGACTTTACGGCTCTCATTTTATTAAAGCATTGAAAGTATCAATGTGATGTAAGGAAAACGTGTCACAAGTTTGGTTGTGCTGCACGTTAGTGAACAAATGACAATGTTCAGCCATGCCAAAGCCATTTAGCCATGTGTTTCCCAGTGATGTGGTGTGAAATTGTTGGATCCGTGACACTTATTCTTTCAGCAGCCATTTCGAGCTGGAAATGGATTCTGTTAATGATGCTATTCATGATCCTGATATGACACACAATCTTGAAAAAGAACATTGGTGCATGAAGTTTCACTTTCACAAGTAGTAAATTATTCCAAGAAGTCTTTGTTTCTTAGTTTTCCTTTTGTTTTAAACTGCAAATCTTACCGATTATTTCAAGATGTGGCACATCAGCATTATGAGCCCATTAATTTGATGGGGTCCAGAAAATAAGTAGATTTTTCTGAAGAGTATTAAGAGTCGTTTAAATTTTTAAGTTCTTTTAGTTCAAATTGGATTCTGCTTGAGTCTTTGAGGGCTTAGAAAGTAAAGTGTCATTGTGTTATATTTTGAAACCCATTACTTTTTTTGGTTGGCTGCCAGTGACTAACGGAGTTCCGCAGGGGTTGGTGCTGGGGCCGCTACTCTTCACTCTGTATATTAATGATTTGGATGAGGGGATTGAAGGCTTTGTGGCCAAGTTTGCAGATGATATGAAAATAGGTGGAAAGGCAGGTAGTCGGTGGAAAGCAGGGACTCTGCAAAAGGACTTGGACAGGTTGGGAGAGTGGACAGAGAAGTGGCAGATGGAATATAGTGTAGCAAAGTGTGGAGTCATGCATTTTGGTAGTAGGAATAAAGGAGTAGACTTTTCTAAATGGGCAGAGAATCCAGAAATTGAAGGTGCAAAGGGACTTGGGAGTGCTGGTGCAGGATTCCCAAAAAGTTCATCTGCAAGTCGAATCGGTAGTAAAGAAAGCAAAGTCAATGCTAACATTTATTTCAAGAGGGCTTGTAAACAAAAACAGGGATGTAATGTTGAGACTCTATAGGGCGCTGGTAAGGCCGCATTTAGAATATTGTGACCAGTTTTGGGCACCACATCTGAGGAAGGATGGGCTGACTCTGGAGAGGGTCCAGACGAGGTTTACAAGAATGATCCCAGGAATTAGTAGGTTTACCTAATGTGAGCATTTGTCGGCACTGGGCCGGTACTCGCTGGAGTTTAGAAGAATGAGGGGAGACATCATTGAAATATACAGAATCGTGAAATGCTTGGATAGAGTAGATGTGGAGAGGATGTTTCCACTAGTGGGAGAATCTAGGATTAGAGGTCATAGTCTTACAATTAAAGGATGTTCATTTAGGAAGGAGATGAGGAGAAATGTCTTTAGTCAGAGGGTGGTGAATATGTGGAATTCTTTGTCACAGAAGGCTGTAGAGGCCAAGTCAGTGGGTATTTTTAAGGTAGGGATAAATATAATTTTGATTACTATAGGTGTAAGAGATGATGGGGAGAAGGCAAGAGAATGGGGTTAGGAGGGAGGGATAAATCAACTATGATTGAATGGTGGAGTAGACTTGGTGGGCCAAATGGCCTACTGCTCCTATCACTTGTGACCTTATGACCTTATTTATTTGTAACTGTTAGATAAAGTAATTTTACCTGGATGAAACAGTTGAGAGAAATTTATAAAAGGACACAAACCGCTGGAGTAACTTAGCAGGTCGGGCAGCAGTGCTGAGTTTAGTTTAGTTTGGAGATGCAGCGCAGAATCAGGCCCTTCGGCCCACTGGGTCCCCACCGACCTATGATCCCCGCGCACTAACACAATCCTACACACTAGAGACAATTTATATTTATTCTTAGCCAATTAGCCTACAAACCTGTATGTCTTTGGAGTGTGGGAGGAAACCAGAGCACCTGGAGAACACCCAGGTCACAGGGAGAATGTACAAACTCTGTTCAGACAGCAGCCGTAGTCAGGATCGAACCCGGGTCTTTGGCGCTATAAGCCAGCAACTCTACCGCTATGCTGCCATGCCACTCTCGGAGTCATGCCGCTGTAGTTACTCCAGCACCTTGTGTCCTTTTGTGAATTAACCAGCATCTGCTGTTTCTTGTTTCTATAATATACATTTATACTTTGAGCACTTAGAGGAATATTTGGCTTTGTTACACGTGTCTTTCTTTGCTTTCCAGCATCAGCTCCCGATTTCTCAATGAGCCCCTTGAAGAAATTAATAGCTGTTAGCGTGGGTGGCGAGGTCATCATTGAATGTAAGCCAAAAGCTTCCCCGAGACCAACCTTCGCTTGGATGAAAGGAAATGTGATTCTGCATGAAAATGAAAGGTAATTTTGCAAACAAAATTCATCCTTTGATCTTACAGACAGTGGAATTGTGGAAATGTTCAATGCTTTTCAAAGGAAATTGATGTCAGGGCCTTTATTAACTTAATTTTCCTTTCATTACATAATTCCCATAGAAACGCGATCTACAGCAAGAAACCTGAGGCAGCAAATATTAGTACACAGATCTCTCCATTACTGTGCAGCCTCCTACAAATGAATTTGTGCTTTGTACAAGTGCACGTTCATTAAATAATATAATTATGAAATAACACCCAAGACCTTCCAGCAACAAATCCATTCTTTACGTTGGTGCGAAACATATCATGCTGCAAAGTGGTTCTTTGTGTTTTTGTAGCAGAAAATTGTGAATAATAAACAGAAAGTTTAGAGAATAGGAAAACATTTTATGTCTTTTCTTCCTCGCAGGGATTTCACACAGTTTGTGCCAGTGCTGCTGACTGTAGTTTTTCTGATCTATTTCCCCATTCGCCCCATTATATTTTGGCAGGGAAACCCCAGTGAGTTACAAGATAGAAGCAAGACAAGACAATAATAAAAGAGTGAGCTGGTGATTGATTTGAGCTGTCATAAAACCACATACTGTGGATGTGAAATTGCATTTAGACTGAGCGTGGATGATTAAGTATACTTTAGCTCGTAATTAAAAAGCAAGTGAAGATGGAGGAATGGAATAAACAATGTTGTGCTGCTTCTTAGGAGCAATTAACTTAGGTGGACAAAAGTGAAGTAGAAAAGGGGAAGGAACGCTTGATAACCTATCTATTGCATGCTTTTGCTTCGGAGTGATGCCAGTTTCACTACTGTTTACCATTCTTAGTGACATTCAATCTGCACAGAGAGCTAAGTCGGCATTTTTTTGGGGGGTGGTAACATGTAATGCCGATCAAGATATATAGGTCCATCCATTGTTTATTAAAAGAATAAGCAATCTTTTGGTTCCAGAAATTATTTCGTATTATTTACATCACTTACGTTACGCAAATTAGCGATCTAATGGTGAGGTGCAATTAATATAATTTTTCTGTGAAAGAAACATAATAGGCCTTAAATCAGAAAACCAATGGAAGAAAATAGATGAGATATTATTATAGGCACTCCCCAACTTGTGTGAGGGTTACTTTCCGTGAATCATTACATAAGTCAGACTTTACACAAGTCGGAATCACCAACCTTGTCCCCTGCCTGAAATAACTCGGAGGATTAACTGTCTCGGGGATGCCTGGGCTCTTTCTGTGGTTCACGGCCTTCTGGGTAAGCACAAACACCATTGCCGGTTTGTTTCCAATGTAAACTCCAGTCATCTTCCAGTGTTGTGGAAATTACAGACTGCACTACGGGCCGAGTACAGAATTGTTTAAGAAAGTGCAAGTTTACTTAAGTTGCCTGTTGTGTAGGTCAGGGAGTGTCTGTATTTCACAAAGTCCCATTCAGTGGAAATAAAATGCTGCGTTGTTAAAGCTTATGAGGCAATAGAATTTGTGAGGGTCATTCCAAAGTCTGGTTGTCCATTTGGCTAGTCTGCTGCGTTGCTTCCATGCTCTTCTTTGAGATGGCATTTTAAGTGGAACAGAATTGCATCAAAAGTCTGACTTGTCCCATTTAAAATTTCCCCCATTGTGAGGCCTATTAAGTTGAGATAGAAATCAATTAACCAGGTTCCCTCTTCATCCTGCCTGAGGGAGTTGAAATGGAAAAAAAAAATCTATCATAGCACATTTTACAACATTTCCTGTTAAACTAGATGTTTAATGAAAAAGGTCAGTTTTGACAATTGCAAGTCAGATTAATACAGAACAATGTTGGATGAAACAGTATTGTTAATCTGAAAAAATGTTGAAAAAATGTTGAATTAATCTTTTTCTTTTACTCAAGTATATGATCAAAGACATCTCTATCAGTGACATTATTTTAACATGAATATTTCATGTTCAAATTTAACAATACTATTTCAGTAAAGTAAATGAAACTAGCGGATTAAACAAAAAACAAACATGAAATGATCATTACTTTATCAGTTTTCATTTTAAACCCAACATGAGGTTATGTAGACACTAAATGTTCGCTGTGAGATATCTAAGGGTGTAAAAGTAATGAGATTGAAATTGCACTGTGTGACACAAGTAACCAAGATGTTGGCAAGGAATTACTTGATCTTTTTTTTTTTAATAGGGTTAGGATCCTCTTTAATTAGCAGGCAGAATTATTCCATATTTATGTGCTAATGCATTCTATTAGTATAATTATCCAGTGCAATTCCAAATAGACAATAGACAATAGGTGCAGGAGTAGGCCATTCAGCCCTTCGAGCCAGCACCGCCATTCAATGCGATCATGGCTGATCACTCTCAATCAGTACCCCGTTCCTGCCTTCTCCCCATACCCCCTCACTCCGCTATCCTTAAGAGCTCTATCCAGCTCTCTCTTGAAAGCATCCAACGAACTGGCCTCCACTGCCTTCTGAGGCAGAGAATTCCACACCTTCACCACTCTCTGACTGAAAAAGTTCTTCCTCATCTCCGTTCTAAATGGCCTACCCCTTATTCTTAAACTGTGGCCTCTTGTTCTGGACTCCCCCAACATTGGGAACATGTTTCCTGCCTCTAATGTGTCCAATCCCCTAATTATCTTATATGTTTCAATAAGATCCCCCCTCATCCTTCTAAATTCCAGTGTATACAAGCCTAATTGCTCCAGCCTTTCAACATACGACAGTCCCGCCATTCCGGGAATTAACCTAGTGAACCTACGCTGCATGCCCTCAATAGCAAGAATATCCTTCCTCAAATTTGGAGACCAAAACTGCACATAGTACTCCAGGTGCGGTCTCACCAGGGCCCGGTACAACTGTAGAAGGACCTCTTTGCTCCTATACTCAACTCCTCTTGTTATGAAGGCCAACATTCCATTTGCTTTCTTCACTGCCTGCTGTACCTGCATGCTTCCTTTCAGTGATTGATGCACTAGGACACCCAGATCTTGTTGAACTGCTTGGATTAAAAATATATATATTTTCTCCTTACTTGTAATCACTCATAAGCAGTAATCACTAAATGTATGTGAATTAGGAAATTACATGAAATGGTGAGGGAAATGTTGGGCAGTATTGTAGCCTCGAAGATCTTTAACAGAGAGGAAAAGTTATATTGTTAGAAAAAAATCAGACTGCAATGGCTTGGCTTTTCCAGTCAGTGTCATGATGATGCTTACCATTGACCCCAGGGGGAAAATAGCAACAAAGATTCAGCTGGTTCCATGGCATGGATTTATCCTTTTCCAGACTATATTATGGTCTAGATCAAGGGTTCTCAACCTTTTTTGTCCCGTTTACCCCCGGCAAATTTTCAAAAGTAAATTTGCCCTCGCCCTGTTTTGTTCAGTAAGTTTACACTTCCACCATAATAAAGCAACCGGCAAAGAGGAAAATTTAAAATACAGTTTTTAACATTATTATTTTGTTCAAATTTACCCCCTGGGTAGGCGAAATTTATCCCAGGTTGGGAACCCTTGGTCTTGATCCAAGCAGATCCTCATGCTGCAATGGTATTTGTTTCATTTTCCACAGTTGCTGCCTGATCTACTGAGTGTTTCAGCCTTTTCAGTTTTTACACTTAAAATATTTCCAAAAGATTTTACTTGTTAGATGAACCAGAGAGCAGTGCTGAACTACCAGCTCCCTCCTTCATGACCCTTGGACTATCCTTGATTGGACTTTGCTGGTTTTACCTTGCTCTAAACATTATTCCCTGTCTATACACTACAAATGGATTGATTGTAATCATGTATTGTCTTTCTGCTGACTGGTTAGCACGCATCAGAAAGCTTTTCACTGCACCTTGATACACGTGACAATAAACTCAACTAAACTAAATTTGTTGATGCCATTTGAAGGTTGTGCAAAGTTACATGCAATTTTGTTTGCATGAATGATTATGACAGTGAATTGTGCATTTGTTTTGGCACCGGGCATTAGTATTTAATTTAAGATTATTAAGATGCACTGACATTGAACTGATGAACATTGAAATGGCCAGTTATTAGATTTAAAATAGACACAGAAGAAGAATTAGAAATGCAGTGTATTGCCAACTAATCTACTGGGAGAAAGTGGCTTGACTAACAATTCAGTGACAACTGCTTCTGTGCATTAAGTTTACAATCATCTGTAAAATTTCTATTACCTCGCGTGTCTGTTGGATTAATTTTGTTTCTCTGTTTTACTTCCTGCTGTGATTTGGTGCCAAGGGAAGAAACAGCAGTCCTATAGCTGGGCTTGTCACTCAAACCATTTATTTAATACTATCAGGCACATGAAACTTTAATTCAGTTTCTCTCTTGAAAGCCTGGAAAATTGAACCAGATTGCATTCCATTCTTTACAGACTGAGGAATGTGATCGGGCAGAACTGCTGATTGTCATACGTTCATGAATTCATCTGACAGGAGTAGAATTTGGCCATTCGGCCCATCAAAGTCTACTTCACCATACAATTATGGTTGAACTACCTCTCCCTCCTAACCCCATTCTCCTGCTTTCTCCCCATAACCCCTGACACCTGTACTACTCAAGAATCTATCTATCTATCTCTGCCTTAAAAATATCTATTGATGGCCTCCACAGCCTTCTGTGGCAATGAATTCCACAGTTTCTCAGATGTCAGGAGGCATCTATTGATATGTTGTGTATTTATCCATTTCTCGCTGGTCCACTCTTCTATAAGCGGTGTTCTCCATATCATAGTCTTTTGGACATCATGTACTTACTTGTGCACCACATCCAAGAATGTGGCTTTGGATGCATATCTCACTCACTGGTCCAAAGAAATGATTCGTGATCTGCTCCAGATTGGAGCTCCCCCTTGAGATTTTCATACTTCTCCCAACCATCTATCATTCAGGATTGCGCTCAAATGGGAAATCCTGTTGGAAAAACATTTCATTTTAAAAATTACTTTATTTTGTGAATTTTATGAAAAGTTGAGAGGGGAAAGATTTAATAGGAACCTGGGGGGCAAATTTTTCACACATACCGTGGTGGGTATAAAGAATGAGCTGTCAGGTGAGGTAGTTGAGGCAGGTGCTGTAACAACATTTGGACAGGCACATGAATAGGAAAGGCTTAGAGGGACATAGGCCAACCGCAGATAAACACAAAAAGCTGGAGTAACTCAGCGGGACAGGCAGCATTACTGGAGAGAAGGAATGGGTGACGTTTCGGGTTGAGACCCTTCTTCAGACTGGTTAGGGATAAGAGAAACCAGAGACAGTGATGTGGAGAGATAAAGAACAATGAATGAAAGATATGCAAAAAAGTAACTATGTTAAAGGAAACAGGCCATTGCAAGCTGTTTGTTGGGTGAAAATGAGAAGCTAGTGTGACTTGGGTGGGGGAGGGATAGAGAGAGAGGGAATGCCGGGGCCACCTGAAGTGAGAGAAATCAATATTCATACCACTGGGCTGTAAGCAGCCCAAGCGAAATATGAGATGCTGTTCCTCCAATTTGCATTTAGCCGCACTCTGACAATGGATGAGACAGAGGACAGAAAGGTCTGTGTGGGAATGGGAAGGAGAATTAAAGTGTCCAGCAACCGGGGGATGAGATTGGTTCAGGCGGGCTGAGCGAAGGTATTCCACGAAACGATCGCCCAGTCTGCGCTTGGTCTCACCGATGTATAAGAGTCCATACCTTGAGCAACGGATACAGTAGATGAGGTTGGAGGAGGTGCTAGTGAAACTCTGCCTAACTAGAAAGGACGACCTGTCGGCGTCCTTGGACAGAGTCGAGGGAGGAGGTGCAGTGACAGGTGTTGCATCTTCTGCGGTTGCAGGAGAAGGTACCTGGGAAGGGGGTGGTTTGAGGTTTCGATGGGAAGGGATGAGTCCAACTGCAGGCAGGAGGAACTAGTGTAGATGGGGCATCTTGATCACCATGGGCAAGTTGATCCAAAGGGGTCTGCTTCATTGCTGTATGAATCTGTGACTCTATACATTTTCCAATCTTTAAGATTCTTGAACTGTTTGTTATAAGTTGTTTGTATCAATATTTTGGTTTTCTATTTATGAGAACTCTTTGGTGGGTTCGGCTTTGCAACCTGATTGATGTCTGCGATGTTTTGTGCATATCTGAGTTCATCTAGAAATGGTACTTGACAGCTAATGAGATCAGAAAATTGTGAGGAGGAATCTAGTCGCATGTTGAATTGAATGCAAGAAAGTTTGCTGCATCTTTCTGAACAATTCTGTGCAGCATTTCATAAACAGTTGCTTGGATTATGCGTGGTCACTTTGTTTATTTTTACCTAACTAGCATTAAACTTTAATTGAATATCCATTTTTTGCAGAACCAACACATGGTTATTGATGCAGAATAATGTTAGGCATTTGGCTTTATTGATGTCTATCATTTTGAAGTAATGGGCAGGGGTCTCCTGTTGCCATATTGTCTATTGTCCAATTGTCTTTCTGCTGAGGATCGCATGCAACAAAAGCTTGTCACATGACAAGTGACACGTGACAATAAACAACTATAAATTGTCTTCATTCTAGCCATCCTTATCTAGGAGCAGTCTTCTCCTGGGAGCTAGCGATTCAGTGCAGCAAAGAAGCTGTTTCACACCAGGTTGCTGACAGCACTCCCAAAACAGCTTTGACAGTCAGTACAACATCACCAGAGCAGGCTCACAGGCTGCCAAAGCTGTTGATGAGATCGGGCTCCTTGAATTGGTGTGAATATCTTTCCTATTCATTAAACATTCATTTCTTGGGGATATTGAAAAGACAGAAGTGTTGCATGTTTATATTTAAAGCTGTAAATGCACCATGACACAGAGAAGTTGATTAAAACATGTTCATTAACATAAAGAGGAAAAAATGGAATAACAACAAGCCTTTCTCCTGCAGCTGATTTTCTCCTGTTTTTTTGTTTGTTTTAGAGATAAGGCATGGGAACAGGGCCATCAACCCAATGAGTCCAACACTAACCATTGATCACCCATTCATACTCGTTGTATGTTACCTCACTTTCTCATCTACTCCCTACACAGGCCAATTTACAGAAGCCAAATAACCTACAAACTTGCATATCTTTGGGATGTGGGAGGACACCCACGTATTCACAGGGAGAATGTGCAAACTCAACATAGACAGCAGCCAAGGTCAGGATCAAACCCGGGTCTCAGCTGCAAACTGTGAGGCAGCAGCTCTACCGCTGTGCCACAGTGCCACCCTCCCCACCCCCCACCAAATACTTCAAATGATTTATTTGGGTATGGATATGGATATAGGAGGCACGATCAGAAAGTTTGCAGATGACACAAAGTTTGGCAAAGTTATTGAGAGTTTGGAGGAGGATAGTATATAGTCTTAGATTGCAGAGTGATATCTCTGTGTTGGTGAAATAGGCTGATAATGGCAGACGGAGTTCAATCCAGATAAATGTGAAGTGCTACATTTTGGGAGTGATGCTAAGACATGCACCATGTCTCCCCAAAATAACGGTTTGGGGAAGTTTTAATGAACAAATGGACTTTGGAGTACAAAACCAGAGATCCTTTGAAGTGGCATCACAAGTAGATAACATGGTTATGATATTGGCTTTCATTAGTTAAGTTTATTATTGTCATGTGTACTGAAGAACATTGAAACGTTGTTTTTGGGTGCTATCCAGTCAGTGGAAAAATTATAGATGGTTACAATCAAGCCATCCAGAGTGTATAGCTACAGGATAAAGGGAATAATGTTTAGTGCAAAATAAGGTCCAGTAAAGTCCGATTAAAGATAGTCTGAGGGACTCCAATGAGATAGCTGGTAGGTCAGGACTACTCTCGAGTTGGTGATGGAATGGTTCACAGCTGAGTAGAAACTGTCCGTTAGTCCATTAGGGCAGAAACTGTTCATTAGTTCGGTCACTGAGTACAAGGGCAAGGAGATCATGCTGCAACTTTAATAAAACTTGGCCCAGCCACATCTGAAGTACTGCACACCACACTGTGGGAAGGATGTGATGGTTTTAGAGAAGGTGCAGAGGAGTTTGATCAAGATTTTGCCAGGAATGGAATGTTTCACTTCTGTGGAGAGACTGGAGAAGCAAGTTTTGTTCCCCCTGGAGCAGAGAATGTTGAGAGGAGTCATGATTAATGTATATAACAATTAGAAGGAGTGCAGATGGAGTCGAAAGCAAAACCTTTCCCCTCGGTCAGAGGTAGACAAAATAGGAGAACATAAATTTAGAATAAAGGAGAAGGGATACGGAGGACTCCATTCTCACCCAGAGAGTGGTTTAATTTAGTTTAGAGATGCAGCACGGAAACTTGCTCTTCGACCCACCAAGTCAGCACCAACCAGCAATCCCCGCACATTAACACTGCCCAACACACACTAGGGATAATTTTACATTTAAACCAGGCCAATTAACCAACAAACCTGTACGTCTTTGGAGTGTGGGAGGAAATCAAAGATCTCTGGGGGGAAAACTCGCGCAGGTCACTTGGAGACCGTAAAACTCTGTACAGGCAAGCACCCGATTGAACCCGGGTCTATGGCACTGTCAGGCAGTAGCTCTACTACTATGCCACCGTGCTCCCCCTGGTGCGTACATGGAACGCACTGCCAAGAGAATGTTTGAAACTAGGTCGTCTACACCATTTACTCGGTCTCGAGATGAGCACATTAAATGCTCAGGCATGGAAGGCTTGCGAATTGTGTGGATTGTTGCCCGCTGTTCAGTGTGGCTGTGGTAGGCCGAGTGGCCTCTTTCCATGCTGTACGTCACATTGACTCTCTGACACTATCTAAACGTGCAATTGGAAATTAATAGCTCATGGACGCAGATTAAAATCATGACTTTTCACAGTATATGCAGATAAACTTGGAAACTTAAATATGAGCAGGCAGACAAACTCTAGCAGGGGAAAGGCCACTCAAATAAACATTTGCTTAAGGAAACCCATTTCTCAACAGTCTGCAAACATCAGCCATAGTAAACTTTCAAGCATCCCTCAGATAAAATGGGGATTCAAATAAGTCTGGGCAAAGCTCACATTAATTGAAAATTGAAGTCTAAATGCCAGTTGCTTGACATTAAATTTTGTGTGCCAGGCAATTTTAGGTCCAGCTTTGCAGTGAGGATTGCAAAGTACGATCTTGCATATAAAATGGCATAAATATTTGTGCTCTCAATACAAGCAGTGACCAGGACAGAAATTGGGGTCCAATTGTACTAGTTTGTGAATTGAATTTTCTGATTATGTTCACTCTTATTTGCATATCAATGAGCATAAACTCTTCCATGGTTCAATACAATTGGACTCTTTTTACAATTACCTTTACAAATTATAATTACTTTTTAAAGAACCTAATTAAATTGCAGAATGTCCCTTATTGGAGAGATGACCAGTTCTAACTTTATTAACACAGCTGGACATCAATTTTTCATAAAAAGTCTCGTCACAATTTGACATCCAGTGATTCAAAAAATGTAAACTTTTTTGTAAATTTACTTATAGTAGTCACTATATTTGTAAATTAATTCAGCATTATGGTTAAAAAGTGATGCCTGTTAATGCCCTGACAAATGATGAGAGGAGGGTCTCAAAATTGAACAACCTCTCTCTGGCTGGCATCATTACCAAAAACTCTTTGTGGCTTGATCCAACTCCTAGACTAATGTTACTTAAACTGGTTCCAGATTCACAAAAAAATCTGTGCAGTTCTTGGTATTATCTGTGCCTGCAGCCCTTTATTAATGTTGGCAATCTTAAGTGAATATGCACCCAATAATGCATCCATAAGACGAGAAGCTTTCTTTTAAACCCAACCTTAACACCTCTATCATGACAATAGACAATAGGTGCAGGAGGAGGCCATTCGGCCCTTCGAGCCAGCACCGCCATTCAATGTGATCATGGCTGATCATTCTCAATCAGTACCCCGTTCCTGCCATCTCCCCATACCCCCCTACTCCGCTATCCTTAAGAGCTCTATCTAGCTCTCTCTTGAATGCATTCAGAGAATTGGCCTCCACTGCCTTCTGAGGCAGAGAATTCCACAGATTCACAACTCTCTGACTGAAAATGTTTTTCCTCATCTCAGTTCTAAATGGCATACCCCTTATTCTTAAACTGTGGCCCCTTGTTCTGGACTCCCCCAACATTGGGAACATGTTTCCTGCCTCTAACGTGTCCAATCCCTTAATAATCTTATACGTTTCGATAAGATCCCCTCATGGTGCCAGGGTTCAACACATCGCAGACCGGCTTCAGAAAATCCTAGTGAGGGAAGGCGATCAACCTGAAGTCGTTGTGCACGTGGGCACGAATGACGTCGGGCGGAAGAGGAAGGAGGTGCTACAGCAGGAGTTTAGAGAGTTGGGAAAAACACTGAGAAGTAGGACGTCGAAGGTGGTTATCTCTGGACTGCTACCGGTACCTCGTGCTGGTGAGGCCAGGAACAGAGAGATAGAGGGTATGAATTTATGGCTGAGGGACTGGTGCAGAGAGCAGGGATTTAGATTTCTGGACCACTGGGATCTCTTCTGGGCTAGGGGTGACTTGTACAAAAGGGACGGGTTGCATCTTAACAGCAGGGGGACAAACATTCTGGCAGGCAGGTTTGCTAGTGTGACACCTGTGGCTTTAAACTAAGTAGTGGGGGGGAGGGGTTAACAAATTGGGAATATGAAGATGAGGTTAAAGGGAATACAGGAGATATTGCAAAAGACTCTCGGAAGAATGGGAACAGAAGTTCTAGAGGGGAAAAGAAATTAAGGGCAGGGCCAATTGTGAACGATGTGAGTGGGGAGGTAAATACAGAAGTTAAAGTGTTGTACTTAAATGCGCGTAGTATAAAAAATAAAGTGGATGAGCTTGAGGCTCAGTTAGTCATGGGCAAGTATGATGTTGTAGGGATCACTGAGACATGGCTACAAGAGGACCAGGGCTGGGAACTGAATATTCAGGGGTACACAACGTATAGAAAAGACAGACAGGTGGGCAGAGGGGGTGGGGTTGCTCTGATGGTAAGGAATGATATTCATTCCCTTGCAAGGGGTGACATAGAATCAGGAGATGTTGAATCAGTATGGATAGAAATGAGGAATTGTAAGGGTAAAAAGACCCTAATGGGAGTTATCTATAGGCCCCCAAACAGTAGCCTCGACATAGGGTGCAAGTTGAATCAGGAGATAAAATTGGCGTGTCAAAAATGTAATGCTACGGTGGTTATGGAAGATTTCAACATGCAGGTAGACTGGGAAAATCAGGTTGGAAATGGACCCCAGGAAAGAGAGCTTGTAGAGTGCCTTCGAGATGGACTCTTAGAACAGCTTGTACTGGAGCCTACCAGGGAGAAGGCAATTCTGGATTTAGTGTTGTGTAATGATCCTGATCTGATAAGGGGACTAGAGGTAAAAGAGCCATTAGGAGGCAGTGATCACAACATGATAAGTTTTACTCTGCAAATGGAAAGGCAGAAGGGAAAATCGGAAGTGTCGGTATTACAGTATAGCAAAGGGGATTACAGAGGCATGAGGCAGGAGCTGGCCAAAATTGATTGGAAGGAGGCCCTAGCAGGGAAGATGGTAGAACAGCAATGGCAGGTATTCCTGGGAATAATGCAGAGGTTGCAGGATCAATTTATTCCAAAGAGGTGGAAAGACTCTAAGGGGAGTAAGAGACACCTGTGGCTGACAAGGGAAGTCAGGGACAGCATAAAAATTAAGGAGAGGAAGTATAACATAGCAAAGAAGAGTGGGAAGACAGAGGATTGGGACTCTTTTAAAGAGCAACAAAAGTTAACTAAAAAGGCAATACGGGGAGAAAAGATGAGGTACGAGGGTAAACTAGCCAATAATATAAAGGAGGATAGCAAAAGTTTTTTTAGGTACGTGAAGAGGAAAAAAATAGTCAAGGCAAATGTGGGTCCCTTGAAGACAGAAGCAGGGGAATTTATTATGGGGAACAAAGAAATGGCAGACGAGTTAAACCATTACTTTGGATCTGTCTTCACTGAGGAAGATACACACAATCTCCCAAATGTTCTAGGGGCCGGAGAACCTAGGGTGATGGAGGAACTGAAGGAAATCCACATTAGGCAGGAAATGGTTTTGGGTAGACTGATGGGACTGAAGGCTGATAAATCCCCAGGGCCTGATGGTCTGCATCCCAGAGTACTTAAGGAGGTGGCTCTAGAAATAGTGGAAGCATTGGAGATCATTTTTCAATGTTCTATAGATTCAGGATCAGTTCCTGTGGATTGGAGGATAGCAAATGTTATCCCACTTTTTAAGAAAGGAGGGAGAGAGAAAACGGGTAATTATAGACCAGTTAGTCTGACATCAGTGGTGGGGAAGATGCTGGAGTCAATTATAAAAGACGAAATTGCTGAGCATTTGGATAGCAGTACGAAGGGGAAATCATGCTTGACAAATCTACTGGAATTTTTTGAGGATGTAACTAGGAAAATAGACAAGGGTGAGTCAGTGGATGTGGTGTACCTCGACTTTCAGAAAGCCTTCGACAAGGTCCCACATAGGAGATTAGTGGGCAAAATTAGGGCACATGGTATTGGGGGTAGGGTACTGACATGGATAGAAAATTGGTTGACAGACAGAAAGCAAAGAGTGGGGATAAATGGGTCCCTTTCGGAATGGCAGGCAGTGACCAGTGGGGTACCGCAAGGTTCGGTGCTGGGACCCCAGCTATTTACGATATACATTAATGACTTAGACGAAGGGATTAAAAGTACCATTAGCAAATTTGCAGATGATACTAAGTTGGGGGGTAGTGTGAATTGTGAGGAAGATGCAATAAGGCTGCAGGGTGACTTGGACAGGTTGTGTGAGTGGGCGGATACATGGCAGATGCAGTTTAATGTAGATAAGTGTGAGGTTATTCACTTTGGAAGTAAGAATAGAAAGGCAGATTATTATCTGAATGGTGTCAAGTTAGGAGGAGGGGTGTCCAAGTGCATCAGTCAATGAAAGGAAGCATGCAGGTACAGCAGGCAGTGAAGAAAGCCAATGGAATGTTGGCCTTCGTAACAAGAGGAGTTGAGTATAGGAGCAAAGAGGTCCTTCTACAGTTGTACCGGGCCCTGGTGAGACCGCACCTGGAGTACTGTGTGCAGTTTTGGTCTCCAAATTTGAGGAAGGATATTCTTGCTATGGAGGGCGTGCAGCGTAGGTTCACTAGGTTAATTCCCGGAATGGCGGGACTGTCGTATGTTGAAAGGCTGGAGCGATTGGGCTTGTATACACTGGAATTTAGAAGGATGAGGGGGGATCTTATTGAAACATATAAGATAATTAGGGGATTGGACACATTAGAGGCAGATAACATGTTCCCAATGTTGGGGGAGTCCAGAACAAGGGGCCACAGTTTAAGAATAAGGGGTAGGCCAGTTAGAACGGAGATGAGGAAGAACTTTTTCAGTCAGAGGGTGGTGAAGGTGTGGAATTCTCTGCCTCAGAAGGCAGTGGAGGCCAGTTCGTTGGATGCTTTCAAGAGAGAGCTGGATAGAGCTCTTAAGGATAGCGGAGTGAGGGGGTATGGGGAGAAGGCAGGAACGGGGTACTGATTGAGAGTGATCAGCCATGATCGCATTGAATGGCGGTGCTGGCTCGAAGGGCTGAATGGCCTACTCCTGCACCTATTGTCTATTGTCTATTGTCATCCTTCTAAATTCCAGTGTATACAAGCATAGTCGCTGACGTAATATTGACTCATCCCCTATTTTCCGTAATGAGTAGCATTGATCATGTTATCTCCCAGATAACGGCACGGTGGCGCAGGTGTAGAGTTGCTGCCTTACAGTGAATGCAGCGCCGGAGACTCAGGTTCGATCCTGACTACGTGCGCCGTCTGTACGGAGTTTGTACGTTCTCCCCGTGACCTGCGTGGGTTTTCTCCGAGATCTTCGGTTTCCTCCCACACTCCAAAGACGTACAGGTATGTAGGTTAATTGGCTGGGCAAATATAAAAATTGTCCCTAGTGGGTGTAGGATAGTGTTAGTGTGCGGGGATCGCTGGTCGGCGCGGACCCGGTGGGCCGAACGGCCTGTTTCCGCGCTGTATCTCTACATCTAAAAAAAAATCTAAATGCCATATTTGAGCGGCTTCAATTGGGCTAGGTTCCTTCAGAAGTCACAAATAACTTCCTCTGCAGCTGAGATATAAATACCCCATCATTCCTCATCTTTGCCGTTTCTGTAATAACCACATTGTCTTTTCCAAAAGCTGTCTTATCCAACTAAATGGGGTTGCCATCTGATGGTTCCACTCTTATTGGTTCCAGTCAGTCAGAGTCTGTCCTGGAATGGGTTATATTTCATTTCTACATTTTGTTATTTCTCAACTTTCCCAGCTCTAGCTCTATAATGTCCCCTTGACAAAATGATTCGAAGGCACTGTTCCATACCTCTGCCAACACTGTCCAGCAGTCTATCACCTTCATTGTCTTTGATTTACTTACCTCCTACATACCATTGAACTGTTACCTGCAGCTGTTACCAACAGCTGTTTTGTTGTACTGTTGTCAGGTTGAATAAGCCACAAATGGATTCAATTCAAAAAATGAGAATCCCAAAGCCATTGCCTTCGGGTGCAGCTGCAAATTCCATTCCCCTGCACTTGTTCACAAGTTCAGAGCCCTTTCTGACTTCAAAATTAGTTTCCAACTCAAAGTTAATCCTTCAGAGAGGCCATTAACATTTACCTTCGTAACACCTTCCATCTCTTGGCCTAGGTCAAGGTTTAGGTTCATTATTGCCACCTGCACTGAGGTACAGTGAAAAGCTTTTTTTGCATGCTGTCCAATTATCAGATAATACTATATATGAATACAGTCAAGCCAAACGCGTATAACAAGATGTGTAGGGAAAAAATCTGCAGATGGGAGGAGTTGGCTGCGCCTAACGGCTGCGGCTCTCTGGCAGTCTGTTGTCTTTTTTTCTTTTTTTTTTGTTTGTGTCGGTGTTGGGATGGTTTTTGTTTCTGTTTTTGGCTGTGTATGTGTGGTGGGGGTGTGTGGTGGGGGTGTGGGGTGGGGTGGGGGGGGGTGGGGCGGGGGGAAACCTTTATTTTATTAGGTCTCTTCCCCGGGGCGCGGCTCGGCTGCGGGCCTTAACATTGCCGGCGCAGCTCGGCTGCGGGACGTTTCAGTGCCCGGTGCGGCTCGGCTGCGGGCCTTAACATTGCCGGCGCAGCTCGGCTGCGGGACGTTTCAGTGCCCGGTGCGGCTCGGCTGCGGGCCTTAACATTGCCGGCGCAGCTCGGCCGCGGGACGTTTCAGTGCCCGGTGCGGCTCGGCCGCTGGACTTAACATCGCCCGGTGCGGCCGCGGGACGTTTCAGTGCCCGGTGCGGCTCGGCCGCGGGACGTTTCAGTGCCCGGTGCGGCTCGGCCGCTGGACTTAACATCGCCCGGTGTGGCCGCGGGACGTTTCAGTGCCCGGTGCGGCTTGGCCGCTGGACTTAACATCGTCAGCGCTGTTCGGCCGCGGGACGTTTCAGTGCCCGGTGCGGCTCGGCCGTTGGACTTAACATCGCCCGGTGTGGCCGCGGGACGTTTCGGTGCCCGGGGCGGCTCGGCCGGGGGGCCTTCCATCCCCTTGCGGGGGCTGTGCGTGTCGTTTGCCTCGGTAGGGGTCGAGCTGCCTGTCCGTGGGTGCGGGGGGAAGAGAGGGGAAGTTTTGTTGCCTCCATCACAGTGAGGGGGTGTTTGGAGTCACTGTGATGGATGTTTGTGTTGGGGTCGGGTGTCCTGTGTTCTTTTCTTTTTGCTGTATTTTGTGTGACTGCTGAAATTTCGCTCGGTGTTGTGCCGAGTGACAATAAAGTGTTGTTATGTTATGTTATGTTATGTTATGTTAAATCGAAGGTAGACACAAAATGCTGGAGTAACTCAGCGGGTCAGCAGCTGCCTGATCCACTGAGTTACTCCAGCATTTTGTGTCTACCCGCAAGTATAACAAGATGAAGCAGAGAGAAATAAAGCAGAGTGGAGAATATAGTTTTCAGCAGTATTGCATAACCGTTCCAGAGAAACAGTCCAATGGCCGAAGTGAGGTAGGTGTTGACGAATCGGAACTGTCCCTAACTCATGGAAGGAGCGTTCTGAAGTCTAATAGAAGCGAAGAAGCTGTTCTTGAGTCAAGCGGTATGAACTTTCAGGGAATTACCCTTGTCATTCCTCCTCCTGCCTGGTAAGAGTGGGGAGATGACCGCGGTGGGAAAGGTCCTTAATCATTGTGTCTGCTGGTGAAATTTTCACCCACACTTGTATCACCGATACATTTGACCATTCCAGTGATCTTTTAACTGAATTCCCATAATCTTTCTTCCAGCAGTCAGGTGATCAAGTTGTATCAAACCATAGTCATCTCCCACGGTTTATCACCAGCGACATCGCAAAACTGACGCAGTTTCCTTGAACGTATCAATCCACCATGTTTGCTTTATTTTTTTGCCATTTCATCAAGCATGATTGTCATTTGTGTTCCAATGTCTGGAAGAAATCATGTCCAAAAATGTGTATATTTTCATTTGAGCTTCATGGTGGTGTGGGCCTTTGATGGTGCGGTCTGCCTTGATGAGGCTGCATCTCCTATAGATCCTTTCAATGGTGGGGAGATCAGTATCCGTGCTGGACTGGATGCTGTCTAAATTCCTTTGACATCTCCTTTGATCTTGGGCATTTAGGCTCTACCGCTGTGGCGCAGCGGTAGAGTTGCTGCCTTACGGCAAATGCAGCGCCGGATACCCAGGTTCGAGCCCGACTGCAGATGCTGTCTGTACGGAGTTTGTACGTTCTCCCCGTGACCTACGTGAGTTTTCTCCGAGATCTTCGGCTTCCTCCCACACTCCAAAGACGTTCAGGTTTGTAGGTTAATTGGCTTAGTAAATGTAAAAGTTGTCCCTAGTGGGTGTAGGATAGTGTTAATGTGCGGCGATCGCTGGTCGGACCAGAGCCGGTGGGCCAAAAGGGCCTGTTTCCGTACTGTATCTCTAAACTAAACTAAGAATCTGGCAGTGATGCATCCAGTCAATCTGCCCTCCACTCTACACCTGTAAGAGTTTGATTGTATTCATTGACATACCAAATCTCCTCAATCTACTCAGGAAGAGGGGGCATTAATGGGCTTTTCATGTAGATATGGCAGAGATCATGTCACTATTTGCCAACAAGTGCGGAATAAAATCTCTTGATCTAATGAATAGAAATGAACCTCTTATATTCTGATATCAAAAAAGGGGACTCTGGCGAATGCACCATAAAGCTAGTACTGCTCTGATCCTGTACACTAGCAAGATCATTCTTAAAATCCTGCCAAAAGAAGAATTGAGCTGCTCATAAAAAGAAAAGTGGCAAGCAAACAAGTAGGATTACGGAAGCAGCGCAGAAACAAATTGCGTTTTTCATGAATAGAGAAAGTCCAAGTAAACAAGTCAAATTAAGCAGATAGATGCGAGTAAAGCTGAACTCTTCATAAAACTGGAAATGCCAAGCAAACGAGGAGCATTGAGGAAGTCGAGATCAGATAGCCATCATAAAATGGTTTAAATGGAAAGACTGAAATCGTACCACCATTTTTAAAAATTAAGAATAGGGCAGCATTTGATGGAATGGATCATTCAGGCTGTGAGTGCATGTGACGTATGGGTAAATTAGGACATCTGATACTACTTCGAAGCAGTGTCTGCACCAAACCAGAAGCTACAGTGAAGACAATGACAAACTCAAAAGGGTTCATTATTGAGAAAGGAGAGAGGGAGGAATGCATCTAATCATCATTTGTGTTTGACCATTTGAGGTGACCAGACTACTATTATGGTGCGGTCTCCAAATATTACTGATAATTTAATTAATTTTTGATTATTGTACATTTATTTGCTATGTTGTTGTGTTAATGTGCCTGTAAAGCTGCAGCAAGTAAGAAGTGCGTTGTTCTATTCTGGGTGCATATGCCGATTAAACACTTTTGATCCTGATGCTGGACAGTATGTACATCATGAGACTGACTGGAATGGAAGAGATGGTTCTGATTGAAATTTAATATTGGGACACAGATATTGCCTGCTCTCTGTTGGCTGAGATATTCTAAAATGTTCCTGCCTGTTCCATAAAAAGCAACAATGTTAACTTAATCCACGTGTGTAGGACTTGCAGATGCAGGTTTACACTGAAGATGGACACAAAATGCTGGAGTAACTCAGCAGGTCCGGTAGCATCTCGGGAGACAAAGAATAGGTGACATTTGGTGTTCCGACCCTTCTTCAGACCTCCTTCAGAGTCTGAAGAAGGGTCTCAACCCAAAATGTCACCTATTCCTTTTCTCCAGCGATTCTGCGTTACTCCAGCATTTTGTGTTTGCCTTAATCCACCACAGACTGCTTTTGGATATAGATTCACCAATGCCTCAATTTCAAAATTTAAATTCCCTTGAACAAACAAGCCTGACCTCTCCTTTGCGGTATACTCCACCGCATGACCCCAGAACAGATGATGCTTCAGCAGATCGGTCCACTTTTGCAACTTGTTCTTCCCACACTAATTGGTGTCCGAAGCTGTTTAAACCTTAAACCTGGAATTCCCCTTCTAAATCTCTGTACCTCTTCATCTCTTTCTCTCTTTTTTTTTTTTGCTCCCAAGCAGAAAGACTTTTTCTTCAACCTAGCTTTTGGCCACTTGAGCTAATGCCTCCTCCCTTGTCTTCATATCAGTTATTGTGTATTCGCACTCTCTTTTGGGAGATTTTCAAATGCATACAACTGTTTGGAAAACTTTCTTCAAACACTGTGAGGTTGTTTTGCGAGCACAGGCATGCTGAAGCAGAACTCTGGCATTCATTTTCCCTTGACAAGACAATCATTGTGAAATATGGAGCATGGGTCTTTTCCATAGTGGGGGTGTGAATTCCGCCCATTGATGCACCTGCCCTTGACTGCAAATTGTGCAGCTGCACAATTACCACAAGGAGGCCATTAGGATGCCGATGAAGAACTCTCATTCTTTGTCCTCTTCTCTCAAAAAGACAGTTTAATTGATCCTTAGTGCTGCAGAAAAAAATGGTCACTCCACAATTCATAGTTCTTGCTCGTTAAGTTTCCAAAGCTGTACTGATATTTACCAAGATAAGATGATTAAGTCACCAATTAATCCAGTGCAACAAGAATAGAACTACTTTGAGAAGGTCAGGACAGGGATATGGGCAATGTTGCCAACTAAAAGTCGTGCTCATTAGGCAGATACATGCAGCTTGTAACTGGGAATAACTATGAGATATGGCCTTGTTTTGTAAACTAAATATCCCTTTAATCAGATTCTTTGATTACATTGTACAGTACAGTTAATTAAATTAATCCTCGCATGAATGATAACTGTTAGTCATGATTAATTCAAGCTCTGTCTGTTCTACTTGATGTGTAATTATTATACTGCAGCTTTCGGTGGAGTCATAAATACAGCTTGCTTCATTCCCATGGCAAAATATTTACCTCCGTCTGTTGATGGCTTTATTAATGAATAAGGATGCTACAATTAATTTCATTGTCACTTGGTTTCCACACTTGACCAAGAAAGCACACCAACGCCTCTACATCCTTAGAAGGCTTAGGAATTTTGGCATGCCCCCAATAACTCTCACCAACTTCTACAGATGTGCCATAGAAGCCATTTTATTAGGATGCATCACAGCTTGGTTTGGGAACAGCTCCATCCAAGACCACAAGAAATTGCAGCGAATTGTGGACGCGGCCCAGACCATCACACAAACTAACTTCCCTTCCATTAACTCATGCTGCCTCAGCAAGGCCATCAGCGGAATAAAGGGCGGGTCGCACCCTGACCACTCCCTCTTCTCCCATCTGGCAAAAGGTATAGAAGTGTGAAAACGCACACCTCCAGATTTAGGGACAGTTCCTTCCCAGCTGTTATCAGGCAACTGAATCATCCTACCACAACTAGAGAGCAGTCCTGAACTACTGTCTACCTCATTGACCCTTGGATTACCTTTGATCGGACTTTACTGGCTTTACCTTGCACTAAACGTTATTCCCTTATCACATATCTATACGCTGAATGGCTTGATTGTAATCATGTATTGTCTTTCCACTGACTGGTTAGCACACAATGAAAGCTTTTTCACTGTACATCGGGACACGTGACAATAAACTAAACTGAACTGAACTGGATGATGGGAATGTTTCCACACATCTAGCTCCAAGGTCCTCACCCTAATACTACCTCCCCTGAGTTGCAAATTCAAAAGGATATCGTTTTGAGAAGAATTTGCGTCTGGAATATCTGTGAAGGTGAATGCAGGTTAGCTAAAATGCCCAGCCTCTTGGATAAGATTGCCTTTACCAAGAAGTCTTTAGGGATATTGAACAGTGTGGGTTGCCCTCCTGGACAGTGTCACATGCAACAGGGCTTTTATGCGCTTCGTTGTTTTATTTTAATACCGCATGTTGAATTAAACTCAGACATTTTGTTGATCCCAATCCAATGTCATTGATGAGTACAGTATGCAGTGTATCAGCCACGGAAGATATTGTCATTCATGCCTCAAGAGCAACATTTTAAGTTAGTGGTAGTGTCTCTGTATTGTACCACACTAAATCCTGATGGGGAAAAAGAAACAGAATTATTCACATTGGGGAATTTCTGAACTGTAAACTAAGTGACTTTATAATCTACTTTATGATTGTTGCATTAAACTGAGCATTTAACTTCTACTGCATTTCAAATACGTTGCAAGGAGCTTCTATGGAATCTTGTAACTATACTATGGAGAAAAGCACATTTGGCTCATTGTGCTTGAGTCAGGGAAAAAGGATATTAACCTAAAGCACGAGCTTATAATTCCTCTCCACAGCGGCGCAGCAGTAGAGTTGCTGCCTTACAGCGCCAGAGACCCGGGTTTGATCCTGATTGTGGGTGCTGTCTGTAACGGACTTTGCACGTTCTCCCCGTGACCGCATGGGTTTTCTCCAGGTGCCCCGGTTTCCTCCCACATACCAAAGACGTACGGATTTGTAGGCTAATTGGCTTTGATAATAATTGTAAATTGTTCCTCGTGTATGGGAAGTGCTAATGTACAAGGTGATTGCTGGTCGGCGTGGACCTGGTGGACGAAGAGCCTGTTTCCACGCTGCATCTCCAAAGTCTAAGGTAAATACTTAAGATATTGACAAGCAACTGCAGCATCTTCTGTTTTCATTTCAGTTTTTTTTCACCTGCAGTGTTCTGCTTTTGTGGCTGAAGTCATAGCATTCTACAGGAGTCCAGTTGATGCTGCTGATAACTGCAGTGCCCCAGATATGCACACCTCCCAATATATTGTCCATAGCTATAGATGTATGACCAGCTCTCTGATTTGTCATTTATGAGGACCATCCATATATCCTGTCTTGATTGTTATCTCAGGCCATAGGCCTGGGTTATTAACTCATTTGAAAATTTTTGTCCTTGACAAATCCATAAATCCCCAGTTAATCCATTTATACTGTTCTTCACAATATTATGCAGACCTGCACAATTCACAGTATTTGCTCATTAAGCTTTCAAAGCTGCACTGATCTTTACTTTCCCTTTGAGAATTTTATTCCTCCATTTAACTATTTATATCCAGGAAGATCATCGTGTGAGTCAACGTTTTACTCCAAACTAAAGCAACAAATATTGTGCCGCATTAACTCAGCGAGTAAAGCAGCATCTGTGGAGGGAAATGGACAAGGTCAGGACTGGATCTGAATGGTTGACTGTCCATTTCCCTCCACAGATGCTGCTTTACTCACTGAGTTCTGCCAGCAGATTGTTTATTTCTCCTGATTCCAGCAAGTGCACTTTCGTGTGTCTCCATTCCTTGCGTTAAATCTTTTCAAGTGTGTGACCAATTGCCGTTTGAAAATTGTGGTCTGATTCCAGCGAATGCAAGCATGTGGGTATTCTCCGTGTGCCGACTGAACGCCTATTCTTTTCCTGATTATGGCATTTGCTTTTTGGATCAGGACTTATTTACGTGGGACACACTGAACTGTAGCTGCTGCCTCACAGGTCCGATCCAGACCTCGGGTGCTGTCCATGGGTAGTTTACTCAGTCTCCGTTTCCTCTGGGTGCTGTGGTTTTTTCCTACATCCCAAAGAAGTGTGGGTTTGTAGGTTAAATGGCCTCTGTAAATTTCCCCTAGAGTGTCGAGAGTGGATGCGAAAGTGGGATAACTTGGAACTAGTGTGGATGGGTGATCGATGGTCAATGTTAACCTGCTGAGCCAAAGGGCCTATTTCCATGTTGTGTCTTTTAATCAATCAATCGAAACTGCACCCATTGTATACTAGTTTCTGATTGCCAGGTCTGAAAAGAATAATTTATTTGTATGCACGGGCGGGTGGCACGGTGGCGCAGCGGTAGAGCGACTGCCTTACAGCGCCAGAGACCCGCGATCTTCGGTTTCATCCAACACTCCAAAGACGTACAGGTTTGTAGGTTAATTGGCTTGGCATAAATGTAAAATTGTCCCTAGTGTGTGTTGGATAGTGTTAATGTTCAGGGATTGCTTGTCGGTGTAGACTCGATGGGCCGAAGGGCCTGTTTCCATGCTGTAACTCTGAGCCAAACTAAGTTAAACCCTGCTGTCTGTCAACCATTTTTTTGATCTATCTTGGTCTGCAAAGAAACTTGAAAGCAATTTGAATTCCCATTGTACTTTTAGATGAGAGCCTGCTTTGAAGTAAAGTTTTCTCACAGCAGGAGGCCTCATGGTAAATATTGCTTGAGGCAGAATACTGGCATTGGTAGAGTTGCTGCCTTGCAGTGCCAGAGACCGGGTTCGATCCTAAGTATGGGTGCTGTCTGTATGGAGTTTGTATGTTCTCCCCGTGACCACGTGGGTTTCTCTAGGTGCTCTGGTTTCCTCCCACACTCTAAAAACGTGCAGGTTAATTGGTTTCTGTAAATTGGAAATTGTCCCTGGTGTCTAGGATAGTGTTAGTGCAAAGGGGGATTGCTGGTCGGCGCGGACTCAGTGGGCCAGTGGGCCTGTTTCCATTCTGTAGCTCTCCAAAGTCTCTCCAAAGACTTGCCCACAGTTTCACTGAGAATTGCTGGCTAGATTCAATGCATGTGTCAGTACCTTTCAGACTGGCTTGCTCATATTCTACAGTGGGGTAGTGCACAATGTGTTGAAGGTCAGATGTGGGCGTAACTAACTTCTTGCTCGGCCCCTGCACACATCTAGCCTTTGCTCATAATGCCAGCCTTAACTGATACATCTAGCGAGGCCTATTCATTCCAAAGATATTATTGGATTTCAATAGAAAGGTGAGTCTTGTGAAGCAAAGGCAGAAAACATTGGAAGCACTCAGCAGATCAGGCAGCATCTGTGGAAAGAGTAAGAGAATGAATGCTTCAGGTAGAAGACCCTTTGTCAGAATTAGGAAAGTGAGAAAACAAGTTTACTTTAATCTACCGAGAATGATTGAGGGATGCTAGGCCAAAGGCAATACACGTGATAGCCTGGGATTGAAGTGGGCCATTAGAGATTGACAAAAACAACTGTGAATTGTTCCACAGAGCAGATAAGGTTGTGTATGAGAAACACTGTCAAATCTTCCCCTTGGGCAAGTCCGAGCCCTCAGGGTTCTATCAAATTCTCCAATTCCTAATTATTTGAATTCCATGTTTGTATCACAGGCTGTAGTTGCTGTCAATCATCTGTTTGTGATCTTGTCGTAAATTTTACTGTTTTTTTTCTTTCTTCCCCAGTTCTTAGACCCTGTTTAAATTTTCACAGATGCTGCCTGTTTTTATTTCAAAATTTTGCAGATATTTTAATTTTCAGGTTGAGCCAAGCCACTGCTTGTTTTCCATCATTTGATCGGCATCAATAGTTTTTTTTCAATAGTTTAAAGAGTGCAGTGATTGGAATCCATTAAATAGAAGCCTGACGATCCTTGAAGCCCATCCCACTCAATGGAAATGAATGGACTGGGCTTCAAGGGGTGACCGGGCCTTTGTGTTATTGAGAGTAGTGTGGCAGAGACAGATTAATATGGTGGTGGATTTAGAACCGATGGTCGTGGGTTGTGATCAAATGTGGAGGTGGAAGAATGGAGCAAACAAAGGAAATACTTGTGATGGGATGGTGGGTCAGCACCATCAAAATGCACCCCAATATATTCAACATTTTCTCTATTTAGACTCTCCATCAGGTCAGTTTTCAGGTCAGATTAAAACATACATACATGTATCCGATACTTGGTAATATTTCAGAACTCTGCATTTTTATCTGCTGGATTGCAAGCAACAGGTCTGAGCAATGTTCCAATTTGAGCTTCAAAACTATGGAATATCACATGAAACTCTTCCAGGTAAATAAAAATAACATTTTACCATACTCTGCATTGCTGTTTATAGCCCTTAGATGGTGCCCATTCTTCAGAATGACTGAAGACCCTCAGGAGGCCAATAGAGTACAATCTGCCGCAGAAGGCGGTGGAGAGTGGTCCGAGGGCCTCTCACAATGTTACAACATCTAATTGTGTCGCCTTAATCTCGAAAGGCAAACATACAATTCAAGCACGGTTTAATTAATCCGGAGATGTCAACTTCATTTGATTTAGATTCCAATAGCATGAGATCGTAGCAGACATTGATTGTTGGCTGCTGAGCACAATTCCGCTTTTAATAAGACGCTGCCTAAATGTCAGCAGCTCCCTTTTCTGGGTGATGTTGAAACCATGGCTCCAGCCTTTGAAATTTATGGATCTGTCCATCAATGTCATAATCTTTTATGAAGCACACTTTTACTGTAAAACCCTTGCACTCAACCTTTATTGCCTGCTCGTTTGAGCTGATTGCCCAGTAGAATGTGATTCTTTATATTGGGAAACAAAATCACTGCTGCATTCCAGCATTCAAATTCCACTCAATCTTCCTAAAAGGAATGACCTTCAACACAAAGGATTTATTTTTTCATTTCTCAACATCCTTCTTGAAGCAAGGACTTCAGATGGTTTTTTTTAAAATTCGTGTATTCAATGTGCTTATTGCTGGCATGGTGAGCATTATGATGCATTCATCCATAATCCTCAAGATGTTAGTAAGTTGCCAAATTGAACCACAACAATCTGTGTGGTGAACAAAGAGATGTTCCATTCAGCTGTGGAGCAGGTATTGCTGTAACTTTAATGACAGCGCATCTTGGTCGGCATGGATAAGTTGGGCCGAAGGGCCTGTTTCTTTGCTAGAAGAATCTGCAACTCTATGACGATAGAGAAATTTTGAAGCCGATGCCATATTTCGATGCTTCTTGACAATTTTGAGGTTGCCTACCAATGTTTACCCTGGTCAGAGCACAAACAACCGCCATTTCCAGCACTTTAGCTTAACATTTATCACCTTTACCATTATTTATTGAACAATCATCAACATTTGGGGACTCATTACTGACCAAAAGTTTAACCCAGCCGGCAACAGTAATGCAGTTCTTTGGATGATCGGGCAGGTCATAAATTGGACATTCTATGACACTGCACACATCCAGACATTTTGCATCATCTCCAGTTCCATCGCCAGAGTAGGGTGGAGTACTCTGCAGTTGCCAGGATGACTGCAGTGCATATAATATTTACTGTGAACGGTTGGTCCTACAAGTTCAATAGTGTGTGTCTTCTCCAAGGTACATTTTATCACTTGACCAGGCTTGGCCTGCCAACATGTCCCAACGCTCATATTTCCTCACCTATAAATGCAATGGCTGCAAGATCTCGAGATCCCTTCCAGGTCATGCTGAACCTTATGCTGAACAAGCTCAAGTATGAATTTCAATAGAAACACAGCAAATTTATTATTTCTTCTAAATCATGATGGTCACAAGAAAGAAGATGTTTACCAGGCATTTTCCATGGCCTCAAGTTACTGAAAAAACTTCATTGGCAACTTGGTTTTGTTTTTCAAGTCACGGGGAAATCAAGTAAGATATTCTCATGTTCTGATAGCATAGGCCACACTGTTTCATCGACCATGCTCCTAAATTCTGTAATCCACCAGAAGGCGATCTACAAACCCGCACGTCTTTGGGATGTAGGAGGAAACCAGAGAGCCTGGAGGAAACCCACGCAGTCACAGGGAGTGGGGAGTAGGTGCAGAGTAGGTGTAAACTATGCACAGACAGCACCTGAAGGTCATGATCAAACCCGGGCCTCTGGTACTGTGAGGCAGCGGCTCCAGCAGCTCCACCATTGTGCCACCCACATCTATTATATATCACTTTGAGAACTGATAATCATTATTTGTATCTGTCTGTGATCTTCAGAGTTTTGCAATTCCATTCTACCTTTTGTTCTTCAATGCCCAACAGTTGGAGAAAACAACACTTGATTTGTTCTGGCCGGTCCAAATTTCTGTCCTTCAGCCAATCCAGTGCTGATTGCATTTGCTCGTGCTTCTCAATCAATCTATTTAGTTTTGATGGTTCAAGTCCTGATTTATGACTGATGCAAATTATATTGTCGTTTTTGAGCCATGTCTCCTGACTAATTTGATTTGTTGATATTAACAATTTATAGTCTCAGTGGAAAACAAATATCTTTTACCTACAAGGTGTCTGCAGGGTGGCACGGTGGCGCAGCAGTAGAGTCGCTGCTTTACAGCATTTGCGGAGCCAGAGACCAGGTTCGATCCCCACCACGGGTGATGTCTGTACGGAGTTTGTACATTCTCCCTGTGACCGTGTGGGTTTTTTCCGAGATTTTCAGTTTCCTCCCACACTCCAAAGATGCACATGTTTGGAGGCTATTTGGCTTGGTACAAGTTTAACTTGTCCCTCGTGTGTGTAGAATAGTGCTAATATGCGGGGATCATTGGTCTGTGCAGACTCGGTTGGCTGAAGGGCCTGTTTCCAAGATTCAAGATTCAAGATTCAAGATATCTTTATTTGTCATCCAAAAAACAAGTTTTTTGGACGAAATTTCGTCACCCACAGTCCAACAATAAGAGCAATAAAATAAGCAAATTACACAACCCCAACCAACACAAAACCCCCCAAAAAGAAACATCCATCACAGTGAGTCTCCTCCAGTCCCCTCCTCACTGTGATGGAAGGCCAGAATGTCTTTTTCTCTTCCCCTGCCGTCTTCTCCTGCGGTCAGGCTGTTGTCGTTGCCATGTTCCAGGCTGCGCCGGACGGTGAAATGTCCGCAACGGGCCGACCCAAGCCCCGCTGCAAGTCGGGGCGGCCGGGGCTCCCGACATTGAAGCCCCCGCCGAGCAGAGAAAATTCCGTGGCCTATTTCAGGCTGCGCCGGACGGTGAAATATCCGCGGCGGGCCGACCCAAGCCCCGCGATCCGGGGCGGGCAAACACGCTGCCGCTGCCGGAGCTCCCGATGTCGGCATCCACGCGGCCCGAGCCTAAGGCGAGTCGCAGCCGCTCCCGCAGCCTCCGAGAACGGCCGGCTCCGCTGATGGTGAGTCTGGTCCGCGGGCTCTGCGAACCAGAGCCCTGGAGGCCGCCAGCTCCAGGAGTTGGGCCGATGGTAGGCCGCAGCAGGAACGGAGACACGGCCCAGAACACAAAGGTCGGGTCTCCGTTCGGAAGGGACACATATTTACAATGTTACAGTTCCCCCCCTCCCCCCCACATACACACATAGTACAAAAACACAAAAACACCACATCACAACTACAATTAAGACAACAAAAACAACAAAAACACAAAGACAAATGGACTGCAGGTAAGCCGCAGCTGCTAGGGCAGCGCCGCCATCTTGCTATATCCACGCTGTATCTCTAAACTAAATAAACTAATTTTTAATTCCCTCCTGTGGGCTGTGGAGAAATACAAAATAGGACCAACGTTATTCAACATTTCTTTCCTCATAAATAGCTTGATGGCAATTCTCATTAACAGACCGTGTTTGATACTGATTAAGAATGATCAGCCATGATCACATTGAATGGTGGTGCTTGCTCGAAGGGCCGAATGGCCTACTCCTGCACCTATTGTCTATTGTCTATTGTTTCTTATAGAGTGACGTTTCCACTTCCTACACTCTGCTATTTCCTGATAACACAGCATAGGTCTACCAATTAACCCCAATAACTCTAAATTGCTCACTGGGGAAAACATAGGATGCATGTTATGTCTCTTGTTAATTTGAAAGGCAGATAATATTTATACTGCTGAAGCATTTTGTAAATAGAGCAAACCTCCAGTTTAAATAAATATATTGTGAACAGTCAAAGTTATAAGCAAAATTGCAGTAAATGTGTTATTGGTCCATAACTTACCTTTGTAAGATAGTCCACAATTTATTTAGTTGCCTCTAACGTGCACTTTGCTATTACTGGGAGTAAGCGTGCAAGGGTCCAGAAATCCTTAAGACCCAAAACGAGCCTTCAGCCTCAATGTTTGGCATGGTAGAGAAAGCACCAGCAGGGAGGGAGAATGGGGAAATTGACAGGACCAAGAAAAACATAGCATTGTGAGAAGGAACATTCAGAAATGGTTATGCACTGAAGTTGGCTGTTTATGGTAGTGTGCCTTTTGGGCAGTGGAATGCAGTGCTTAGAGATCAGGGAGGGAGGGAGGGAGTCGAACATGATTACATTTCCAAAGACATTTGGGGAGTGAGAGATGGTGAGGGCAAACTCCAAACAAGCATATCAGAAAAATTACACTTTTGGGTTGTGAACCATGAAAAGTTAGTCTTCTTGAACTGGAGTTTTTTTTAAATTTCAGAATATGCTTCATTCATGAAATTATATACAAGAAATATTTTTTTTAATTACATGGCTTTTTTTTGTTGCATTCAATACATTCAGTCAATAGATTCATAGTGTTGGCATCTACTCCAGTTGCAGTCTACTCTGGTGTGAGTGACCTACAATGCTCTTGAGCTTCAAATCCCCTTCAGTCACTGCATATGCCCAGTGGTCTCTCTATGTGCATGCATCAAATTTTTGAACAAGCTGCCGCAAAGGCACTTAAGTTTTGGATTAAGTTTCTTTGCAGAACCGAAATCAAACCACAGTAGATTTTTTGCCTTGTGCTGTGTTTGGATTTGTATCTCCAGCTGCCAGGGAGCAATGAATGGAAACTAATGAATGCATGATAAGGTCACATTCCCCTTTGAGGCTCAAGTAATTTCTTTGGAAGTGATATCATTATCAAGCCTAGTTGAATTGAGCATCAAGACAACACTGATTCCACCCCTTGGGGAGTAATGTCCATTTCTCGCTGCACCTAACAATGTAGATTTGCATGCATAGATGGTTGAAAAAGAATTAGCTGTTTCCCTTCAGCCGTTAAATCACAGATGTTACAATATTATTCATCGTAAAGTTATTGACACAAATACTCGCACTGCCACGAAGATTCAGATGACTAACGCAACTATGTTTGATGACGAGAGTCTTGGTCCAAGACAAATAAAGAAAGAGGCTGTATCTTTTGGAAACTCCACTTTCAGTCAAGATCTATTTCTTGGTTTCAGAGCTGTAGAAGCGAAATAGCTCTTTTGCATCAAAGATTTCAATTTGACTACTTTAACGATTAAAGTTTCGTGAAGTAGTAAAAAGACAAAGTGGTGGATATTCCTTCGTGGTCCCACCCACCACTGGATGTGGAGTGGAGCCAGGAATGAGGCCCATTTACTGCACAAGTGGAAGCTGGACACTTTTCCAAGAGGCTGCTGGGAGTTAGGGAGGTGATGATATCTCATTCATATGTTTCAACGTCCAAATTGTATTACTTTGTGCTGTGTTTGGATTTGTATCTCCAGCTGCAATGGAGCAATGAATGGAAGCTCATGAATGCATGATCAGGTTCTTGAACCTGCCAGTCGTTGTTCTTTTCGGGTCTAACACAGCGTTGTGGTCCCTATTCCAGTTACAATGGCATTTCCAGTATCTGCATGTGGAATGTACAAGTATGTTCCCAAAAGCAATGGCAACAACCCTGCAAAATGACAGTTGGGGTCTCGTGCAACACCAATGAATGTTCCAATCTTCAACTGAGGACCTTTCTTCAGACTGAAAGATGTGATTAGTGGTGGGACCACACTGGAGGTGATGGAAAGGTTGGAGGATGATGTGAAAGTGCCATTATGTTTTGTTATTTCTCGATATTTAAAATCAGATTATATACAGACTATGGACTAGATGCTCATTAATATGTGATGAATGGAGATATATTTGCAAATATTTTTAATAAACAAATTACATTTCTTATTACGGTCTGATTGTACTGGTTCGTGGCAGATTCTACTTCTGACAACACTATATAGAGAGCAGCACAAATGTGAAAGGGAAAAGAAATCCGAAAATCCAGCATAATTTGTTGACAGATTGCACCCGAAGCAGGACTCTCAGTTAATCTTTGTGAGGGCATCTCCTTAAAGTGTAAATGTGTAGGAAGGAACTGCAGATGCTGGTTTACACCGAAAATGGACACAAAATGCTGGAGCAACTCAGAGGGTCAGGCAGCATCTCTAGAGAAAAGGAATAGGTGACATTTCGTGTCGAGACCCTCTGAAAAGTCACCCATCCTTTTTCCTCCAGAGATGCTGCCTGACCCGCTGAGTTACTCCAGCATTTTGTGTCCATCTTCATTGCGGTTTCAATTGAGGTTCTGCTCAACTACGCCACCTACTGCAACCCAAGAGTCATCAGCTTCAATATGCCTAATTTAAAAAAATGAGTGGGTGTTAATTTCAGTAAACTGAATATTCAGTAAACTGAATAACTTAGTAATTCCTATTTTCATTAAAAGGTAGCGGCAAATTGCTTTCAGTGGCAGTCACTGTTTCATTTGTCACAAAAATATGTTGTTATTTTTCCAAATTAATGATGATTTTTTTTCCAGTTTAGAACAGCTCTTTCAGTTATTAAATCGCTCTGGTTATATGGTGAAGACAAGGGTTTTTTAAAATTCTGATATAAGAATCCAATAGATCAGACATTTAAAACAAAACGTTGCCTCATGCACTGTGCGGTTGGCGTGTCAAGACTGGCACTCATCCCATTGCTGGAGTATATTGTATATAGATCCGGTGACCGAGTCATTGCCTCTCAAAGCTGCGAAATAGAATGAAGTATTACACTTGATCCATGTTGTTGTGGAGACGCTTTATCTTCTGTAACTCTGTGACAGTAGTAGTGATTAGAAGCCCCTGTGTACATGGGTCAGTGGCATGATGTAAACAGCAGCAATAACATGCTTGCCTGTTCAAATTCTCTATCTTTGGACTGTCAGAATTTGTGGAGATAATCCATGACCTACAGCTCAAATCATATTAGTAGCTGAATCAGTCCAGCACAAAAAACAAATAGTTTGTGATTAAATATTGTGCTATTGTAAATATGAGAATCGAAGATTACAAACCCATTCCATTCTGGTTTGTTGGGAATGCTTCAATATTATTTTTTCAAACAATGGCTGTATCAGACATGAATGTATTTCTCCAAGCTGGGTAAACCTTATTTTGGAATATGAAATGGTATTGTGTACTATTGGCTTTGCCACAGTACTGAAACCGCTTTGTCATAGCTTTGTCTCATTTCTGAAGTTAGAAATTGCATGTTATATAACCGTGACAGAGATAAACTGTCTCTTTTAATTCTTTTTGACTCTCTGAAGCCGCTCTAATTATCTCCAATGCGTTTCCACATCTGTAAAGTTGTGAGAATCTTCATGGGTTGTTCAATTCTTATCTATCCAGTCATTGGGGCAGCACGGTAGAGTTGCTGCCTTACAGCGCCAGAAACATGGGTTTGATCCTGACTGCAGGTGCTGTCTGCAAGGAGTTTGTACGTTCTCCCTGTGGCCACTTGGGTTTCCCCCGGATGCTCCAGTTTCCTCCCACACTCCAAAGATGTCCAGGTTTGGAGGTTAATTGGTTTTGGTAAAAATCGTAAATTGTCACAAGCATGTAGGATAGTGCCAGCGTATGGGGATCGTTAGTCGGCACAGACTCTGTGGGCTGAAGGGCCTGTTCCCACACTGTATCTCCAAAACGAAACTGAACTAAACATAACCACAGATCCGCCTGCAATGGCTTACCCCTCCTACTGTCTTAGATCACATTCCCCTGCACCTTCCCTATGTCCTTTCCTCATCCAAGTTGGCATCATTCAAATGCTTAAGTAGTGTAGGAAAATAACTGCAGATGCTGGTACAAATCGAAGGTATCACAAAAAGCTGGAGTAACTCAGCAGGTCAGGCAGCATCTCAGGAGAGAAGAAATGGGTGACGTTTCAGGTCAAGACCCTCTTCAGACTGATTAAAATGCCTAATGTCTGGTTACCAGACACTCCTCACTCTCACCACCTCTCTTAACTCTTTCATCATTTCTAAATTGTGAGACTATTGGCCTGACATCTATTACAAACTAATCTTCTCTATATAAATACGGAGAAACCAATGCCAGAATCTTCAGTTCCTGCCACAAATACTGCACAAACATCCTTAGGTATCTGAGCCTGACCCAGATTATTTTCAAGTTTAGTGTTATATTTGACTCTGAGATAAATTTCAAGCTGCATTTCCATTTCATCCCCATAACATTATGATACTTCTCTTACTCAAACTATTACGCAACTGTACCCTTTCTCCTCGAGATGTAACTACCTTAAAATAAAAGCTGACAGGCCTCAATTGTTCTTCAATAAACCTAAGGTCGACGAAGTTGCGGTGGCCTAGCTCACCTTCAAGTGTGATTGCCCATCAACAAGCCACTTGCAGATCCGCACTGACTCACTGGTAAACTATGCCTCAGTTTTAAAAGACTCATTCTTGTTTTCAGATCTCTCTGTCAGCGTGTCCTCTGTAATTCTGTAACTTGCTCCAGAGACCCAACCCTCTGTGTAATCCTGAAGCTTATTCTGGCCTCTTCATTATTCCTAAATGGAATTATTCCACCATGAATGAACAGCCATGCCTTGAATTGCCAAGCTTCTAAATTCTGAAGACACGAGGAACTGCAGATGCTGGAATCTTGCTAAAAACACAATGTGCTGGAGTAACTCAGCGGGTCAGGTAGTCTGCAGACATGGACAATAGACAATAGGTGCAGGAGGAGGCCATTCGGCCCTTCGAGCCAGCACAGCCATTCAATGTGATCATGGCTGATCATTCTCAATCAGTACCCCGTTCCTGCCTTCTCCCCATACCCCCTGACTCCGCTATCATTAAGAGCTCTATCTAGCTCTCTCTTGAATACATTCAGAGAATTGGCCTCCACTGCCTTCTGAGGCAGAGAATTCCACAGATTCACAACTCTCTGACTGAAAAAGTTTTTCCTCATCTCAGTTCTAAATGGCCTACCCCTTATTCTTAAACTGTGGCCCCTTGTTCTGGACTCCCCCAACATTGGGAACATGTTTCCTGCCTCTAACGTGTCTAACCCCTTAATAATCTTATACGTTTCGATAAGATCTCCTCTCATCCTTCTAAATTCCAGTGTATACAAGACAAGTGTGGACCCGACCCAAAATGTTGCCGTTCCTTATCTTTCGAAGATGCTAAGTGATTCGCTGAGTTACTCCAGCACTTTGTGTTCTCTTTTAAATTCTAGAATTCTCCCCTCGATGCTCCCTTGCCCTTTGCTTCCTTTACCCTTTCAGATGCACCTTAAAATATGTGTGTTTGAGCAGCTTTCTGGTCATCTCAGCTGCATATGGAGGGTCTCGACCCGAAACGTCACCCATTCCTTAACTCCAGAGAAGCTGCCTGTCCCGCTGAGTTACTCCAGCATTTTGTGTCTATCTTTTCTCGCCTGTATACTCCTGTGTCACTTATTGTCAAGTCTCGGTTGAGAGCACCTTAGTTTCATGGGTGCAGGTTACAGGTGGGTGGATACTCTGTTCAGGTAGCAAAATAAATCTGAGTTGCATTTTTGTTAGTTACTGGAAAAATGACTGGTAGTCTGAATACTTTCCAAGATATACTATATAGTTCCATTGAATAATGGAGTCTGTCATAAATTGAGAAAGAATTTCATTTTCTATTATACATTGACAAATATCTGACAGCTGGCTTCAGTTTTACCCACGACTGTGCGGTACCAATTTAGAAGCATCAAAAGAACTGACATGGATTTGTGTTCCTGCATCCTACTAAAATAAAAGCTGGTAGTTTGACAGTGAATCATTTTGTGGCATTATCTGTTTGAAATGAACATTACATCGCGGCACAATACTGTGCCAAAGTTCAATCTGTGCATTCATCTGTGTGAAAATATTTCACCTTCAGTCTTTTGGGAGTATTGTCCAGAAGATTTTCTGAATTAAAGCAATTGTATAGGTAATTTTGACACCACTGTTAATCATAAGTGTATCATTGTGTGCAAGTAGACATAAAATGCTGGAGTAACTCAGCGGGACAGGCAGGATCTCTGGATAGGAGGAATGGGTCGGGTCAAGACCGTTCTTCAGGCCGAGAGTCAGGGGAGAGGGAGACACAGAGATAAGGAAGTGTAAGATGTGAAACGAGACATCAAAGGAGATGTGGTTTAAGGAAGATTTAGAATAGATCATTGATAGACAATAGACAATATGTGCAGGAGTAGGCCATTCAGCCCTTCGAGCCAGCACCGCCATTCAATGCGATCATGGCTGATCACTCTCAATCAGTACCCCGTTCCTGCCTTCTCCCCATACCCCCTCACTCCGCTATCCTTAAGAGCTCTATCCAGCTCTCTCTTGAAAGCATCCAACGAACTGGCCTCCACTGCCTTCTGAGGCAGAGAATTCCACATCTTCACCACTCTCTGACTGAAAAAGTTCTTCCTCATCTCCGTTCTAAATGGCCTACCCCTTATTCTTAAACTGTGGCCCCTTGTTCTGGACTCCCCCAACATTGGGAACATGTTTCCTGCCTCTAATGTGTCCAATCCCCTAATTATCTTATATGTTTCAATAAGATCCCCCCTCATCCTTCTAAATTCCAGTGTATACAAGCCTAATTGCTCCAGCCTTTCAACATACGACAGTCCCGCCATTCCGGGAATTAACCTAGTGAACCTACACTGCACGCCCTCAATAGCAAGAATATCCTTCCTCAAATTTGGAGACCAAAACTGCACACAGTACTCCAGGTGCGGTCTCACCAGGGCCCGGTACAACTGTAGAAGGACCTCTTTGCTCTTATACTCAACTCCTCTTGTTACGAAGGCCAACATTCCATTGGCTTTCTTCACTGCCTGCTGTACCTGCATGCTTCCTTTCAGTGACTGATGCACTAGGACACCCAGATCTCGTTGAACATCCCCTCTTCCTAACTTGACACCATTCAGATAATAATCTGCCTTTCTATTCTTACTTCCAAAGTGAATAACCTCACACTTATCTACATTAAACTGCATCTGCCATGTATCCACCCACTCACACAACCTGTCCAAGTCACCCTGCAGCCTTATTGCATCTTCCTCACAATTCACACTACCCCCCAGCTTAGTATCATCTGCAAATTTGCTAATGGCACTTTTAATCCCTTCATCTAAGTCATTAATGTATATCGTAAATAGCTGGTGTCCCAGCACCGAACCTTGCGGTACCCCACTGGTCATTGCCTGCCATTCCGAAAGGGACCCATTTATCCCCACTCTTTGCTTTCTGTCTGTCAACCAATTTTCTATCCATGTCAGTACCCTACCCCCAATACTATGTGCTCTAATTTTGCCCACTAATCTCCTATGTGGGACCTTGTCGAAGGCTTTCTGAAAGTCGAGGTACACCACATCCACCGACTCTCCCCTGTCAATTTTCCTAGTTACATCCTCAAAAAATTCCAGTAGATTTGTCAAGCATGATTTCCCCTTCGTAAATCCATGCTGACTCGGAATGATCCTGTTACTGCTATCCAAATGCTCAGCAATTTCGTCTTTTATAATTGACTCCAGCATCTTCCCCACCACTGATGTCAGACTAACTGGTCTATAATTACCCGTTTTCTCTCTCCCTCCTTTCTTAAAAAGTGGGATAACATTTGCTATCCTCCAATCCACAGGAACTGATCCTGAATCTATAGAACATTGAAAAATGATCTCCAATGCTTCCACTATTTCTAGAGCCACCTCCTTAAGTACCCTGGGATGCAGACCATCAGGCGCTGGGGATTTATCAGCCTTCAGTCCCATCAGTCTACCCAAAACCATTTCCTGCCTAATGTGGATTTCCTTCAGTTCCTCCATCACCCTAGGTTCTCCGGCCCCTAGAACATTTGGGAGATTGTGTGTATCTTCCTCAGTGAAGATAGATCCAAAGTAACGGTTTAACTCGTCTGCCATTTCTTTGTTCCCCATAATAAATTCCCCTGCTTCTGTCTTCAAGGGACCCACATTTGCCTTGACTATTTTTTTCCTCTTCACGTACCTAAAAAAACTTTTGCTATCCTCCTTTATATTATTGGCTAGTTTACCCTCGTACCTCATCTTTTCTCCCCGTATTGCCTTTTTAGTTAACTTTTGTTGCTCTTTAAAAGAGTCCCAATCTTCTGTCTTCCCACTCTTCTTTGCTACGTTATACTTCCTCTCCTTAATTTTTATGCTGTCCTTGACTTCCCTTGTCAGCCACAGGTGTCTCTTACTCCCCTTAGAGTCTTTCCGCCTCTTTGGGATAAATTGATCCTGCAACCTCTGCATTATTCCCAGGAATACCTGCCATTGCTGTTCTACCGTCTTCCCTGCTAGGGCCTCCTTCCAGTCAATTTTGGCCAGCTCCCGCCTCATGCCTCTGTAATCCCCTTTGCTATACTGTAATACTGACACTTCCGATTTTCCCTTCTGCCTTTCCATTTGCAGAGTAAAACTTATCATGTTGTGATCACTGCCTCCTAATGGCTCTTTTACCTCTAGTCCCCTTATCAGATCAGGATCATTACACAACACTAAATCCAGAATTGCCTTCTCCCTGGTAGGCTCCAGTACAAGCTGTTCTAAGAATCCATCTCGAAGGCACTCTACAAACTCTCTTTCCTGGGGTCCATTTCCAACCTGATTTTCCCAGTCTACCTGCATGTTGAAATCTCCCATAACCACCGTAGCATTACATTTGTGACACGCCAATTTTATCTCCTGATTCAACTTGCACCCTATGTCGAGGCTACTTTTTGGGGGCCTATAGATAACTCCCATTAGGGTCTTTTTACCCTTACAATTCCTCATTTCTATCCATACTGATTCAACATCTCCTGATTCTATGTCACCCCTTGCAAGGGAATGAATATCATTCCTTACCAGCAGAGCAACCCCACCCCCTCTGCCCACCTGTCTGTCTTTTCTATACGTTGTGTACCCCTGAATATTCAGTTCCCAGCCCTGGTCCTCTTGTAGCCATGTCTCAGTGATCCCTACAACATTATACTTGCCCATGACTAATTGAGCCTCAAGCTCATCCACTTTATTTTTTATACTACACGCATTTAAGTACAACACTTTAACTTCTGTATTTACCTCCCCTCCGCAACGAATACATATAGAGACAAAATTTAATCAGGGACACAGTCAGACTGGTCGGAGAACTGGGGAGGGATGGAGAGAGAGGGAAAGCAAGGGTCTCTTGAGGTTAGAGAAATGAATATTCATACCGCTGGGTTGTAAGCTGCCCGCATCTGCAGTTCCTTCCTGCACATTGTGTGCAAGTACGCAGGTTGAGAAGAAATCCGAATACACCAGGCTCACCTATTAGAGCTTTCCTTGATTTCTTACTGCAGTAACATGTAAAACCTGAATGTTACTGAGGTCAAGAGAGGAACCCATGATGAGGACAAGAAAAGAACAAAAATGGAATTGCAGCTGCCCAATGCAACAAACTCCTGCGAACCATTTAGCAACACTAATTACTTGTTAGATTGATTGAAAAATACAGGATTGAAACAGACCATTCAGTTCATTGATCACCTGTTGACACTAGTTCTGTGTTATCCCACTATCTCAATTCTTCCCTGCACATGAGGGACAATGAAAAGAGGCCAATTAACCTACACACCCACACGTCTTTGTGATGTGGGAGGAAACCATCGTACCGAAAGAAACCCATGCGTCACAGGGGGAGCATGTAAACTGTACACAGACAGTATCCAAAGTCAGGATTGAACCCAGGTCTCTGGCACAGTGAGCTCAACCAACTTCATCACCAGTGCTCCATGGGCACAAGAGTCTGGTTCAAGAAGGATGAGAGGGGATCTTATCGAAACGTATAAGATTATTAAGGGGTTGGACACGTTAGAGGCAGGAAACATGTTCCCAATGTTGGGGGAGTCCAGAACAAGGGGCCACAGTTTAAGAATAAGGGGTAGGCCATTTAGAACGGAGATGAGGAAAAACTTTTTCAGTCAGAGAGTTGTGAATCTGTGGAATTCTCTGCCTCAGAAGGCAGTGGAGGCCAATTCTCTGAATGCATTCAAGAGAGAGCTGGATAGAGCTCTTAAGGATAGCGGAGTCAGGGGGTATGGGGAGAAGGCAGGAACGGGGTACTAATTGAGAATGATCAGCCATGATCACATTGAATGGCGGTGCTGGATCGAAGGGCCGAAAGGCCTCCTCCTGCACCTATTGTCTATTGTCTATTATCTAATCTGGAAGATAACATGGAAGATATCTGAGATAAAATAAACACAACGCATGGTATAAAGGAAATAAGTTCAACTACAGGATATAATTTAGATGCTGAAGTCCACCAGATAATTTGGAATTGTGAAAATGAGATGGTGGAGATACATTTCCAATAATTATTTTATATGAGTGGGCAGGTGAGTTTACAAAATCATGTTGGACACATGAAGGTGCAATAAAAAGGATATGCAGATGCTGGTTTATACCAAAAATAGATATTGCATATGGCAGTGCAGGAGAGCCAAGAGAAGGATGAGAAACATATTCCGCATTTATGATCTGATCATACTCCTGAAATGAATTATACAATTATCGACGGAGAGCTAACAGGGATGACGTGGGGGAAAAAAAGTCCAAAAAAGCATCTTTAACCAAAGCAACATCAACATCGCTTTGGAGCAGTTCCTTCACAACAACCACAGAATCAGTTTGAGTTATTGTGGGGAATTGCAAGGTCTCCAAGATCAATCCAAACAATACCAGTACAGATACAAAAGTCAAAGAAAATTTAAAACCTACAAATTGATTAAACCTGTATATCTGTGAATGGTGTAAACAGGTTTCCCTCTTTCAAAGGGAAAGCAGTGTGGAATATGTAATTTAGTGTGCTGTCACTGCATACCCAGTGTGATTGTATGTGACTTGTGTGTCTAAGCATAACTCTGAAAAGGAGTCCAAATAAACCAGACATTTAATTTGCTTCCCACAAATTGCTCTTCACAATCTGCGCGTTGCTGCATTCAAAACTAGGAACTGACAAAGAGTTTTTGCATTGTGGAAATATTTCTCAACAATATGCAATATGATTTTTAAATTATCTTTAAAATTGCTTGCACCACAACACAATTAACAGTTGGTTGGGCTTATGTTAAACATCCTCAGAATATTTCTGAATAGTTCTACCTCAGTCAGTTTAATCAAACCTTATTAGATTTTTGATATTACAGATTTTTGTAATTTTCCCACTGAAGTAAAATTATAATTTGATATTTAAGTACAAATCAGCTTCTGTAAGATATTTTACAATATCAATATGTGCGGAAAACAGCAACGATATAGTTTTTAAAAATAATTTGAATTTAAGATTAACAACAAAACGGGGATGGTGTCCTTGCAAGAGGTAGGGTGGGAGGAGATATAGTCAAGATAGCTGTTGGAATGGTTTGCTGTAGCTGTCAGTGCATAGTCTGCCCCCTGTGATGGACACAGAGAGATTGAACAAGGAAAGAGAAGGTACAATTGTGGGTTTTTCTTGAAGATGCCGCTCATTGCAGTTCAGGTTAGTTTCCCGTCTCTGATGTCTAATTTATTTTATATGGTTTTAAAAAAATATCACATCTTTCATCGTGACTGACTACATAATTGCTACAAACAACTCTGTGAGACTTAAAAAGATCTACAACAATACCTGAAGTAGTTCCACCATTGAAAGCAGTCCATCGTTCACTTGTCATTTTACAACAGTGCGGTGAATAAACACGTCTCAAAAAATATAGATTTTGCTGTAGTACTGGATTTGTTTGCATATTAGCAGAATGAAAAAATGTGCATCCCATCACTCTGCTTTCAGAGGAACCTGATGTAATAGATATAGATCTAACACTGTCCTTCAACTTGGTGAACATGGATGACAGCAGTGCAGAGAAAGATTCAGGGCACATGACTGTTTACAAGATTTTTGTGCAAAAAAAGATAATGGAGTCTTTTTTAAAATAATTCGCCTCCTGTATTTGGTGTTTTCATTTCAATATATAGGATGGAATATTAAAATAAAACTTCAGCCCTGAATTATGAAGGGATATTTCAGCATGCCAAAAGCATGGACTACAAATTGGTTTTCTGGTTTTGTTAACTTTTGACTCCCGTTTGTCATTTTCTGCCTTCTAATTTTGCAGAATATCATTCCACTTGGCTCAGAAATGTTTGACATGTTCCTCTGGAGAAAGGAGTGTTGATATTTACATGACAGCCGTCTTCTCGGGCATTGCACATTGGGAAATAGTTATGCTAAATAGGTTAGCTTTGTTGAGCAAATAAAAAGAATGCATAATTTTCCACAGCTCTCCGCCTCAGAACAAACGCCACGAGTAGAATGCATGCAGCAAAGACTGCCTTGCTGGGATGCACCCATTAAATGAAGAGCTAAAATAAAAAGCTACAACATCTTTACAGTATTCACTAATGAAAACACAGACTTCATAACTGCAGAGTTACTCATTATGTTCAAAACAGTGTGATTGTTCATAAAACATAAGAGGCATTATCTACAGAAACAGTACTTTAATATCACTAGATTCAACCGCTATTTTCATTTGCTTTGATCATTTCCATAATGGGTTCTATTTTGCTGCTCAACTTAAGCATGTGAAATCTGTAAGGATCAACAAATATTCGCTTTCTCGCATGAGCGCATAAGAAACAACCATATTTCAAGAGGTCTTTGTGCTGCTTATGCAATAAAATTATGTATTCAAGCACGCAAAAGATATTAGAAAATGTGGTTCATACTTAAGACTCTTTAGTTTTTAACCTCAGGATAATCTTTAAATGTCAAATGTCTTGGTAGCCCCACTGTGATTCTTTTTGATCTGTCTATTACCAGTGTAATACAGTTCTTCACATTTTATTGCACATAATTGAAAGAATATGAGAATTTTATTTAATCTTTTATCCAGAAATGATCAAATTTTCACATTATACAGTATAAATTTATAGTCTTGCCAGTTATTTCCATCGTTGCTGATTGGAGTAGTTTCTGTCCCAAAAACATTTTTTATGAGGCATCAGCGTACAATTAAAATTAGCCACAATGTAGAAATAAAGAACTGCGGATGCTAGTTTACCAAGGAAAGTCACAAAATGCTGAAGTAACTCAGCGGGTCAGGTGCAGCTCTGGAGAATATGGAGAACATGGATGGGTGATGTTTCGGTCGGAACCCTTCTTTAGAATTCTTCAGAGTCTGAAGGTCCCGACCCAAAGCTTCACCTGTCCATGTTCTCCAGGGATGCAGCCTGACCTGCTGGGTTACTCCACCATTTTGTGTATTTTCTAAAGTCAACAACACTGACACTCTCACTTGTACGAGGCATGTCTATGCATGAATTGTCATTGTGCCATGAGAGGGATAGTCCCATAGGGTTTAGCAAATGGGTAGTTTTGCTGCATCCTATTCCAGGCTTGGCTGTTCTGGATGCTGACAATAGGTATTTTAAACTATCATGTCTTCTGGCATTCTCCATCTGAGTGAACAGAAAGAGCAAAATAAAATCTTCCATCAAATCTAAGAGATAAATGTACAATTAAAGGCAAGACCCTTCACAACATTAATGCACAGAGAGATTTTGTGGTCCAAGTCCATAGCTCCCTGAAAGTGGCAACGCAAGTATATAGTGTTTAAGAAGGCATATGGTATGCTTGCCTTCATTGGTCTGTGCACAATAAGAGTCAGGAAGTCATGATGCAACTTCATAGGACTTTGGTTGGCTGCAATTGGAGTTTTTCGTGCCCTTCTGATTGCTCCATTACAGGAAAGATATCAGATATATAGAAAGAGGCTTTGGAGAAGGTGCAGAAGAGATTTACCAGAATAATGTCTGAATTAGTGGGTATCAGCTATCAGGAGAGGTTGGTCAGATTCGGATTGTTTAATGTGGAACACCAGCGTTCGATGGGAGACCTGATAGACGAATATAAAATGATGAGAGCCAAATATAGGATCGACAGTCAGAACCTTTTTTTTTCCCCCAGAGTAGAAATAATAAAGGCAAGAGGGCATAGCTTTAAGGTGAAAGGGCCAATGTTTAAAAGAGATGAATGGAACAGGTTTTTGTACACAGAGGGTGGGTGGGTTCCAGGTATGTCTTACCAGGGGTGGTGGTTGAGGCAGATTTGACGGTGGCATCTAAAAGGCTTTCAGATAGGTACGTGGATATCCAGGGAATGGTGGAGTATGGATCATCTGTAGCAGATAAGATTAGTTTATTATGCTATCGTGTTCAGTGCAAACATTGTGGCTGAAGACCCTGTTTCTATGCTGTACTCTCTGTTCTAACAATTGGATGACATTCACCTCCCAGTGCAATTAGGAGACTTTAACGACATGACACAAATTAATAGACTGTCTCATGGACTGTCATATGCTGATCGCGAAATTATTCTTGCAGCCACTGATGAGTATTAAAATAAAACTAAAATGGATTTTCTTCATGTAACATTGCACTGACAGCATTTTGAAGCAGCAATATTTTATTGAAGTGTGCTTTGCTAAGCAGATGAAAACGGCACCCATTTAGTACTTTCAAAGCAGCTTATTATCTGAGGAACCTTTGGAGAGCAATATTATTATCTTGTAATGCATTCAGGCACAGTGCAATTTTGTTCAGTTCCTATAAAGCTTGCACACATAATGTGTGGCATTTTCCCTCAGTGTTTTTTTCCCTTGTGCCTTGGACTCTTGATTTTAGGTGAAAAGGACCATAAGCTCTTCTACTTTAGCAATGGTTCTTGGTAATAACATTTTTTGTATAGGATCAACATTTTTGTCATCTTCACTTATGTTTTCTTCACTTGTTATTCGTAGCATTCAATTCTTACCTCATTAGAACCGAAGAGGAATAAATTCCATTTAACAAATTTATGCCCATTTTGTAAATCCTACCTGGAGACATGCCTCCTTATCTTTCTTGCAATGGAGCGACCAGAAATGTATGAAGTACTCCAGCAGCTGTGTCCTATTTTAGACAGTCATTAGAATTAAAACCTTGTCTGCAGTAAAATATTTTAAAAGAATATAACTGTAAACTGGAGATAGATTTTGACAAAATTTGTCAACTTTGTTATTAAGAAGGGAAAAATGTCATTTAAAATGTTTCTTCTTACTATCTATTCCTCTGAGACAACTCATCTGTATAGGCATCTTCTGCCCTGTGAGAACTCGGTTCATGGTCACACTTCCAACCTGTGATCTGTTCGCATTGTGAACAGTGCTCGGGAAAAAATCCTACTTCAATCTGTATAGCCTTGCCTTTATTCACAAATCCCATCACAGATGAGAGAGTCCTTATGCAACTTTCAAAATTTCATTTATCTACTAAAAGACTGAGCTCCAATAAGAATGTGTCAAAGGATTCGCCAGAAATAAAGAAGTGGTGACATTCGACTGTTTAATTTCTCGGCAGGTTGCAATCTGATTGTCATTCATCTAATGAATTCTTCAGGATTTCATTTACAGACTTTATGGTACAATATAATTCTTCGCAATCATTGCCTATAATAGCATCCTTACTTTTGTCTCTTCTGGTTTATCTGCCTTCGGCAGTGCAGTATATTGTGGAAAGTTTTCTATCCATTATTTAACCAGGTTTGTCCTTGGAAATGTAGCAGCCCAGCTGTATTTCACTTAAATTGCACAGGTCACAGGTCTAGGTCTGAGTGTACATCCACATTCTATTTTAATTGAGAAGGATCCTGCTAGGGATTCTGCCAATGTTGGTTAATTTATCGTAAGTCCCAAAACCATGCCTTCTGGTTTGAACTCATGGATCAAAGAAAACTCTTCTATTGCATGCTTCGTCGTCCATAACCATGTCGGAACTGACTGGACACATATCCTTCAAGATTTTTACACTAATGCATTTTATGTATTTATCATGCATACAAGCCACATGTACACATTTGATCATAATTACAATTTATTGGATAATGCGTGCCCATCCAGAAACTGTCCTAGGCGTTTCAGAGTGTTTAATGCCTGCTGTGTATCAATTGTGCATTTCTTTTTCACACATGCAGTAGACATTTCTCCATTACCAAAATAAATCAATGTATGAGGATGCAACATGTAACTTTCATTTGTTGAGCACAATAGAACAAAATGCAAAATGATACGAATAAAAATGTTCCAAGTATGACCCTGATGTTTCACTCAGTTCCACTGCAAGGCTCAGTTTATGAAGTACATTTTATACCCACAAGTATCTGGGTGTTCTCTCAGTGTTGGGGTCAACTCTGTTTCACACATCTCAGAATAAGATGCTGTGCTCTCTGTCAGACTGATCAACCTTAATCATTCATTGACACAAAAAACTGGTGTAACTCAGTGGGACAGGCAGCATCTCTGGAGGGAAGGAATGGGTGACGTTTCGGGTCGAGACCCTTCTTCAGGCCAGTCTGAAGAAGAGTCTCGACCCGAAACATCACCCATTCCTTCTCTCCAGAGATGCTGCCTGTCCCGCTGAGTTACACCAAATTTTTGTGTCCATCTTTGGTTTAAACCAGCATCTGCAGTTCCTTGCTACACAACCTTAATCACTCAGTGACTTGGGGTCTCTCATGATGCAGGACAACACTGAGTCACTTTATCGAGAGGAGTTTGGTGGCCAAACACACAGGGTCCACTCGCACCACCTGCTCTGTATTCTCCATTGCTGACATGGCTGCCTTTTCTTTGCCATTACACCGTGGTTGCTGTGGAGGGAGTTCTTTGAGAGTTCGGAGGCAGCTATGAACTCTGTCTCCGAGTTGAGACCAATGGGCACAAGAATGTGTGTGTGAAATATCATTGACACTAATTGGACTTCATTCCAACTATTGAATGTTTCTTTTTCCAATCTGAGCACTGTTAGTATTGTGTGCAGCACATGTTTTGTGTATCAAACTCTAGCAGTATCAAACACTGATAGCATCTGTGGCCAAACCCTCTGCGATGCTGCCTGAAACACTGAGTCCCTCAGCACTCTACGCAACCTCTAGGAGTTCCCTATCCGCTAATTTTATTTGAATAGTCTTGCAACAGTTCATAACCCTCCAAGGCTTTGCTTCTTCTGAAGATTCCTGCAGTCTCCTTTGATAACATTTTACAACATTCACTTCTCATTTCTGCCAACTGTGCATCACTGCCTTTGGTCTTCTGTGGCTGGAGTCAATGAGCTTGCAACTTCCATGTTCCTGCACTCAAGAAATCATTTCTTAAATCTTGATACACCACAACATTTTGAAAAAGCAGCTGTATCTTGATTTATTTATCCTTTTCACTCATGTCCACTGTTTTAAAATCATTTAGCACAGTACTGGGTTTGAATTTTTCAAATGTTGGGATCACTTACATTGCATTAAAGGTGAAAATTAAGACAGAAAATAACACTGACTGTATCTATAAACAACTTGGGAACATTCACAAACAGCAGACAGACCTAAACCAGTATTAAGGAGGATTATTTATTTGTGTGGAATTGTCAAAGTTTGGAAAAGAAACAATTTCTTATGATAATTCTCAGCGATTTTTAACTGCTGTCATCCAGTTACAAATTGAACATTGTAAATTGTAAACAATTGATCACAGAGTGTAACTGATCTACCCTCCTCCTTTATTCTTGCGCTTCCATTTATATTCATATTCAAAAAAGCGCTCAGTTCAAACCTGAACAGCTTTTTACTTGTTCAGCCTTGTTAAAGATCATTCCTAAAATCTGGGGCAGGAGAGTGCAGAAGGAACATAAATGAAAATGGTACTGGCAAGCCTGGAAAATGTGTGCAATGGCAGCTTTTCAAAGTATCACCACAGCGCAGCTAGAAGTGAATCCTGGTGAGTAATTTTATTGTGCATCACATCCTTTTATCAGCCATTTCTAAGTATCTCTGTGCAACAGAAGCCACGTGTGAAGGCACTGATGAAGCACAGAAAACATAGGGGACAGCTCCCTGAGTAAAACAAACCCTTGGCAGTGGCGATAACAGCGAATAATTCATTGCCAGCAAAAGGCTTGAACTTGAAAAACAAAGGCACTGCAGTTGGTGGGAATCCAAATTGAAAATACTGGAGATATTCAGCAGATCGGGCACCATTTGAGGAGAGTGAGACTGTTACTGTTTCAGCCCACAGTCCGTTCGTCAGGACCTGGGGCGCAAAAGCAAAACTATATTTTGGCTGAGCAGCTGATCAATTGCATGTAAAGGCCTTCATCTGATGTACGGCTAGTGGCAGCGAAGATCAGCGTCTGAACTCAGTCACTCACAAATTCTGAGCATCGCCTCTTTGACTTGCATGTGCTCCAAACCCCTCAATATTCTAAATTTACAAAATCTTGCCAATTGGCCGAGGAACCAGTTCTTTTGAGAGTAAGACAAGTGATCTCACTTCTAAATGACTTGGCTCTAATTTTGGAGAACAACCTTTTTGTTCTGGCATGCCTCAGGAGATGATTTATCCACCCTGACAAATGTGCTTAATCATTTTGAACGACTATGTTAAATCACCTATAAGGCAATCCAGGTTTATCATTCCTGCCATGGTACCCACCTTCCCTCATGCAAACCTCTCTCACCACATGTGTTGCTTGGAGTTCCTTTGATATTTTTTTGAAGATTCACACAAAGGAACAAGGTGCCAGAAGAGGTAGTCGAGGCAGGGACTATCCCAACATTTAAGAAGCAGTTAGACAGCTACATAGATAGGATAGGTTTGGAGGGATATGGGCCAAATGCCGGCAGGTGGGACTCGTGTAGCTGAGACATGTTGGCCGGTGTGGACAAGTTGGGCCGATGGGCCAGTTTCCACACGGTATCACTCTATGACTCTATGAATCTATTAGTCTATTATAGCAGCATTGAAAAAACTATCTTAAAAGGAAACTTGCCCATACATCGCCAAATGTGGGCTGGTGAAACAAGCATAGATGGGGAGCTGAAGAAGGGCCTTGACCTGAAACGTCACCCATTCCTTCTCTCCCGAGATTTGTCCTGCTGAGTTACTCCAGCATTTTGTGTCTATCTTCGGGTTTAAACCAGCATCTGCAGTTCCTTCCTACACATAGATGAGGAGTCTTGGTTGCATGGGCAATTTGGGTTGATGGGCCAGTTTCCATGCTGTATGACTCTATGACTGTAATATAACACTAATATCAACATCTTTACCTGATTATAATTAGGGCTATTGAATTATTAAAACATAAATCATGTTTAACCATGCAATTTAAACACATCACAAGTTAATTTTAGTTTAATCCCATTGATAAAAACTAATGGAAGAACAGTATATTTCAGCAGTGTGGAAAGAAAACATTGCCTCTGAGAGGGAGGGGTTGTGGATGAGATAAAGGGGGGGGGGGGTTGGGGTGGTAAAACATAAGCAGTACAAGCCTGAGTAGACCATTCTGCCCATTCTGCCCTTTCAGCTCCAACAGTCATCAAGATCACAGTTAGTTTTCTATAACAATGCCATTTATGCATTCTAACCCCTTAATCTTTAATTTATCTAGAAACCAGAAATGGTTTCATCTCAGTTTTGAATGCAACCAGGGACCGAGCCTCCACAATTCCCTTGTTTCTCTAGGTGAATTTATCTTCACTGTGAGTTTGCCTTTACAAATGAGAACAGCTAGGGTGAAGACAGTGTGACCTCACTCGCTGAAGTTTATGCAGCAGAGTATTGTCCGAGAACTGTCACTGTACCTGGGTTATTGTTGGAATAAAACCGCTACCTTCACTCGCAGTGCCTTCTTTACATTGTGTTGATGTTTTTATGTGTCATGCATACGCTTTCAGCAAGGACAACTTGCAACCTACAATTAAAAATAGATCCATTCTTGTACTTCACAGCTCATTGCGATAGTCAAGGTTTGTAGGAGGTGAGCGTCGCCACTTCATCGTAAGCTTTCTGCTCTTCATAGCTCTCGTTATTTATTCTGTTTACACAGCTTGTTAGCTGCTCCAGCAGCATTCAGGATTATTATTACATGCATGGTATGAATCATTGATTTTATATTGTCACTCCAGCTAACAAAAGCAGATTGCTTAAAATCATCTGTTTGAAAATTGTGTGCACCCATCCACTTGCAAGTAACCTGGGTTTCTGACCCTTTCACTAAAAAGAAGTGAAAATTAAACTGCAGAATCCACTGCAATGACTAAACTGCAAAACAACATCACACCTTCAACCCCCACCCACTTTCCCTCTTCTGTTAGTCAAACTCGTTCCTTCTCTCAATACGTTTCTGGTAGCATTCAAAGAACTCACCTGTGGAGAGTGACCATTTTAATTGCAATCCATATTTAAAAGTCCAATTTTTCTGAAGGCGCCTTTTCTCATATTTGGCCTTTTGGTCGATTATAAAATGTGAGTGCGATCATTTTCAGATGATATGGATTAGTTCTTTAATTTTGGATTGAAGAAGCTATGTTCAGACTCCATGAATTTTAATGATCAATCTACGTGTACGTTTACACAGCCAGCACCAATAAATGCTCCAAAATGAAAATTATCATTTGTGAAGTCTTTGAATTATCACTTGTGAAGTATGGTATATCGTGCAATCAAACTTTCTTGTGTCTGGTGCTTGCCCCCCCCCCCCCCCCCCCCCCCACACTATTTTGTTGTTCCTATTTGGCTAGCATTAACAGGAATCCCTCAGTAGCTACATGATGGATGACTGTTAGTTTCGTTTATTATTGCCACTTATACCGTGGAAAGCTTTTTATAGCGTGCTATCCAGTCAGCGAAAAGAAAGACAGATTACAATCAAGCCGTCCACAGTGTACAGATATAGGATAAAGGGAATAACATTTAGTGTAAGATAAACTCCAGTAAAGTCCGATTATAGATTGTCCAAAGGTCACCAATGAGGTAGATGGTACGTCAAGACCGCTCCCTAATTGGTGATAGGATGGTTTGGATGCCTGTAACAGCTGGAAAGAAACTGTCCCTCAATCTGGAGGTGTGCATCTTCAAACTTCTGTACCTCTTGCCTGTTGTGAGAGGGGAGAAGAGGGAGACACCAGGCTGGGACTTGCTGGTGGTCTTGATTATGCTGGTGGTCTTGCCGAGACAGCATGAAGTGAAAATGGAGGCAATGGAAGAGAGGTTGGTTTGTGTGATGGTCTAGGCTGCATCCACAATTTTCTGCAATTTCTTACCATCTTGGATGCAGCTGTCCCCAAACTATGTTGTGATGCATCCCGTTAAAATGCTTTCTACGGCACATAGAAGTCGGTGAGAGATGTTGGGGACATGCCGAACTTCCTAACCCTGCTAAGGATGGACTTGCGGAAAAGTAGAATCACCATTGTTTGCTCTGGACCAAAAGGAATATGCTGCAATATTAATTCAGCCCAAGGTCACCATGGGAACAGCAACTTTCCTGGCTTATTAACATGATAGAGGATGCGGTTGTGGTGTTGTTCATTTGCATCTCATTTGGGAACACATAACGTAAAAATTAGTGATCAATTATTTATGACCAGTGCATTGCTAAAATGTGAGTAAGGTAAAGCATTGGACTGGTTCAGAAATATAGGTACAAAGAAAAATAGAAGCAGGGCAAGTGCCATTCACAGAAGGACGTGTATGTATGGAGCACCTTTCAGGGTGTTGTAGAGTACTTTACAACCAATAAAATACTTTTGAAATAAGATCGCCCATGTAATGTAGGAAAAACAATCCTCAGACGAACACTTCTCAGAAAGTTGGCACTTCTCATCAGACAGCACGACATGGTCACCATAATTTTTGGTGCTTTAGTTTTTACGCCGGTACTTGAACTAGAATCAAGGAATCAAGACAAAAACACCCATGACTGAAACACAACACATGCTATGAGGGCTTGATAAATCAATAGAGCACTTTATATGGTTTTTTTACAACTGCCCGCACTCTCCAGATTTTTTAATTAAATCCAAAGGTCACTTAAATGAATCATTTTAATCTCACCAATTGGGTGGGAAAGAGGCATCTGTTTTTATTACCCCTCCCAATTTTATTGTCCATTGACTTGAAAATTACTCCTGGTGTAATTATATTATTCAAAGTGGAGAGATCCATGAACAAGCTTTTTGAAATGGTAGTTGTAATTAAGTTAATTACAGCGTGATCATTATCATTAATTAGCTGTGATCTGTGCATAAATAGGTAGTTAATACAAGGGCGTGAAAGCCATTTTTTTCTCTTAAAACAATTTTATCTCTCTTTGTCTTCTATTGTTAGTTGTGGGTGAGCCCTCAACTGGAACTGTCTCCTGCATTCAATTTATAATTTTACCATGGGCACATTGATAGAGTTGCTGCCTTCCAGCGAATGCAGCGCCGGAGACCCGAGCTAAATCCCGATTACAGGTGCTGTCTGTATGGAGTTTGTTCCCGTGACCTGCGTCGGTTTTCTCTGAGATCGATTTCCCCCCACACTCCAAAGATGTACAGGTATGTAGGTCAATTGGCTTGATAAATGTAAAAATTGTCCCTAGTAGGTATAGGATAGTGTTAATGTGCGGGGATCGCTGGTCGTCGCAGACCTGGTGGGCTGAAAGGGCCTGTTTCCGTGCTGTATATATTTAATGTTTGTCCATTAGATCTTGAGAGGCAGAGAATATTGTGCAACCACCCGAGTCTGCAGGGCTTTTGTGTTTTTCAGCCAAATTTACAGCATAAAATTGAGAGGCCAACAAAGGAAGTACTCCCCTCTGGAGAGGCAAATGTCTATTTCGATTTAGGTACAGCACAGAGTAATGCTGATATAGTTCAATGTACACTCGTATTATGTGAAGGTATATGTAAGAAGGAACTGTAGATGCTGGTTTAAACCGAAGATGGACACAAAATGCTGGAGTAACACCAGGACAGGCAGCATCTCTGGAGAGAAGGAATGGGGTCTTCCTTCCCTCCAGAGATGCTGCCTGTCCTGCTGAGTTACTCCAGCATTTTATGTGAAGGTATATTGTGCCACACCACAAAATGGCTTAATGTACTAATCTGATACCTCCATTTAACACTCCACTGGAAACCGAGTTGGTTTACAATCCCTATGATTCCTGAATTGCAGGGGTCCATGATTTGTGATAATGTTCAACCAGCACTATCAAAAATAGATTAACTGGCCATTCATCTCATTTGCGGTTTGATGGACCTTGCTGTACATAAAGGATGGTTGCATTTGTCAGCATGACATCAGCAACCACACTTTAAAAGTAATTCATTCATTGAGAAGCACTTTGCCATGTCTCAAGGATGCAATGAGACACTGTTTAGGTGCTTGTATTCTTTGCTTTTCATCCTGCTTGTTTGCTGAATAATTCTAAATTTAACTGCTGCCATAAAGCGTACAAGACTGGAAATGTCAAATGGAAATCCATAATAAGCATCTGTGAGGAGAAACGACAGGTTAATGTTCGGTATAGCTCGTTTATTCTGAATTGATCCCGAGGAGAGACTGATTGCGTTTTTCATTTCTTCATTCGGACAGTTAAACTCAACATCTGTCAGTAACAAAGAGAGAAGTTGGAAATGGAAAGGAAATGTAGACTTTTCTAATTAAATTTCCTCCTCTTTCTGTATGAAGCATTTTTGCACTTTTGTTTTATCAATAACGTGAATTTGAGAAATGTAGTAAATGGTTCACTTTGAAGATCATTTGTCAGTATGGGAGAAGGGGCTTCAACCTCAAACTCTGGTTTTCCTCTCACAGATGTAGCCTGACTTACTGTATATTTCCAGAATTTTCTGTTTTTATTTTAGATTTCCAGCATCTGTAGCTTTTTGGATTTTCATTGACACAGATTTGATTTCTGTGAGGTCAAAAAAGGGCTTCAACATTTAAAACTGCACAAATTGCACATATGTTGTGCCTTTAACATGGAAACATGACTCTCATTTGAGTTAGGTGGTTGAGGTTGGGAGAGGAGATAATAGAATCAGAGTCTAAGTATTCGTCAAGGAGAAAACATGCAATCCTGATTCAGTCTGGGCTCATGGACTCCAAACCCACACAACTGATTGCGCTCTCATTAAGAGTCAAAATACTTTCAACTGACTTCTGAGTTTATGGTTTGGTTTAGTTTATTATTGTCACGTGTACAGTAAAAAGGTGCAGTAAAAAGCATTTTCGGTGCATGCGATTCTGTCAGCGAAAAGCCTATACCAAATTACAATCAATCTGTCCACAGTGTACAATTATAGGATCAAGGGTTGTAATGTTTAGTGCAAGATAAAGCCCAATAAAGTCTGGTTAAAGATAGTTTGAAGGTCTCCAATGTGGTAGATGGGAGGTCAGGACTGCACTCTAGCTGTGAGATGTCGGTTCAGTTACCTGATGGAACAGCTGGGAAGAAATTATCCCTGAATCTGGAGGTTATCAAACTTCTGTACCTCGTGCCAGATGGGAAAGGGGAGAAGAGGGAGTGACTGGGGTGAGACTGGTCCTTGATTATGCAGATGGTCTCCCCGCAATAGCATGAAGTGCTCTCTGCAGTTCCTTGTGGTCTTGCATGGGCTGTTCTCAAACCATGCTACGATGCATCCCAATAAAATGCTTTTGGCAGCGCATCTGTAGAGGTTGGTGAGGGTTGTTGGGGTCGCACCAAACTTCCTAAACCTTCTAAGGAAGTAAAGGCTTTGGTGTGCTTTCTTGGCCATTGCTTCGAAATAACCGGTGAAACATTCAATGTATCAAACTATGAGAACACAGTTGGATTGAATCCTCTTCTCTGTTCAACAAGAGTTAAGGATTAAATATTAGCCTAACCAATTGTATAATATTGTTGATTGTCAATTGTCTAATTATCTTGACATAACTGCTTCATGATTTTACATTTGAGTCCGTTGCCTTGAAAGATGGCCCTTGGATTTCCAAAGGCTAGCTAATGCACACTTATTTTGGTATGGAATTTACAGCATGGTGCTTTAAAAATTGCCCTATAATGCTACGCATTGTGCTTTTTAGGATCTTTGCTAAAGAAAATGCTACCCAGTAAAAGGCTTTGGCTTCATACTTAGCCTCACTGCTGCAGGAGTGACATGTAATTAAGAGTAGAGAGCAAATCCCAGGTTACTTCCATTGTAAAGGGTAGCACAAACTTCGATCAGATTGACGAGAGATTAATGTGGATGAGATGTTTCTACTCTGTTGATTTCAGTCAGCAAATATCGCTGGATTGCCAGTAATTGGTCCCTTAGTATGAGCATAATTGAAGGATCTGACAGGAGCAAAGGGAAAAATTGACTATGAATCCGCTTATTGTTAGTTATGCTGCTTTTTGCAAAGGAATAACATTGGAAATTGGGGATAAAATGGTTGCTGATGCCTACAGCTGACAACTGGCTGTTCCCTTGAGCCCTAATCTTATGGAATATTCATCAATTGATATATCCAACTGCAATGCAATCAGGAAGGCAATCTGATCCATTTCTGATGGAACATAAATGCACAAGTCAACTTGTACATTGGTGCACTAAGTCAGAATCCTGAGGTGTCTATGAAACGTTGGCTTATGTTGCAACACAAAAAGCATGTACATGATGGATAAGGAGCAGAATTTTAATCGATAACATTTTATGTAATAGCATTTTGACTTAAAATGTAAAATCCAGAAAATATACTACTGCACTTGGTTGTTGCTGTGGTTGGGATAGGCAAACCCATGCAGGCTGTCCTTGGACAATAGATTTTTTTGAAGAAGCTCTGCATAATTACTATAAATATAATCCCAAATATCATGGAGAAAATATTTGGAAAAATTAGTTGAGAGTTATGTGGTAGCTGAAAGTGAAGGCTCTGACTGGGTCTAATCTTTTACCAAATTCTGCACTGGCTTGCTGTGAGACAAAGTTGTAACTGGGCAATCCAGGCCAGACGACATAACATCACTTACAGATTTGTGTTGCACAGAGATTCCATCGCCTAACTGAGGGACGTAGGCGTGGAGACTGACCTGATCAGAAAAAGACACAAGGCAGAAAGAACACTGCACAGCTCTCTCCAAAATGAGCTTTGGGGAGGGAATCCAGAAGTGGATACAACTGTTCCACTCAGACATTACTGGTGCATACCAAACTAGGGAGTGGGAAACTAAAAACTTCCTGAACAAATCTGGCACCAGACCTCTGCCTTGTCAGTGTGTGGTTTTTGAGTCTTTGGCTGGATCCATCAGGAAGGAAATGGTCATAAGAGGCATAACCATGCATCCGAGGCACTCAAGTCAAAGTTGTGAATAGGAGTCTTCTGCAGATTGGTCATCATCTAGAATCAACTTGCACAAGCCTCAGGGGCCAGAGTCAATCACAGTTAATGCACGGCCTTTTTCATCGGCAACTGGTCCTATCAATGCTGTGTTCCCTTCACTGTCACTTCTGATAACTTGAACCTGGGAATCTGGTTTTGAGGAGTTTGGGAATGTGACAAGGATGGCAATTACAATGATAATCCAGAGAAAATATAAATAAAATGAATGTGGCTGCATGTAGAACATAAGAATAGAATCATGAATGATGATACTCGGAGTGGAAAAAGATGTGAAGAGGAAATAATCCTGAAATCCACAGTAAGTTTTGCTAAAGGGAGAGTATTTAACTTGCACTTGCCTTGCAGAATATAAAGGAATAGGGCCATAATTAGCAAGAAAGAAAGCACTGGAGAAAATCAGCAGGCCAGGCATCATTGGTGGAGGGAAATGGACAGATTACATTTTGGGTCAGGACCCTTGTTCAGGTTCAAGATCCTCTCCATGCGGTGCCTACCTATCTGTCCTTTTCCCTCCATGGATGCTGCACAGCCTGATGACTTCTTGCAGCAGTTAGTTCTTGATCAAGGTTCTAGCGTCTGCAGTCCCTCTTGTGTTCCCATAATTAACAAGCCTGATGTTGGACTGGAGCTAAGAATGTATTGACCTGATATATGGTGATGAGAATATTAATAATGGTGTTATCAGCACCAGCGTTATAATTGTGGAAATCTAACTGCAAATTTTGTTGAAAGAACATGCAAAAATCTAAGGATTGCTGTCAGTGATAACCTGATCACAAGATGGTAAATTGCAGTTTTCAATAATCAATGCAACTGATGTGAACTTCAACTTCTTATGTGATGTTCATGCCACACGTATAAACCTTCCTTACTCATGACAATCTTCTCTGGCTCAACCAAACTAATTTTACTCCTATTGGATCTAAATTATGCAGAAGTACTGGGTGAATTTGCATTGACGGTTGGGAATGTGGAGAGAACGTTTCCATTAGTGGGAAAGTCGAGGACCAGAGGCCATAGCCTCAGAATAAAAGGACGTACCTTTAGGAAGGAGATGAGGAGGAATTTATTTGATCAGAGGGTGGTGAATCTATGGAATTCATTGCCACAGATGGCTGTTAATGGATATTTTTAAGGCGGAGATTGACAGTTTCTTGATTAGAACAGGTGTCAAGGGTTATGGGGAGAAGGCAGGAGAATGGGGTTGAGAGGAAAGATAGATCAGCCATGATTAAATGGCAGAGTAGACTTGATGAGCCGAATGGCCTAATTTTGCTTCTAGAACCTATGAACTTATGAACCACCAAAAATTGCCCATTCAGAGTAACGTCAACCTGAGACTTAGGCATAGGTGCTGTGGGTTGACTCATGGATTTTTGGTGCTTAGTCTGTCATTTGGCTTCAGTGCCCCATGGAGCCCAACAACAAGGCCAAAAATTGCTGGGCTTCTGCAATGTTACACTGGGTAGTCACCACTTGGATTCTGTTCCAAGTCACACTTGTGGAACTCCAATTCCAGGTCTGCAGATAAGAAAGTAAAATAATTGTTTTAATCTATTTGCTTTAGTTTAAAAAAAAATGCAAACCACAGGAGAAACTTAGCAGGTCAAGCAGCAAATGTGGGGGGAACGGAATTGTCAGCGTTTCGGGATGAGATCCTGCATCAGGACCAAGAAAGGAGAGTGTAATCTCAGGAGAGATTTTGCTTTAGATTTTGTGGAGGGTTGGGGAACGATTGGAAGAACAACATTAATTTTCCTTCCTTACTCAGTTGTGTTCTGCTCAGTAAACCCAGGAAACCTGCAAATTGGGGTCAAGGAAAGAGCATTCACGTCACAGCCATGTTTCCTCCAATCTTTCCACCACTACGCACAAGAAGCGCAAGAAGCGCAAGAAGCACAAGACTCCATTGTATGCAGCTCTGACTGAACAATATCTAATCTTGTGATGTGGACACGATACAAAGACCTGCAAATTGAACAAGTGGCTCAATTCAAATACTGGCCTTCTCGAAGTTGCCTGAATACCTCACTGCATCAAATCCACATGGGTCACGAAATAACTTTGAAGTGAGGGGAACTGCGATGATAATGAGCTCACACAAATAGAAATGGTTGACATGTGAACTGAAAGCTTCTTGTATTTGGGTTGATTTGACTTAACGACCAGTAATAATTAATAATATTGTGCTCTGAATACAAGATAAACATACTAATTATTTAATCGTTAGTTTTGTGTGATTGGAAAATTATTGATCAAGTTTTATTCTTTTTTAGAAAAATTATCCTGGAGGATGGCAGTCTCAGAATAGCTAACGTGACAAAGAAGGATGGCGGACGCTATGCTTGCATTGCTCGGAATTACTTTGGGTTAGCCAACAGCACAGGAACATTGATGGTGAAAGGTACCGATTTAATGAAATGATTTACAAATGTATTTACTGGTGCGAGGTTAGTACGAGGCTAGTAGACATGATTCAAGGAAACCATTTAAAAAAATCTCAAATATTGCATATTTGGCATTGTTTACCAATGGCAATAATTTCATCACATTCTTGCAAGCAAGTCTAGATATTGTTGATTGCATATAATGCTTTAATGACAGTAGTGACTGTATGGGTTGCCTGGACTCTGCTTTAATGAAAAGTGGCACTCATTTCATTAAGGCAGCTTGACTTTCTGACAGAGGTTGTCTTTAATAGTTTGCAATAACCGCATAATATTAATTTTATGAAGAGCATGCTGTAATTGGATAATAGACAGTGAAGTCAAATCTGTCTGATCAATTCATTAAAAAAAATATTAGTCACCGAGTTCTAAAATGCTTAGAAAATAAAGTATATTGTTATTGCAGTTATTGTGTCAGCACTAAAATTGAGCAGAGTAAGATGTTCCCATTGCCGGCCCTCTGTAACGTAACAATGTTGTCCTTTGTTTGAGTATCTGCCTTCAGTAATCCATTCTTCTGTGAAGTTGGATGATCACATTTGAAATATTGTCGGCCGTTGATACTCCCAATCCACCTTGGTAAACAGGGGAATGAAATCCAATCTTGCCTTAACACACAGTCTTCCGAAATGTATATTGTCGACAAGCAAGATAAGCTGAACAGGTCGGCAGAACACTGTCCAGATAAAAGAAGTGAGGCGACAGGGAATTACGGTTTGATTTCCCTGTACCATCAAATAGTATCAGAGAAAATATATCAGCACAGATATGACATTGGTTGGCATACAAAAGAAAAGGGTTAGGTTTAATGGAAGCCAATTGAATTGAGCAAAGATTAGAGGAATTAACTTTGAGTTGATTTCCTTTACTTTTGTTTACATTATGTGTAGCTAATTTGTATTTGGGGAAATGGATAACAAAATGTGCTGAAATCACAAAACACTTGCCCTGTTCTGAAGGACATAACGGACATAAGGGCTTACAGAATCAAGGGATATGGGGAGAAAGCAGGAACAGGGTACTGATTCTGGATGATCAGCCATGATCATATTGAATGGTGATGCTGACTCGAAAGGCTGAATGGCCTACTCCTGCACCTATTTTCTATGTTTCTCTGTTTCTATAAACTGATTATTGGAAGGTTGAAGCTGTAATAAAGGAGAGCAAGTTATTTTTAAGAATAAAAAGAAAAAGAACTGGAAATAGGCCAGAGGTCACAAAAGAGCAGCAAAACAATAAGTTTGCATGAATAATTTTCTGAAGCTGCTCGTGTGCGTGGGAAAAATCACTTGGTAAGAACATAAGAAAATAGGAGTAGGAGTAGAAACCTTAAGCTCGTCCAACCATTCAATACAACTGTGGTTGATTTGTTCCAGACCTCATCTCTTATCTGCCCGTTTCTTATAGCCCTCAATTTTCTAATCACTCAAAGATATTTTAATCTCCACTTTAAATACCCCCAAACGTAATATAAAAATAGGAGGGTACTGTGGAAAAAAATCTTTTCATGGTGATTTGAGCACTGTAATATGAATAAATTTGATGTCTCTTTCTGGAGAACAAACAATGAAGATTTGAAATGCTGAAAAAAAATGCAGCAGGTCAGGCAGCATCTGCAGATAGAGAAATATTGAATGCTTCA